>NC_138029.1:88842520-89420030 GCF_964106645.2 Podarcis pityusensis | reverse complement strand
AAACAGGAGCACATTCCCCTTGCAAACTTACTGGAAGCAAGTTGATGATTCGTTAGATAATCTATTAATTTAAGGTTACCAGATTTTTTTCAATGAATCTGGGTATACTTTTCAACTTCAGTTGGAATGGATGGATTTGTCAGGGGACTGATTTGTAAATCTGGGGACTGTCCCTGGGAAATGGGGACATCTGGTAACCTTACTTTAAGTCCACTTACTTTAAGTCCGCTTGTCCATTCTGGATTGTTTCTGGTAAGTTTCCCCTTTATCTTCCTCTTAAAATAAGAATAACACAGCACAGACTTCTTTAAAAGTAAGAAAAAAGTTTTACACACATTCAGTTCACAGCAGTAATCTGAAGGCAAGCTTTATGTTGTGGTTACAGTGGAAAGAAGTCTGAGCTTCACCTCAGACTTTCTGCTTGTGGGCTCCATCCTATGTGAAGGTTGAGCCATGTGCTGGCTAAGAGCCAGGAGAGTCCAAGAGTAAGAGTAAGAGTAAGAGCAAGAGTAAGAGAGTAAGAGTCCAAGAGATATATGGTTGCATGGCCAGCCCTTTTATCTGGTCAGCTAGGGTCACGCCTGGTCACACACAGGGGGAGGAAGCTCCAGAGCAGGTATGACAGGAAGTCCTCCCTGTCTGGAGCCACATTCCCCTGTGTATCCATTCTAGGCAACAGGAAAATGTACTTGACAAGCAATAATACTCCCACAAGCACATATCTATCTATATCATCTATATCTATATCTATCTTCATACTTATTTTTACATCCTTAAGATCTTCCTTGCCGCTCCTGCTTCTGCCAGAAGGCTAGTGCTGCAAGCCACTTCTGTGTAAAAACCCTCTCAGGTTAAAAAACATGTGGCATCATGACAAGACTTGGGGTGAGGGGAAGGGAAGCTGTTTGAGGCTACAATTCAGCACATACTCCCCTGGGAGTAAATCCCATTGAGCTCAATGGGGCTTGCTTCTGACTGGACATGAATTGGATTGCATGGCATTGTGACGTAAGCCCGGGGCTTTCTGAGTTAATGAAGACAAAACCTTGACTTCCCATGAAACTTGCTTTCAGTTCTTCCTCATATTGACCCTTAAAATCGGCATCAGAAGTGCCAAACTAAATGAAATGTGGGTGACCACATTCTCCACTCCCTTTTTAAAAAGGAGTTGTCAGCAGGTGTGTTTGTTACTTGTTTTAGAATGAAATAGACATGAAATATCTCACCCCCTTGAACCGGTGGATTGAAGGTATGGTTCTGGGGAAGGGTCAGTCAACCCCTCCCATGCTTTCTTTTTAAAATTGAGCTTAACTTCCAAACACTGCTGATTGTCCCACTGTAAAAATAAATAAATACAGCCATGCTCATAAGGTTTCTTGAGCAGAATTTTGCAAGTAATTACAGCTGACAGATTCTAAATCTTAACACAGAGAAAGAAAAACTGCAGATAGCGTAAAAAATCTGAGGCAGCCCACAGACTGTATTTACTGGGTACCCATTCATACATTCTTTAATCCTGTGCAGCGCTATCTAACTGAGACAGTTTGCTGATGTTCAGGCACTTCATTAGGCTGGTTATGAGATTTCATTTGTCCGTGCTTTTTAATTAATTTAGGAGCCATATTCTCTTTTATTGTTATTTTCCCCCTCCAAGTATTCATGCAAAGGGAATTTGTTCCTACTCTGAGCAGAGGGGCTTTTATAGGTTGTTACATACTAATGTGGCTCTTCATATCCCCAGGTTTATTCTTTATAGCAGGCGTCCAATAAAGGAAACTTGGCTGCAGCTAGACTGGGGATAGGGGCATCCCACACAGCAAAGATGATCATAAGCAGAGCTGGCGGTGGCAGAAAAATCATAACAAGTTTCCTGCCCCCCCCCAAAAAAAACCAGCAACTGTAATATCCCTTGCATAAAATACTCCTCTAATATAATTTTATTATCTTTGTCCACGGTGCCCAGTACTTTTGTGCTATATTGGTATGTAGCTAATGATTTTCTACAGGACAAAGAAAAACGGTTGCGGTTCATAATTCTGTTCAAGGTTTCGTTTTTGTTTTGCTGGTTTTCAGTGTGTGGAATGTATATCTTTGCTTTAAATGTCTACCCTCCCCCATCATTATACAGTGGTACCTCAGGTTAAGAACTTAATTTGTTCTGGAGGTCTGTTCTTAACCTGAAACCGTTCTTAACCTGAAGCACCACTTTAGCTAATGGGGCCTCCCATTGCTGCCACACGATTTCTGTTCTCATCCTGAAGCAAAGTTCTTAACCCAAGGTACTATTTCTAGGTTAGCGGAGTCTGTAACCTGAAGTGTCTGTAACCTGAGGTACCACTGTATAGAATTTCTGTTTGCAGGACTGGACCGAGTCTCTTTTCCTAACAACCCTGTTTGGGAAATGGTGGTTGCTCTTTGGCAGCCTGGCAGCCATTTGCCCAGGGCCACCACATACATGTGTGAACCTAGAGAGCTTGCAGTTCTGAATCATTATCTTTATCCAGTGGTCCCTACTGATCATTTCCATAATGGAATGGGCTGAAAAGGGATAGCTGAAAGGTCTGTTCATACAAGAAGGGGCAGGGGAAATGTGAGTGCGCCAGCTAGTGCCAGGTTAAGCTTATACGAGAATTGTTGCAATCATGGTCTGCTCAGACCTCAAAGAATAGACCCCAAAGACCCCAGTACTATTGTACTGTGATCCTTGAGAGAGCAATCCTAACGGGCCCCACAATGCCAACCTGTCAGGCTGAACAGTGTGGCAGGGTCACTGCTGCATCTGCAGCCCTGCCACTCATGGTGACCTGGGTGGAAGGTGGATGCGCAGTGCAGACAGTAGGAGCTGGTGTCGTGACTGGGCCCCTGTTGTGCCCAGTGCCACTGGAAGAAGGTAGCCAGGCCAACTCAGGAGTCAATGGCTCCTAGGCTGATTCAACCCCTCTCTGCTCTTGGAATGCCCTGGGGCTTTCCACTAGCAGCTGCTGGTGGGGATCCAGCCAGTGGCACTTCCACTGGGCAGGCAGAAGGGAAGCGCCACACTGGTGGAATGGGGCTGGTGTCACTCTGAAGATAATTCAAAGGCACTCCAAAGGCAAAGCTGGTGAGAGTCTAGTGGCAGCTGGCAGTGCTGGGCAGGGCAGAGGACATTTCACCCCATCCATATGCACACATCCCAGCCTGGCACAAATGAGTCTGGATTGCTCTGCCAGTTTGAACCCTGCACACCAACCAGACGTGGATATCAGCTTTCTGTCAACATTTCCCCCGAAGTTTTCAATGGTTTTTATTTTAATTTGAAGCCCCAGAAATTTAGGCCTTAAAAATCACCCAGGCATTTAATGGGTACTGATGTCTGAGTCAGTACTTGTTACATTTTAGCTTCCTTCTCGTAATATGAGACAATATAGACATACAGATATAATTTCATATATTTCCATACCACCCTTCACCAAAATGGTCACAGGCAGTTTACATCAGAATAAGGCAATGCAACATGCAATCAACTAGGGCATACAAACAATTCTCATAAGTATAAAATCAGCAGCACCAAAAACTCGGAAATGACTCACTCTGACAAAAAGCCACTACTTATTTAATATATCTATACCACCTTCCAAGAATAAAGTTCTTCCCAAGGCCAGGCTTGGATAGGACTGACCTTGTGCAAGAATTATTCATCACAAGGAAGCAGCTAGTGGCTTGTAGGAAGCAACTCAATCACTCAAGATTCCAGACTGCTCATTTGAAATAAACAATGATTACATAGTTTAAACCTGTAACTAAAGTGTCATTCTGGAATATTCTAGGTTCTGAAAGCACAATCTTTAAAGTGTCATTCTGGAATATTCTAGGTTCTGAAAGCACAATCTTAAGCATGTCTACTCACAATCAGAAGTGCAGCCTCTTGAAAATAATGAGGCTTACTCCCAGGTAAATGGGATTAGGGTTATAACCTAAATTCTCACATTGATCAATATTAAAACAATGGGTTCCTTTCTTAAAGTGAGTAATAGCCTTATGCACTTAAAAATACACTTTTAAAAACCAGCACCTTTTTCTTTTTCAAAGCCACCTACACTGAGATTTGAGTAACATGAAAATGGAAGTAAATCCTATTAAACGGTGACAAATTATTTATGTTTAACTTTCTGAGGCTGCAATCCTAGGCCGTTTTTTGGAGTAAACCTCACTGAATGCAATGGGGCTCACTTATGAATAGATATGCATAAGATTGCCCTGCTGGCAGTCCTATTGACATCAGTACGGAAGCTCTGCTACTGGGCTTTAATTCAACAAATGTTTAAAAGAGTTTTCCTTGGCTCTCTTCCATTTAACAGAACTAGCGCTCACTTTTTAAAACCACTGTCACATCAGCATAACACATTTACCATTTTAATGAACGTCTAAAGCCTTCACCAGTCTTCATCATTAATAGCTTTTCTTTGAAATATGTGCTTACTTTTGCCGATTGAGTAGTTTAAGATGATGTCTGCCTCATTACAAATAGATCTACAGTTCTTGAACAACACTCTCCCACACTGCTGATTAGACTTTTTGGACGTCTGCATCAAACGCTGCTCAAAGTTAAAACATAAACCAGCCTCTAAAGAAGAACAAAAGGAAGCTATATGGCACCAGAACACAACATCTTGAATATTTCATTTACTGATTTCCCATTTCTTCCTGGATAAGCTTTTGAGTCCATTACTGCCCCGTCAATCTGAGTTTTGGGCGGCATGAAAAACTTGGGAGGCCGCTACGTAAAAAGCACAGGGCTTGAGATCAGCTGCAGCATCCTTGCTAGAAAATTCCTCACATATTTCCACATATATTTTTGCTACACCTATTGCAAATGATGGCTTATAGGCTATATTCCAAGTAGTTTAATCCAAGCTAGTTTTTTATATATATATATATATATATATCCCAGACAAGAAATGTCAAATTATGCAGCCTATACAAATCATGCAGTCATTACCAAATTCACAATAATTATTCACATAATACATAGTTATGTAAAGTCTACTACTTTACATAATTTATGCAGCCTTTTTTGTCATGGGCAGTGGCAAGGAGTACATGGGGCATGGAAGCCCCATCTTGCCCTCAAATATATATATAAAAAATTACTCAGCCCCTTTGAGGCTTCAGCAGGTACTTCAGAGACCAAACACAGCTGCCGTGTGGTATGTGAAACCTGCCCCGGAATCAGTAATGGTGAAGGATGGATCAGAAATCTCTTAAACAAATAATCACATTTTCACAGAATTATAGAATTGTAGAGTTGGAAGGGATCCCAAGGGTCATCTAGTCCAACCCCAAACCATTTTAAGCTTGCTTTTGCAGCAATAATGGCTAGAAACATGAGTGTTGGGTTTTTTAAAATGATGAAACCTGAGATTTTCAAGAAGAACAAAATTCTGTACCCCATACAGTGATACCTTGGGTTACAGAGGCTTCAGGTTACAGACTCCGCTGACCCAGAAATAGTACCTCAGGTTAAGAACTTTGCTTCAGGATGAGAACAGAAATTGCGCAGCGGCAGTGGGAGGCTCCATTAGCTAAAGTGGTGCCTCAGCTTAAGAACAGTTTCAGGTTAAGAACGGACCTCCAGAATGAATTAAGTTCTTAACCCGAGATACCACTCTACTGCTGATAAGAGACACTTCAGCAGCCTAAAGGTGACTTAGGAACTACCTATTAGTACAACAACAAATTGGCAAATACACTTTGTGCATGCTCCACTCACGCCTCTCTGGCTACTTCCTGAGTCTAAAAAGTAGCACCAGCAGGACCCCATATCTTGTTTTGTCCAAAGGAAAAACAGGAGTGATTAAGGGGGACAAATGATTTCTTTTTAAACTGTGAAACGCTGGTCAAAAAACGGGAGGGAGCAATAATGAAAAAGGAGCCTCAGGAAAGGAAAATCAGAAGAAATGCATAGGAAAGCAGTTCACCACCACAGTGTCATGTTGAGCTGCAGATGATGAAGTCTATTTGTGTCAGCCTTATTCTGACTTCCCTGGGTGTGATACATTTGTGTGTGAGTTACATCTGTGGAAGATGGAGGGGGGGGGGAATCCCACTTCCACATGGTGTTCAGCTGTGTCTCTGCCTTGTGTTGCTGTTGTTTTGTAGTCACTGTCCTTCCCTTAACAACTGTGTAACCCACATATGCCTCTTGATTTAGGTGTTGCAAATGCTGTGATTATTTATTACAAAGGTTTAAAGAAGGAGTGAGCAAAGAAAGAAAAAACACCACTTAATATGCCCTTGGCAGCTGTGTTCTCCATTTCCAGTTCACAAATCTGCTTTCTGATTGGAGAAAAACAGCCCTTAAGCCTTCTTGAAAACAGGAAACTGCTCCCCCTGCTTCCTGAAGTACAGGAACAGTTTCCTTGGCAACCTCTGGACAAAGAGAGCTCCGGTTAACCACTGGGGTGCCATAACAGATACAATGGGAAGGCGATAAATTACATGGCATTCCTATCTTGAAGGATTGAATAGCTTTTTCTGTGTACTCGCCAGTTGTTTTAGGTGGTCCTAGTTCACATTTATTTTGCTAGCAGCTATTTAGAAGTCAAAGGTGTTGAAATGTACTTTTGTTCTAGTTTATGAAACCTCCATGTCCTTTCACCCCACAGAAATAAAACATTATCTGTTTGCATGGCACATTGCAGACAAATGCATGTCCCAAGGAGCTTACATTTTTCTCCCATCATGTTTGGTGCTTCCTCTAGATGTTGCTGTTCTGCTGCTATTTCCCCCTCTTACTTACTACTTCTATATCCTACCTTAATTAGTCACAATGCTGATCCCAGTGAAACGGAGATCATATGATGAACATGATTATTCCAGAATGGGAATGATGCCAGACTCAAATGTGGGGAATTCTTCTGAATGTGGTACATGGATGATCCAAGCCAATTGGGTATCATAAAGGGAGCAAAATAGCATATCCATACCGCATAGCCAATCTGTTTTGGATACATGTTAAAAGCACTGAGAGTAAACAAAATTGTGAGGGATGGCAGTGGATAGGCAGGGGCAAATTAGTCAACTTAGGTTTCTCTCCAGTTCTTATTTTACTAATCTTAAGTTCAGTTCTTCACCGGTGGTGGTTTTTTAAAAAGTCCTCATGAAAATGCATAAGCATTTTAATATGAATTTTCCCTAATATATGCACATTTGTATGCAATTTTGCCTAATGTATACATTTTTTGCAAAGCAATTCCCCCTAATATACAGTAATGCATTTTGTATGTTATTTTCACCAATATATGCACTTTTATGCACACGTTACCCTAGTATATGCATTTTTGTTCATGCTGGAGATATGCATTGCAAAATTCAGAGAAACGCGAATTTTGAAAGATGGTTGTGTTTTAGTTCTCACATTGGTTTGGAAAATCTGAATTGGATAGTTTTAGTTTTAAATGCAGACTGAGCTGAATTTCTTCCCCATCTGCATCAGGGGTAGAGGACATACAAGACAGGGCATGACTGTGTATTGTCAATGAATAGGCAAACATCTTCCAGGCATGTCCAAAATATTGTCAGAAGCATATTTGGACATTGCTGATAATGCACCTGAAAAACAGGTATGATATGACCAGGATCCAAAACGACAAAGCCTGCCATGCAACAGCAGCCCTGACAGCACTGATATAATCGTGAGGGAAGAAATGGGTATGCAGAGCCCTTTTCTCACATCCTGTATATACTCGGAACTGACAGTGATGAAAATATCTTAGGTTAGGTGCTCCACATCAACCTGTCAGTGTGTAGCCATATTTATTCTGTAACAAATACCTAGTGTTTCAAAAAAGATATTACATTGCAAGCAAATCTTAAAAAACAAAAACAAAACAAAATTCAATTAAGATACGCGCTAAACTGACAACTAAACTCTCTTGATTTCCTCTTGGTATAGTTACATTTTATTTTCACTCTGAAGGGAAACTATTATCAGAATTTGTTCCTTGTCCTGCCAGTGACCTGTCCAACACTTCACATTAACTTCCCAACAATGATCAATCTGTTGGTACTGATGATGTCGCTGGTACCAGCAGCACCCATCCCTTTCCTTCCTGTGTTCTGACCAGCCAATGGCTTTTCCAGCATCTCTCAGTACTTCCAAACCAGTCATGATGATGTCATTTGTTCCAGCACATACCCCTTCCTTTTCTGTGTTCTGGTTAGCCAATGGACACCTCGTACTTGTTTGCGGCAACGGATGTTCCATTGGCATTCAGTGGTAGCAACACCTATGCATTTCTTTCTGGGAGTCAAATTCCTTCTGTCCATCTCAGCCTGAAATCCCATTAACACTTCTTTGAGAGCAGGTCCTATTGAACTCAGATGGGCTTACTTATAAGTAAACATACCTAGGACTGGACTCTGAAGTTTGCTTTGTCTGTGTACCTGTCTGTGTGACATAAAACAAGAAGGCTTACAAAATTATGGTTAAAACCTATATAAACTGTTGGGAACGACTGTTCATGCAAATGGCTAGCTATGTGGAGACATTCTCATACAGGGGCCACCAGTGGCTTTACGTAGGGAGCAAACCTGATATCAACATTCCATTGTAACTAACAACAGGATCCAGTGATAGCAAGGTTCGAGCTGCCTTAATTATTTCAGATGCAGACTGGCTTATCAGATGCAGGGCTATCAGAGGATGCAATCAGCCACCAAAAACAAAAAATGTGCAAGCAAGAATACATGCCACATTTTAATTATTTTAAGGTGAGAGAGGGAGAGAGAAATCCCTGCTCTTCCCCCTTCATAAGGGATTATGGAGGGAAGTGAATCCCTTTTACTTGCCCCACAAAAAGCTCCTGGACCTACCGTATTTTTTGCACCATAACACTCACTCCCCCCCCCCCAAAAAAAGTAAGGGGAAATGTCTGTGCGTGTTATGGAGGGAATGCCTACGGGTGGCATGCCTACGGATTTTCCTCCTCTAAAAACTACGTGCGTGTTATGGTCGGGTGCGTGTTATAGAGCGAAAAATACGGTATTTGTCTGCAATTTGGTAGGCTTAGCACATTCTGGAGGAGGTCCTGTGCTTGCAGATTTCATCCACTTTGGCTAAAAGATGAGGGGGAAGGTATAGTCCTTTTTAGATTCCCCATTATGGTGAATGGGGAAAGAGAGAGCTTTGTTTTATACAAAACAGTTCAAAACCCAAAACACAGATTGAAGTGGAGAGATTTTTAAAAAGCTGAATTTTGGGGGCCCTACTCACTCATACCATTGACTACCCCACCACTGGGACAGCTTACTTGTGCAGCAGTTTCTCTAGGACCTAACTCTATTATCCTTTCACCTTGAAACTTACTCACTATGCTTTCTTCCCATCTGTTGCTTCCCCTATACAGTGACACTCTTCAATACCCATCTAATAACATCTCACAGCAATGTTGGCCAAAACATGTCAGGCAAAGAAGCCACATTGTAAAAGAAAACTTTAAACACTCTTTTTGGGTCCCTTTGGTCTTAAGGGTTGATTTTGTTTAACTTGGATTTTAATTTTTTAACTTTAAATTCAGTTTTGGACAGTAATGGGTTTCCTGCCACTGCATCCTGCCTTATTTGTTTGTTATCAGCTACACCTTAAAAATCACTGGTTTGTATTGGGTTAATAATGGGTTGAGTCACATCACTACCCAGTGCATGACTGTTAAGTGGGGAAGCTACTGAGGAAGGGTGTGAAACATTACAAGAATGTCGACTCCCTCCTTATTGAATTTGATAACACCGAGGTTTTGCCACCCCCTCCTCACCAGATTGCTCTTGGCACTGATAATTAATTAAATCATGCAAACGTTGACCAAGACATGCAGGATAAATGGATAAAATTTTATGGGACCAATGCCAGCTCTCCCTTATAAACCTCTTGAGCATCAGCAAATTGTTCTATTCTGCACAGAGAATGCACCATCTCAACTTCCAGCCATTCACAGTTCCTCAACTACTCCTGAGACATACCATTCAAATGCTAGCCCTTATAGGGCCAGAACTGGAGTCCCTTGATTCTCTGAAAGATGCCTGTTGATTGGCTGGGAGCAACTCTCAATAAACATATGGCATCAGGTGTGGGATAGGTGGATTATGTTTGGGGGAAATGGCACCACAGGCCAAATTAGGGCCACGAGCCAGATAGTCCCCAGCACTGCCTTAGATTGTGTCATCTGGACATTTGCACATGCAGATAACCTTCTCTCTGTTCCTTTATTTTAAAATTTATTGGCATTATCGTCTAAAGCCAGAAGTACGTTGGACACTGGGTGTAAGGGGAGGGGGCAATTTAATCAAGCAATATTGATAAAGGCCATTTAATTTCTGTGAGTGTTTCCATTTACCAGAAGAGGAGATGACCACCCTAACCCCTAATTATTGATGTCCTGAAGTGTTGAAGACTTAGCTCTCTTTTCATATGCCAATTAATAAATTGTACCTAATAAATTGTGGGCTCCCGAACTTAGCAAGGGCAACATACATCTCCCGTTGCTGCAGCACAATCCTTTCAGCCCTCACCTCATCACTTTATGGGGAAAAGATTGCAAGATGACTGTCACCAGGACCGTCAGTTGCAACAACCATTCACAATCCACAAGTGAATAAGACAGTGCATTCAGTTCAGCTTCACAAGAACATAAGCTTACTGTTGTTGGCTTCTTGTACGACCAATCAAATAGACCCTGGTTGTACATGTAGCAAACTCCAGACGTGCTTTTCCTGTCTGTAGTGTCACTTCCAAAACTCGCATCAGCAAATATCTCAAGACCTCCAGAATTCTGATTGTTAAATCTCAGTCTGTAGTGCATAGTGCCTATCAAATAGCGTGCTATGCGTTTCCAAGCTTTCCAATCCTTAACAGTAGGATTGTTGACATGTCTGCTTAGCAAATTAGGCAAAAGATTCCTGCATTGCAGGGGGTTGGACTAGCTGACCCTTGTGGCCTCTTCCAACTCCACAACTGTATGATTCTACAGCGTATGATCCCTTCCATTGCCTCAGTGAAGAGTGAACAGCTTCCACCATCCATTGTAGGGAAGGGTGACGAGGTCCCCATCCAAACTACAGCCAATCAGGAAGCTGCAATGGCCCCCTGCATTCACATTGCCTTATGAATAGTTTCCTTTTGAATTGCCAGTTTCTGCTGGTGCAGCAGCAGTGCCTGTTTGCCCACCCAGAACATTTGGTTGGGGTCATAGAGGAGAGGGTAGTCACTGGTCCCTCAAACCATCTGGGCCATGGCCCAGTGTCCCTCGGGGTGGGGTGGGGGGCTCTTGGCACCGACCTGTTCCAGCCCCAGGCATCATATGAGGCAGAATAAAGGGGGGTGTGGCTCACTAAGAATAGCTTTCCGGACCAACCTCTGAGGCTTGGCAGACCTCATTAGGCCCATGGGGCAGATGTTGAAGAACAGTGTGCTATCGGCTAGCTGGAAAAAAAGTCTGTGGTTTGTTTTTGTTTTGTTTTTAAATGTTAACGTCAATCTAGAAAGCACTTTTCATATTTGGGGAAATGCAAAACATCTGTTTGTTTTAATACTGCAGCCTTTCTAAAGGCTGCAAATTTTGCAAAATATTCGGCAAATAAGGACAAATGGATGATTATCAATCTTCATTCATTGCTTTCAGTCCTAGTAGAGAAAAAGCTTTGGGCAGAAGCCAGAATAGGAAGAGGAGGCTTTAATGCTATCTCTCTAAATAGCTCTAGCTAGCCGATACAGTGGTTTCTTTTTATCTGTTTTACCACTTAGCTAATCTCTTTTTTGCCAAAGCCATTAAGATGCTGGGCATGGCAGCCCTGGCTGGGAGATTTAAGTCGCCCTATCCCTGCTTTTCATGTTCAGAAAGAGTTTATTCTCTCCTGCAGAGCGAAGCACTCTCCAAAGTCTCGAGGAAAGCGGTAATTTCAGAATAATGGACCCTTAAGGCAGCAAATTGGCAGTGGGAACAGAAACACAGAGCTAGTTTTGCTATCCTATGTAAACGTCACCAAGGGTCAATAGTAAGGAGAGTTTGTGACTGCTTTGATATGGGAGGTGGGATTCAGCTAAAGTGTCCTGCCAGTGGAAGGGTTTCCGCTTGTATAATGGGGCTTTCCTCGTTCTCTTTCCCCCGCATGCATGCTGCACCCCCCAAAAAATATGGCTGGGGGGGGTGTCAAGAGAACCCCAGAACAGCGTATGCAGGGAGGAGGGGATACTGTTCCATCTGGCAAGCTGAAATGCTTCCACTGATGGAAGATTCAGAAGAGCACAATGTTGAATTCCTCCCATGCTCTTTAGGAAACATTTACAGTGCATTTGCATTCTTTCATCCAAATTTGTATTCTTTCCTCCCTGTGCAACCCCAGTCACACTTTAAGAAAGTACACTTCTGCATGACTAGCAGCACCCGAATGGTGGGGGGGATACAAATTTAAATGGATGTCCTGTTGAAAAACACACGCCGTGTGGATGAGCAGCAATGACACTCCAGGGCAGTTTTGGATTTTGCCACCATCTATGGGCCAGAAGACCAGTAGTGATGTATGGAAGTGAAAGCTGGAGCTTGTGTCTCCCAAGACCTAATCCAACACTCTGGTCACTGCACCACACTGGTTTTTACTGGTGTGTAAGCCTCGTAGTGATGTATGGAAGTGAAAGCTGGACCATAAAGAAGGCTGATCGCCGAAGAATTGATGCTTTTGAATTATGGTGCTGGAGGAGACTCTTGAGAGTCCCATGGACTGCAAGAAGATCAAACGTATCCACTCTTAAGGAAATCAGCCCTGAGTGCTCACTGGAAGGACAGATCGTGAAGCTGAGGCTCCAGTACTTTGGCCACCTCATGAGAAGAGAAGACTCCCTGGAAAAGACCCTGATGTTGGGAAAGATGGAGGGCACAAGGAGAAGGGGACGACAGAGGACGAGATGGTTGGACAGTGTTCTCGAAGCTACAAACATGAGTCTGACCAAACTGTGGGAGGCAGTGGAAGACAGGAGTGCCTGTCGTGCTCTGGTCCATGGGGTTACGCAGAGTCGGACATGACTAAACGACTAAACAACAACAACAGCAACAACATGGGCCAGAAGAAGTATGCCTGGCCCAAATGAGCAGTGTGCAGGGTTCAGATTTTATGCCTCCATATGGGATGCTGCTTGAGGCCATGGAGCTTCTTGGCTGCATCAGGGAAATTGGGAAAGGGAAGTCAGGAAGTGCACCTGGTTCACTGAGACATGGGCAAAGAAAGAAGGCAAATCTTTCCTGCAGGGTGAGAAGGTAAGGAAAGAAGTGGCGTTTATACCTGGGTTTTGCATTGATATGGCAACAAACGATACACAGAGCAAAGCAGAAGAAAACCGAAGAGCTAAATTGATGGAAAATCAAATGTCACTGAGACATTTATCAGAACCATCAGTGGGCTTAACAAGTGGTTAGACTGGACTGTGCTGGACTGTGGTTCTCCTGTTTAGATCAAGGGGAAACACATCCCTCCTTAGTTCTTTAGAACCTATGGTCCATAGTTGTGCTCTTCTGAATACCCGATTTCAAACTGAAATGCAATATGTAAGAACATCAGTGGCTTTCAGCAATGATTGACATTGAGGAATCTTAAGTTGGTTGCATTTTAAAATTAATAACTGTAGAATTGGCTGGCAACATTGCTAACTGCCAGTGTCCACTTACAGCAACCTGACTTCCATTTAGATTGTACAAGCTATAGGTGTAGCAATAACATTAACGTGTAACTCCAATGAATCTTTAATTCTGGAGGATTGCCCAGGCTATAAATCTAGATCTGTGAACTGCACATCTTGCAGGCTGTGAAGTAATGCATTAGTCATCATAAATGGGCATGATTGCCACCTACTGGACAGCACTGGGAACAGATGTAATCTAACATGGGTGCTCCAGTGAGGTTGACTGCAGAAGGTGTTCCATGGATACAAGCAATAATGGTGTCTGCTTTCTTTTAGAGAAGCAGGAAGCTTTGACTTGTGATGTCATTGTTACCCAAAAGCAATGTAGGAACTAATGACCAATGTGAGATTATAGGCAGATGTGCATTTGATGCAATAATACATAAAGTAAAATGGGTTTCAGCCACCTCTAAAATGCAGGCAGTATTAAACCATATTACAGTGATACAGAATTTGCTTTGGGCATTATATTTTTAATCTCAGGGTCATGGGTTCAAGCCACATACTGGGCAAAAGATTCCTCTATTGCAGAGGGTTGGACTAGATGACTCTTGTGATCCCTTCCAACTCTACAATTCTACGATTCTATGATTCTAATATAACCCAGAAGTTATTAGAATCTGCCCTCGGAAGTTCAGGTTAGAGATTAAAGCCAAGGAAAACTATCTGTCTTTGTGTTAATATAGGCATGCCTCTCATTTTTTGTAATTCCACAGTTTGGCTTTACCTGAAGGAATGCTTCATCAAAATCTGCTTTCCATCATGATCACAGCAGATGCATTTATCTTAGCTTTGAGGGTTACAGTGGAGTAGTTCTTGCTACAGTATAATTAGTTTCTAGCCAATTTCTCTCTTTCTGAGTCACCTGGGTTATTAAAGAGCTCACTTCATGCTCCGAAAGAATATTTAAATTCACTCCATTTAGTTTTATTCAAAAACAGCAAACTCAAAACATCTGTCAGTTGTTAATTCAGAAAACAGGATTATATTTGATGCTCAGAGCTTTCATTCTGTCGCTGTTGCATCCAGATCTATGCTCCAAATCCTGGCAGCTTGAATTTTGCAAATGTTCAGACTGGGAGACACAGTTTCATCCCCTGTTCCCTCTAAATGTATCTGATATATGATGATTTGGTTCTGCTGGGGGAAAACTGGTGGTGGGATAAAAACTTTTTAACACTCCCAGCTTGCTGTTGCAAACAGGTGGGGATGATGTCCATCAAACATGGTGCTTCACAGAAGCCTCCCCCAAACCCCAACCAAGCATCATGCTTCTACACTCAGATGCAAAATAAAAGCGATGTTGCTTCATATGCATTGCCCCAGTGATCCTCAGTAGTCAGGGAGAAGGAATAAGCTTTTATGGCATGCACCTATTAGATAGGTTGAGCCATAACTCATGGATTGTGACTTTGATCGAGCTTAAGAAGTGATGAGAAGTACCAGTGTTGCAATGCTATACATAGGGCCAACGGACCCCCACTTTCATATATTTCATGGAAAGCAGACAGCTAGTCTCACTACCAATACGGTTGCATGGCATCTCTACCTAAGAAGAAAGGGATATTGTCTTGTGCAACTGGCTTATTGGAATCCCTGGACTCAGCCACATTAATAAAAAAACAACAGTGTTTTGAATGCATTATAAACATGCAACACCAGATGGTGCTGGAGAGCAAAAAAAAATAAAATTGTGATTTTCCATAGCATTTTTTTCTTTTGTCATAACCATTTAATTTCTGACTTTTTTATAGTGATCCCCCCCCCCCCGTGTGCCCTAGATAGCAGTGAGTTACTTGAGCTGGAGACTGTCTTAATAGTGTGCTATCAAACTGCCAATATTGATGTTTTCTTGATAGATTATTTGGGGTTCTGTGCGCTAGTCAGCCCATTCACTTGTTGTGGCCAAGCACACATGGATCCCAACCAGGCATTTGTACAACACATCTGTCTTTCTTCCTGGTTGTAGATATGTCGGGGAAACCAGTCATGTGGCCTTAATTCACATCGTGTCCATGACTCTACCAGCAGTTTGGATTGGTTGGTTGACCAAAAGTTAGGAAACAATTTAGCTACTGCAATGGATGTCAATAGTTCAATAGAGGCTTCCTCTCTGGATAGCTACTGTGCTGGTTAGATAAAAAGAACTGATGCATTGTAGAATTAATAGGGTCTCAGCTACCTGATAACAGAACTGGGAAGCAGAAAAATAGCTTCCATAACCTTTAGCAAGAGGAAAATAGATGAAAAAACCGAGCAAATCCAAAACATGTTTTTGCTGCGAAAATGGCAAATATCCGATGTTTTGGGAAACGTGGGCATACTTGTTTTCCTTTTCTCCTTTATGGTTTTGGTGTTTTTGTAACAACTTATAAATATTCCTATGGCAAGATTTTCAAAGCAAAACATGTTTTCCAGCCTGCACTAGCCTTCCTCTTCCTTATTTTATTTTATTTTTCATAGGACATAGGAAAGTGTAGGGGTATGGCGCCGAGTCCCTTAATGATATTTTTCCCCAGTCCAATTTGCTTACTGATTATAAGACAAGGCAAAACATGTTTTCTCCCTGTGCCATGAAAGGAAACTAGATCGGTTGTTTTCTGACTTCTTAAAAACAAAACTACTCTCCCGTCCTGGAAATTTCCTTGAAGGCCAGCTGGTTCATGGGATATGCAATGTAAAAGCAGCTCCATGTGATGTGTTTATACTTAGCAGGTAAAATCTTGCTCTCTCTTGTGGCATTGCAAACTCATGGACTTTCAGGAGAATCCATTTAAACACAGTGATGCCTTGGTTCTCAAACTTAATCCGTTCCGGAAGTCCATTCTAAAACCAAAGCATTCCAAAACCAAGGTGCGCTTTCCCATAGAAAATAATGCAAAATGAATTAATACGTTCCAGACTTTTAAAAACAACCCCCAAAACAGCAATTTAAGATGAATTTTACTATCTAACGAGACCATTGATCCATAAAATGAAAGCAATAATCAATGTACTGTACTATAAAATAAATAAGACAGTGTTGTAGATGATAAAAATTAAAATTATTATTATTTTCTTACCTGCGCTGATGATAGTCATTGTTTGGATGGGGGGCTTTTATCCATTTCCGCAGTCACACAATCAATCAATCAATCAATCAATCAGTAGCTGAACTGGGTTCCACACAGTCACAAAAACAAATTAATTGAAAAAGCCTCAAAAACAAAAATATAAAATAAAGCGCCAAACTTAATCAGTTCTGGAAGTCCATTTGACTTCTGAAATGTTTAAAAACCAAGGTACAACTTCTGACTGGTGCAGGTGCCCTGGAAACAATATCCGACAGCCATATCGGATGTTCGGCTTCCGAAAAACATTTGAAAACCAGAACACTTACTTCTGGGTTTTCGGTGTTTGAGAACCAAGGTGTTTGAGAACCAAGGTACCACTGTACTCATGAAACTGAATGCAGAATTCATATTCATACACACTCACTGTTTCCTATAGAAAGTATGTGGAATTTCAAGAAGGGAGGCTTATTAATGCCAGTTCTGGTCCTTGCAATCACAGGGAGCCACTGCTGGGCAGACGGGGAGGGAGCGCTATTTAATGCCATCATTTGGAATCTTCCACAACTGCTGTGTGGATGCCTACATTTGTGGGTGGGAGCCTAGAACAGGGATGGAGAGCCTTTGGCCCTCCTGATGTTGTTGGACTCCCAACTCCTGTCATCACTAACCATTGGTCATGTTTGCTGATGGGGGCTGGAGTCCAATAATATCAGGAGAGCCACAGGTTCCCCATCCCTGCCTTGGAATATCAATTGTTTATGCATAAGCAGATAGATGGATATTGGTTTATCGATTCCATCATTCTACCTTTGTATGCATGTACGTGCAAAATTATTATTATTTGTCGTTGTCTACAACTAAACCAGATGTACACGATAAAGGTAATCAAATATGCTAACATTTAACCAGATCTTAAGGATGCAAACATCTGGGTGGCATTCAGCTAAGCTTTACTCAGAGTAAACCCACTGAAATGAATGAACATGACCAGGTTAAGAGCCATTGATTCCATGGGTTTACTTTGTGTAAAACTCAGCTGAATATCAACCATATAAATTTATTTTCACAGGTGTTGTGATTGAACTTGTTTATTTTTATAGCCATGTTTTGCTTGCAATTTTGATTTTAAAAACCATTAAATTTAATAAACAAAGATGGTCGTTTATTAAATTTAATGGTTTACTACTACTACTACTAATACCTTCCTTCAGGATCTTCATAAGGCATATCCACTGAAGATAAACACAATCCTAGTAGCATTACTATATCTTTATGGGTCTCTGGGCACACTGCAGATTGCACACAAATGACTCAAGAACATTGAAAATAAAACAAAACGTTCGGCGACAAGAAGTTTGGGATCATCAGAATGTGGACTGTACTGTGTATGAACAACTTAACATGCTGTAGTAAAGCAGAGGCTAACATTTCAAGTTTATGCAGCAGATGCCGTGAGAAAAGATCTTTTCCTGTGCAAATAATTCACAGTGTGTACATGTGTCTTCCCTTTGCCACTTGACCTATTGTCTTCCACTTCCACCAGAATTAACAGATAGTATTTACTTGTAGTTAACTCTTTGCAGTCCAGTGTGAAAACATAATTCCAAAGCTGAGAACTCATGAGTCTGACGGTCTGAATCCATTGCATTTATCACATCCAAACTTATTTCCCCCCAGTCATGCTGCTTTGATTGGTGATAATGTGTTAGTACAAGCCCTAAATTGAAAGTGGCACTAATTGCATTTTACTCTGCTCGTTATCCTGCCTTCACAGAGTACTTGTTCACTGCTCACCTGCTTCCCATTTATTAACCTGTGAATTGTGTTCTACAATCCCAGCTACTGAGTGGCTCTTGCTTGGAGTGATTCCTGAGCCTTGGCATGTGAGCCATAGCTGTCAACATTTTTCCTTTTTTAAGGGAAATTCCCTTATTCCAAATAGGATTCCTCGCAAGAAAAGGGAATAGTTGACAGCTATGATGTGTGCAAGCAGGTTGTGTGACAAGCCACACATACAGTCTGCCTTCTGATTAGCCCATGACTTGCAAGTTAGGACAACAGAAACATCAAGAAGGAAACTCCCTGGACTAAGGTTCTGACAGTTGACTGAAGGTTGAGGAAGAACCGAGACATTTCAGGTATTAACCAATTTTACTAGTTGCAAACAATTATTAATGGTGGGAGAGAGGTCAGATAAGAGAGATCTTTCGAGAGAACTGAATAGTTATGGTTTTGCCACCTGCTGTGCTACCAGACTATGGTTTTCTTGATGTCTTCATAGGAGCAATATTTTTTCCTCATCCTTGTCATTAATTAATCAACTAGTCACATGTTATGTTCCTTCACAGAGTCCTCTGACAACCCTGCAGATTGAAGGCATTGGCCCCTGTACCCTCTGGCCACCTGCCTGGATGGCATGAAGCACAGGAGAGAAAAAGGTGAACATCTCCCTCTTCTGCCAAGCTAACAAGTAGTACCAAGGCACCTGTATCCTGCTACTGCCAGAGTCCCCAGCCACTGTAGGCCACATGTCCTCCAATGAAAAAGTGACCATAGTTGTCACAGGTAATAGCTATAGTGTCTCTGACTCTGCTCTGCTCAGAGTTGCTCAGTGATGAATCTATCTGCATTTTTTCGAGAAAAGTATAAACCCAATATTGTGGGCCATTTCCTCTAAAAAAAATTTAGACACCTCCCAAGATATGTTCTTTAGAAGGTATATAATATTATAAGAATTTTAAGCTCATCTCTCTCTCTATATATCTATCTATCATCTATCTATCTATCTATCTATCTATCTATCTATCTATCTATCTATATCATCTATCATCTATCATCTATCTATCTATCTATCTATCTATATCTATCTATCATCTATCTATCTATCTATCTATCTATCTATCTATCTATCTATCATCTATCTATCTATCTATCTATCTATCATCTATCTATCTATCTATCTATCTATCTATCTATCTATCATCTATCTATCTATCATCTATCTAACTAACTATCTATCATCTATCTATCTATCATCTATCTATCATCTATCTATATCTATATATTAGAAGTTCATAAATGTACCAAACACATACAAATATGTAAACCACATGTCTGAAACCCACAGAAAAGTCCCAAAACCATTTTCTCTCTCCCAAATGACCTCAAATATTTCTCTGCAAGGTTGAAGGAAATGGGAAATCTCCCCATTGTGTCTTTCACAAATCCTGTCTTAAGGGCACATTTAAGATATGAATAGGGTGTGAGATACACCCCTTCTGTGATGGATGCATGATGTTTCTTGGGGTGGTCTTGAACTCCAGGTTGGGCAATTTAAAATGTCTATATAAGGGCTTGCGCATGGCTCGGGGCCCCCCCTCCTGTGTGTGTGTCTGGGGGGAGCACCCGGTTGCAACAGCTTTAATAAAGATCAGGCTTATTAGCTGCTTTGCTTCTCAATATTCTCTGGTTGGTCTCTGTTATTTTCTCCTACCCATAGAGAACCTACAAAAGGACTCTATATGGGCTCTTGGGTACCCCATAAGGGAAATGGAGCAGTTCCCCCCCTCATAACAATAACAAGCCCATGCAAACTGATGTAAATATTGTCAGCCGTCAGAGGTTGTCTCACAACAGGCCTGCTGTGCAGGTTTTTATTCTTAGCCACATGTTACAGGAAAGAGGTGGCACTCAAAAATGAGAACCTTCTCCCCTCTTTGTGCTGGATGATCTACTTTTGGGATGAACTTCTTACCCATTTGGGGGTTCTGTACAATTTGTGCCAGCAGCCGAGAGAAACAGAAGTTTTGAAGTATTTTTAGATCTCTGGCACATGACCATTTCTGCTGGCCGCTCTCCTTTAAGCTTAAGGTACAAATGCAGCTGCTGTTTACCTCCTCGTTGTTGTTTCTCAATAAAAGCGCCCAGAACACAGAGCTTCTAAGGACTTGGGCTTGGCGACTCAGGGAATTTCCATTATGCTTCTCAACTCTCCACACACACACCCGGGGTTGGCCTCTGGAAACACACTCATTGTGTTGTTTTGACGCAATTTCAAGCAAATATTTTGCCACCAAGAGGCAGTGCTGGGTCACGGAGGTCCCGAAGACTTTAGTATCTCGCTCCACTCGAGTAAACAATGGTCTATAACTCATTAAAACTCCCTCTTGATTACCTTTTCCTGTTTCTGATTGTTTTGGAGCGGCAGAGATGGATTCCGTAACTCAACACACTTCCCCCACCCCACTACTAAATTTAAAGTGCCTTAAGAGTAAAAGAAGGCTTTGGGCTGAATAGACTTTGTTGTCAAGACTGCACAAACCGAAATTAAAAGTGTAAACAAAGGCAGTTCTGAGAGGGAGCCTGCATCAGACACAGCAGTTAATCCAAGACGTGCTTTCTGCCTCAACTACAGTCTTGGCACCAGGATTTAAGTGCCCCAAGCGATAGAAAAGGGGGATAAATTAAATTCAGATTGTGTTTATAGGTGAATTTACCTCATTCATACTTTCCAAAACAATATGTGGACCAAAATGCAGCCATCCTTTGAATGCAGTTCTTCACCCTTTCAAGAGGTTCCAGGTTCAATTCCTGGCATCTCCAGCTAGGCCTGGGACAGAGTCCCATCTGAAATTCTGGAGAGTTACTGCCAGCCAGTGTAGACAGACAGTACTGAACTAGATGGGCCAATAGTCTGCCTCCGTGCAAAGCAGCTTCCTATGTACAGCCAGTGTCACATACCTCTGAGTACAATTTACTAGGTTACACAAGTGGGAAGGGTGCTCTTGGGCTCATATCTGCCTGAAGGTTCCCCATGGGTTTCTGACTGGCCCCTGGAGATCCTGGTTGAGATATGTGTTTGGTCTGATCCAGCAGGACTCTTCCTAGGTTCTTACGGATTTGGCCCACCATCTCTGGAATAAATGCAGTTGGTGTGGATCTTTTGCATGTAATCCCTGCTCTTCTTCAAGCCTAGAGGCTCAATCCACCCACACCTGTATTTTACTGTTGAATTTCCGCCACTTTCTGCACCAGGAAGATTCTAGAACACAAAATGCATTAGCTGGAGAAGTGTAAACCATATATGTGGAGCATGTTTAAATGTTGTGAGGACCCTGTACCCTTTTAAAATGTGGTTTTTGGGGGTGGGGTGGGGTTATTGGGTTGTTGTTTTTATTTTGATTATGTATTTTCTGGTTTTATATTTTGATTCTGTTCTGTGAACCGCCCTGAGACCTCCGGGTATAGGGCGGTATATAAATAATAATAATAATAATAATAATAATAATATGTCATCATTAGGATTGCGGATCCACCAGTTATGCCCTTGTCCTCGACATAACAAATGTATGTATGTCCTCCTTCGTGGTTTCATATTGCTTATTGGTTACATGTATGTACCGTATTTTTTGCTCTATAAGACTCACTTTTTCCCTCCTAAAAAGTAAGGGGAAATGTGTGTGCGTCTTATGGAGCGAATGCAGGCTGCGCAGCTATTCCAGAAGCCAGAACAGCAAGAGGGATTGCTGCTTTCACTGCGCAGTGATCCCTCTTGCTGTTCTGGCTTCTGAGATTCAGAATATTTTTTTCTTGTTTTCCTCCTCCAAAAACTATGTGCATCTTGTGGTCTGGTGCGTCTTATAGAGCGAAAAATACAGTATATTCTTTCCTTTGACAAAGAAGCTCAGGGAGGGTAGTTTCCATGGTTCTTCCTTGCTACTTTTATCTTCAGAACAACCCTGTGAGGTAGGTTAGGCTGAGAGATGGTAACTGGCCCAAGGTCACCCAAGTATAGCTCTATGGCTGAGTGGGGACTTTGACCTGGGTCTCAGCCCTACCCTGATACAATGCACTGCTGCATCCACACAACCTTATTGTGTTCAGGCAAGGGCAACATTGCACCTGGCCTGACCACATCAGGAAATATGTGAACATGCATGGCAGTGAGAGCCTGTATGTAGCTGTCCACCCCTAGGTAGTTGGTCTCGATTTTAAAATATTGGAATACCTGTGTGAACATCATTTGACTTCTCATCACTTGATTACTTAGCACTTGAGGATGAATAGCTGCCGAATGTGTCAACTGACCCCAAGGAAGAGGATTGCATTTTAAGTGAAGTGAACAGCCCACTGTTGGGGCGGGGAGCATCTCCGAGATTTGTAAGAAGGAATGCATGAAAATAAGGAACTGGCATTGAAACAAATTGCACAGACTCTGTTTTCCTCTGTACACTAGTAAAGTATTAAGACACAAACAGCTCAGCAAACTCTGTGCTGTGTTGCAGGTATGCCTGGCATAAAAATAAAAATAAAAGGCTGTGATACCTTCCCTGAGGTCTCAGGATTCAAGAATAATTGACATTGCAATGCTGGGTAATAATATCAACTCTGCTCTTTGCAGACATCGCCCATAAACCTCCCATCCCATTATGGAAGCACAGGAAAATGAATGCGAGTGTAAATTCATTCTAGAAGCCAGAGGGTGTGATTGACTCTACCAGTGACCCTTAGACAAAGAAATTTGTGATCCCGCTGACATAATGGAACATCTTCATCCTTGGTGTAACCCCGCTCACGCTGGTGTAATTACACCAGGCATAAACTGATCCTAGTGCGCACTGTTGTATTATCACCTTTCAGTTCAATGGCTCTGTAATTGAATAATGTTGAGTGGCACCCTCAGTTTATTGAATTAAAGTGAATTGGTCAGTTGATTGCCCATTTGATTGATTATTACATTAAAGCCAATGGTTCTGCTTGCACTTAAGCAATAGTCTCAGCCAATACCTACCTGATCTCCCATAAACATGTCTGAAACTCATTTATGTTTCTAAACACATAAAAATTAACTTTCATCCAAGAATGAAAATGTCCTTATTATTATTATTATTTAAATGCATTTTATTAAGAATGACTCGCATGTTTTGGTGGAACAGATATTGTTTTTAAAACATCAGAAGTGAGAGATTAATGCAGCAATTAAGTTAAAAACTTTCTTCCAACATGACACCATGGAAAGAAAGCGAAGAACAAGAGCTGAAACACAAGGCAGAAATAATGTTTTTCCCCCCACTTGCTAGACCTCTCCTCCCGATTTGCATTTTCTATTTTGATTGGAGACAGGACTATTCTGAACACTGCTTGACTTGTTAAAGATAGCCGGGCACTTCCTAAATGTCTTGGCAGCATCTCTGGCTGTGTATAAAGGTGACCTTCTCAGCTGCTTGATCCAGATGTGAAGGTCAAACATGTTTTGATTTTTTTTTTTAAAGGTTGCAGTGTTTGCGTCTTTCTCTAGTTTCCTGTTGGCTTTTCACCTAGATGGATGACTCTAGACTTCTCTATTATGGGGCTTAAGAATAAAAGCTTTCTACAGCTGGAAAGAACTTTGCTTGTATTGTTTATTTCAAACAGCCGAGTTCATGGTTTGCAGCTCTAATTCATGATTCTCATGCCTCTTAGCAGTCTTTTGGGTTCCTGATCATGTCAGGTTTGGGTACAGGTGAAATAAAATCATAAACTGCCTTGCACTTTCCCATATTCTGTAAACATGGCAACTAGTTTGAAATATTTGATTTGATGGGCTGGATCACTTTAAATTGATTCACATCCAAATTTCACCATCCACAAGAAGGTGCTATGGACAGGAAAGTAGCCATAACCAAGCTGAGCAGAATACAGCTCACGACAACGAAGTATTAACAAATAAGGGAAACACTTCCTAATATAGAAAAAGAACACAATAAAGATACAATATATATAATAAATGAATCAAAACTGTATAAATCACAAATTATGAATCAATCAATCCTGCAACAAAAAGCCAAACAAGTCACCCACATATCTCACCCACGATGCACAAATTTGCTTTCCCACCTTTCTTTTTTTTAAAATAATATTTATTGAGAATTTTAAGATTACAAAGAAACAAAGAAAAAAAACAAGGAAAAAACAAGTAGCATTTAAACAATACGAATCAATAAAAAAAAGGTCAAAAAGAGAAGAAAACAAAACACATAATACATCAAAATCAAAAAGCAAAAATAGACAAAAAATTTAAAAACAAATCCAATATTCCCAAATCATTAACTGTCATTACCTTGTTTCATCGACCTCCTCACACCTCCCTTTTTTGTATTCTAGTTGTTAATTATCTCAGCAAATCCTTTCCATCTTTCATAATATTCTGTCATTAAATTACCTTAATCTATTTTAACCTTATCTTAAATTACCTTAATCTATTTTAACCTTATCTTACCATAAAAGGCCCTAAAACTTAAAACTTAAATCTTATTTATACCAAATTCTCTTAACCATGACATATTCTTACATAATTCTTTTTAACATTTCTGCTAAAGCCAAATAATTTCATTCCAGCATTTTTCTAATACTCTTTACTTTTACAAGATTTTCCTAAATAATTTGTTTAAAACTTTCTTCCAATCTTCATCCGTCTCTTTCTCCTGGTCTCGGGTTTTGTCAGTCCTTTCTATCCCATCCATCTAGTCCATCAACCTGGTAACCTTGTATCCGAGCCCCTTGGATCTCTTCCATGTCCCATCCGCAGATCTTCTTCATATTTACACCTGTGCTTTACTTTGTCTTCTGCTCCTTTCACTCGGGGAGACTCCAGCTTGACAATGTTTTTGTCCCTTCTCGACAGATCAGCCCCTTTTCCAAAGTCAACACTGAACTCCATGTGGTATTTAAAAGCATGTTTCAAAGTCCCTCCAAAGTTAAGGGCCCGCACAACTCCGAACGCCTCCCGGCCCAAAGCCAGACTTGAAAGGTCAAAACATCCCTGCATAGGGGGGTCATGCAGCCCCCCATCTCCAAGCCAAACAGAACTCTGTCTCTCCAAATCTGGCTTTCTCCAGGTTTGTTCGTCAAGTCCAACAACTCATGTTCCTGCTGGGCCACAGTTCCCTCCATCTCTGCCTCACTAGGTCCAGCAACAACCTCCTCCCTCGTCTGATCTGTCAAAGCACACTCCTGAGTTAATTCCTGAGTGGGTTCTAAATAAGTACCCACTGCCTGTCCAAACTTTCCGATCCCAACAGTCATCAAATCCATCTTCTCATGTAACTGTTCCAATAAAGCACTTGTCTTACAAAAGGCCAACACCAGAGCCTCCGAGCACATTCTTGTTGAAGGTCAAAGTCTGTTCCCACGATCTTAATCTATTGCAGCTGCAAAGCTCCCCAGTTCGAATTTAATAACAGTTTCACAAGCTCCCTCTAGGGGAAAAAGCTTCTATTTGTATCCATCTCTCTCTCTCTCTCTCTCTCTCTCTCTCTTTTTTAAAAAGCAAATCTAACAACAAAGTTTCCTTTTTCAGATATTTTGTCAATATTTTGTTCCTTTTAGATGCGAAGGGGAACAATGGAATCAATATGTTTCTCTTCTTTTAACCATCTGTCAAAAACGTTTGTCTATAGTCAATGAACTTCCCGAAGACGTCTGTCCTGACACCCCGCTCCCAGGTTCAGGACGGTGGAGAATTGCTTTTCTTTACTTGTCTTCTGCAAGTTTAATCAGTCCAGAAAGAATTCCCCCCTCTTCTCCTGTTTCCAAGGGGGGTTTAGTAATTTTAAATGATGAAAATTGATCCTTTACAAACGATTTTCTAAGCTCTAGCTTGCCGTGTCTTTGCTTCAATCTATTTACAAAAAGCGGAAGGCAGACTTCCTGTTTATACCTTTCCGCTTCAGTGCCAAATTAAAGGAAATTTCTTATTCCAATTTTCCGTTCTACTCACGGACAGTTATTTAAGCTCCAATTGGCCACAGGAAAAAGTCAGCGCTCTCCAGCAACAGCAATGCGACTTCACTCTGTGAAAGAAGCAGTCGATTCAAGGCACCGCGCCACTCACCCCACGTCGCTCTGGAACCCCGAAATCGGGTTTCCCCGCGAGTGGGGGGGGGGCAAAGGTACCGGCCGAATCCCACGTCCACAGGCTTCTCCCGCCTGTGGTTTTTGATGGGTCTCCGCCTCGCCGTGGCGGTTCAGACCCTGTTTTCCACGGAGCGGATTCCTCCCGATCGGAGGAAATCCGCCATTGCCAGAGGCGCCCACCCGGAAGTCCATCTGCTTTCCCACCTTTCACCTGGGGGTGAACAGGTGTCACAAACAGGCTCTCACCCTGGGGTACGAAACCAGTTCTCTGAGAGCAGCCAGGAGACAAAACATTCACCAATCACACATTGTAACAACCAGGGTTGGGAGAGAGAATTTGATGCTGGTAATAGTTTTCGTTAGTTAACGCAAACAACTTCCTTATTGTTTGGACAATCACCTTGAGCACATCAACTGCATGATGAGAGGTAGATGGATGGTTTAAATTGCAGCAGTTCTGCCATACCTTCTCATAAGGGACAGCTCAGATTATAACTGGCTCAGTCATAACCCACATACTAATCTGTAGGAGGTGTTAACCAATGTTTACAGCTTTATATACCTGGTATATATTTGTGGTTCTAATTATGTTATTCCCCACCCCCTGCCCCCAAATTTTGGTCACTGTTTTGTGGGAAAGTGGTACATATTTCAAATGAAATATATAAAATGAAACTGCCTTGAGATCCAACTGCCTCAATTTAGCCGGGAAGGCTACAATTTTCACCTGCAATTGTCGGGGGGAGGGGGAAATCCCACCTTCCAATTCTCCTTATTTTAAAAGAGGAGGCTGTTTATCTTTCTCTCTGTATTATACATGCCTATGCCTGGCGTGCTCTGGTCCATGGGGTCACAAAGAGTCGGACACGACTAAACAACAACAACATGCCTGTAGACCTAAACAAATGTACCTGGGAGTAAGCCCAAAGGAACACAGTGGGACTGACTTCTGAGTAAATAGGCATAAAATTGACATTTCGCTGCCTGAGGTAAATCAGCTCCCCATTCCATGTAGGGAAGCCAACTGGACGGACAGCTGAATCTTATTTCAGCACTTGCAATGGGACAGCATCCTCCGCCACACCTGAGGGCAGCAAATAGTGGCCATGTTAGACAGAATTAGACAAATTCATTGGGGATAAGGCTACCAATGGCTACCAGCCATGATGGTTGGAGGCAGTATGCTGCAGAATACCAGTTGCAGGAAACTGCAGGAGGGGAGAGGGCTCTTGTCCTCGGGTCTCACAGACATCTGATTGGCCACCATGTGAACAGGATGCTGGACCAGATAGGCCTTTGGCCAGACCCAGCAGGCTCGTTCTATGTTCTTATATGCTAGTTCTCTGTTTGAAGAGTTGTCTGCACCACATTCTGGTTTAAAGATAAGGGGTCAGCAAACTTTTTCAGCAGGGGGCCAGTCCATTGTCCCTCGGACCTTGTGGGGGACCAGACTATATTGGGGGGGGGTGAACGAATTCCTATGCCCCACAAATAACCCAGAGATGCATTTTAAATAAAAGCACACATTCTACTCATGTAAAAACACGCTGATTCCCGAACTGTCCGTGGGCCGGATTTAGAAGGTGATTGGGTCGGATCTGGCCCCTGGGCCTTAGTTTGTCTTCCCATAGATAAGACCATACGAAGGACCTTGAAGTTTTCCATCAGCAGCAAGAAGCTGGATAACGGATACTGAGCAGGTGCACAAACCACAGGTTTCCCCATGATGGTGAGGTGCAGTGCTATTTTCCAGACAAAGAGGTGCCAGAATGCCTCCCTTGTTCTCTTTTAGTGGCAATGGCACCCACCTAAGAGGTGCCGGAACTGAGTTCTGGCAAGTTCCAGCTGAAAAAAAAAGCCTTGCTGAGATGTATATTTATATCGTAGTAACTATTTCTCAGTTTGCAAGCTAGCCTGTGCTGGTGGGGGGAGGGCACAGGGCAAGACTCGTGGCATACACAACTTTCCCCTCCAAACATCTTGTCACCTATCCCCACATCCTAGCATCCACTGCCTGAGGTGGCCACCTCATTCTACCTAAAGTCAGAAGCACACATGGACTCCCATCATCAGTGTTGCTGTGCTGACTGGGAGGGTGGGGAGGTGGGCCCAGTGTGGGCACACCTTAGGGAGATTGGTGCAGTGCAACAGAGACAATTTTGCTGCCGCCTCCTGGTAACCACAGTGACAACGCAGTTGGGAGGCCAGGTGTATGGCACACTCTTCCTTACTGGCTGCCCCTGCCTAATGGTAGGGCTGCCCTAGTTCAGAGAAGTCCAAATGTTATAACCCTGGGAAGCCTCTTTTCACATTCATCAACCTGCTGTGGAATGCTTGTAGACCTGACACGGAACTGGAGCCAGGACTAGCCCATAAAGGTCGCACCTGAGGGTGACTTCCCATTCGAGGTGCAGAAGCTGACCAGACTGGTGGCTGGCTTCAAGTAGGCTTCAAGACTGCTATGATTAAATGGGCACAAGATGTTGGACATAACATAATGATGGCTGACTGGGAACAGTTATGGATCACAGGAATGAAGTTCACGGCATGCAATGCCTTAAGAGAGAATATTATGAAAATGATATACAGGTGGGTACATGACCCCAGTCAAGCTTGCAAAAATCTATCATTTTCCCGATAATAAATGTTGGAAATGTAAAGAAACTGAAGGTACATTCTTTCACCTTTGGTGGACGTGCCCAAGGATTAAGGCTTTGTGGGAGATGATCTATAATGAATTGAAAAAGGTATTTAAATATACCTTCATTGAAGAAACCAGAGGCCTTTCTCCTAGGCATAGTCAGCCAATTGGTGCCAAAGAAGGATAGAACTTTTTTTATGTATGCCACAACAGCAGCAAGAATACTCAATGCAAAGTAGTGGAAGACACAAGATCTACCCACTCTGGAAGAATGGCAGATGAAGGTGATGGAACTGGCGGAAATGACTGGCAGAATCCGAGACCAGGGAGAAGAGTCGGTGGAAGAAGATTGGAAGAAATTTAAAGACTATTTACAGAAATATTGTAAAATTAATGAATGTTAGAATGATGTTGGATAGAAATTAAGCGGTTTTCAGCTGTAAGGGAATATGAAAAATGGATTATTAATAGGTAAAAATTTAACGTTACAATATTTTAAGATTAAAGACTAGGATAAACAAAGAGGGTAAGGATTTGCTGAACCAACAAACCGAACTGGAATACAAAAAAGGGAGGCGTGAGGAGGTCCGGGAAACAAGCTAATGAAAAATAAGTAATGGAAAGATTGAGTTGTTTTTAACCATTTTTTTTTATTTTGTATTTTCTTCTTTTTTATTTTTACTCTTATTTTGTAATATTTTGAAAATCTCAATAAATATCTTATAAAAAACAACAACAAGACTGCAACAGGGCAACATTTTCCATGCATCCAAGAGCAGCAGGCTAGTGACATGTAGGACTCTGTCCTCCAACACCTCAGCATTCGTCACTTGAGGGAGCTGTCTCATTCTGCCTAGCAGTAGGGCACACTAGCTAAAGTTGAAGCCCAGGGACTAGGAGTCAAAAAGGAGGTGTATATAAACTCTAACATCCCTTAACTTTATGGTGATGCCAGAAACACATTTCTTATCCCCAGTTTGGTCACATGTACAGCAGTTCTGATCCCCAATTGACTGGCAATTGCAGGGTACAGCTTATAGATGGTTGTTGTTGTTGTTGTTTAGTCATGTCCGACTCTTCATGACCCCATGCATCCCTCTCCCTGTAATGCATCAAAGCTGTTCTTTATCTCTTTTTGGGTGTCATTTAGAGCAGCTTCTTTCATGTGTTAAACTTTCCTGTCATCCAGTCCTTCCTGGCTCTACCATCTTCTCTATGGTTTTTGACAGCCTTGCCTTGTTACTGCCACCCATTACTCCTGAATGTTGCCAGAGAATTCTTTATACAGTGGTACCTCGGGTTAAGAACTTAATTCGTTCTGGAGGTCCGTTCTTAACCTGAAACTGTTCTTAACCTGAGGTACCACTTTAGCTAATGGGGCCTCCCACTGCAGCCGCACGATTTCTGTTCTCATCCTGAAGCAAAGTTCTTAACCCGAGGTACTATTTCTGGGTTAGCGGAGTCTGTAACCTGAAGCGTATGTAACCTGAAGCCTCTGTAACCTGAGGTACCACTGTAAAAGGAGAAGCTGCTCTTGTAAGGGAGGGGAAAGGATTGGTGAACATTTTTCCTCCAAGAGAGAGTGCACAGGAATGGACTTTTCTCCTATATAATTATCTCTCATTAATCTGAAATTACTTTCCATACTGTGCTGGTGCCCGTCATCGTCGACATAGAGAGGAATGATTAGTAAAAAGTCTTCTTCACCCTACTTTCTCCCCATTTCATGTTATTAATTAAAATGACTGTGAGAACAGCAAATAACATAAAGTAAAACAATAATTTAAATGAAGATTAAAAAGAGAGAGAGTGCCACTTCCCACAGCTAACAATTTAAAGGGTTCTAATTAACAAAGTCATACTCAGAGCAGACCCACTGAAATGAATGAACCTAAATTAGTAATGTTCATTGACTGCAATGGGTCTCCTTTGAGGGGGACCAGCACTGAATGCCACTTGAAATGTACACATTGCACCTCTTGAATGGTATGCTATTGGTTGTTCACCCCTTCACCAATACTTGTTCTTTGCAGACCCACTCACACATTAGCAATTTGTTTTGTTACACTTTACTATTTAAATTTGTTTCTGATTCTTGACTATTTATTTCTCTGTCTCACATACTGCCTTTTAAGTTTTCAATTACCAGCACGCATTCATTTAATTCTTCTGCAACAACCCCATCCACAATGAGTTATCATTTGACTCCGGTTATTTACCAAGCAGTTTAATTTAATTCTTCTTCCACATCTTTAATAATTTAGTTCTCACACGTATATCTAAGGAATATGGAAGGAAAATGGAAATCTCTTTTGCTCTTGTATCTTAGAACGTCTTAAGCCAGGCATTGGCAAACTCAGCCCTCCAGATGTTTTTGGGACTACAACTCCCACTATCCCTAGCTAACAGGAACAGTGGTCAGGGATGATGGGAATTGTAGTCTATAAACATCTGTCAGGTCTATGCCTGTCTTAAGCTATCCACCAGGAATTTAAAATCTCTCCTTTTTGTGTGAAGTGACTGGTTATGTCAGATTAAAAAATATGAATCTACCTTAATTCCTAGATTCCCCCCAATTACATACATTGTTTATACGAGGTTGAATCCAGACTAGGAATGTACATGAAGTTCGCAGTTTTTGAAATTATTTACAAAATATCACACAATTTCCTATTTCATTCCATCTTTGAAGCAAGTGCACACTGAATATGACCCCGTGAGTGTTTGTGGGGTTATGGTGCCCTGGACTGTCCTTGCCTGAAATTTTCATAAATATTAGCTTCAGAAAGGATGGGAAAGTTGAAAAGTGTTCCTCTGGTCTCATTTCTGCCCTGCTGGTGAAAGTGCAGCAGGGCTTTGGGTGGCTGGTTCAACCATCTTTTGCTTCTCCCTCTCCTCCCTGCTCCACCGTAGGCTTGTGTGACTGCAACTGGTTACACTTAGGTCCTATTGAAGTCCACGTGAAAATGTATCATGGCACAAGAACCACTTGTTTCAATGCAAAGTCAGTTCAGCGAACATAGTCTAGATCCAACCCATGTTCTGTATTTCAGATACAGTGGTACCTCGGGTTACATACGCTTCGGGTTACATATGCTTCAGGTTAAAGACTCCGCTAACCCAGAAATAGTGCTTCAGGTTAAGAACTTTGCTTCAGGATGAGAACAGAAATCGTGCTCCGGCGGTGCAGTGGCAGCAGGAGGCCCCATTAGCTAAAGTGGTGCTTCAGATTAAGAACAGTTTCAGGTTAAGTACGGACCTCCGGAACAAATTAAGTACTTAACTCGAGGTACCACTGTATAACCTGAAAAGCAACCATTATACCCTTCATTGTTTTCTTCCCCATGGCCAATTATACAATAATTCTACATGAAATGTTAATTGACTCATCAGAATCTGATTCCCAAACTGTTTGTTAAAAAAAATAACCCCAATACACAATGAAATGTCACTTTGCGCTTTGCTCTTCAAGCCTCAAGGTTTTTTATATTGGACTTCTTGCTGTTGTTGTCAAGGGTTTCCTCTTCAGTTTTAAATGAAGATTGCACATTTTCATTTTTAGAAACAGCTAACACATCCATCTGGAATCTGTATTAGCTATAGGACTGCCTCAGAAAGATCCTGCTTTCAGGGGACAAAGAATACTTTTTTTTTTGCAGAGATTTTAACAAAGACATTATTGTCACTGCTTTAACTGTAGAGTCACTAAATATAGCTGATGGCTGTCTGGAAAGAGAAAATCTGTGTTAGTAATCACTAGTGTCATATAAAACTTGGATGAATGCATGCTGTAAACCATGCTGTAGCCATTCCAGCCCAACCAGAACAGCCAAATTTCACTTGCAGGAGCCAGAATAAAGTGTATGTATACTCCATTGTATAGCAGGGGATTCCTTGGCATTACGTGACTGCAGCAAATTTGTTTGAACCAGCACCTCAATGGGATTTTGCTAATTTCAGCCTCGCCAACTGGCTCCACGAATCTAATTAAGACATGGCTTGGACAGCATGGCGATTGTACTGATTATATTTATTGACTTCTGCAAGCCAAGGACAGAAAGTATCATTGCGAAAGATGAAATGTTAAAAGAATCATCTCTTTAAAAGAAGGCTTTAATAGTATCCTGCACAGTGTGATCAAGATAATTAGGTTATCTTTCCAGATATTTTTGTCCCTGCTAAATTTGTGAGTTTCTGCTCATTCTGCAGCACTATGTTGTCCAGAACATTTTGCATCGGTTTCTACAAGACTTTAGTGTGGAAAGAATACATTTACAGTGGTGCTTCTGGTTACATACGCTTCAGGTTACATACGCTTCAGGTTACAGACTCCGCTAACCCAGAAATAGCATCTCGGGTTAAGAACTTTGCTTCAGGATGAGAACAGAAATCGTGCGGCGGCAGCGGGAGGCCCCATTAGCTAAAGTGGTGCTTCAGGTTAAGAACAGTTTCAGGTTAAGAACGGACCTCCGGAACAAATTAAGTACTTAACCCAAGGTACCACTGTATAAATATGGGGGCTTCCTGCATTTTTTTAAAAAAATAAACACAATGCAAGCAAACATTGTGGTGTGCATGGTTGCAGCCATGAATGATAATGCTTCCATATCTGGTGAGGCATAATCACTTGACTGGTCAGAAAGATTTAATCATTATATTGGATGGGAAACTGGTTCAATGAACCTACCAGGATTATAAGGCTGACCCAGCTTTGCTCATACTTGGTTGTAAGTGAGTAGTGACTTGGGTTGGGGGTGTGTGTGCTTTCATCCCCATATCCACCAAGTGCAGTACAGATTGTATGGGCATCACATTAAATGTTGTGTTTCTGCCTCCAGATGCCCTTCCACACCAGCTACATGGGAATTAATCTTTGCTGGAGCAGATTTCTGTGCAAGGAAATCGCAACACATTATTCTTCTGCAACAATAAATGGGTAACATTTTCTCCCGTTTAGTGGTGGAGTGTTACTGACATCTTACTGGAGTTTGAAAAATTCTAGACACGTGGTAGCACAAACACCTAAACATTCAAGATCAGGGACAAAGGTTTTTGACTTTCCCAGCTTCCAGCTTCTCTCCATCTGTTTGATGGATGGTGTTTCACCTCTTGCATACTCTGTATGTCCAAAGAGTAACTGGTACAAAGCCTGCGGTTCCTCAGTGTGTACATCAGGAGCATCATATATCCAGGTAGCAATGTTGGCAAACAGGCAGATGGTCACAAATGGGGAAGCTGATGATTGAATCAGTGGTCAAATTAGTGCCGGTTTTGAGAAGGGGCTTATATTAGAAATGTCTCCACCTACCTAATTTAGGTTGATCTGAATCTTACATGAAGATGTGTGTGCACATGGAGGACCATTTCTGCCTTTTCTTTATGATACTCCATCAATTGCCATGTGCACTAATAGTGGTAGGAAAAGAGTGAATCAATAATTTTGCACCAAAGGGCAGGGTTGCTACAGTTTTCTGGATGATGTTCCGTGCCATTTCCAGCTGCAAGGCAGCTCCATCCTGGAGAAAGCACCGCCAAATGAATCCAAGGCACACAACATCTGTCAACGGTAATACAAACTAGAAACCCTACCATTTCCTCCCCACAGGAAGCTTGTTCTGCTGTCCAGCTGGAACCAAGCATTTACACAATGTTACATTTATATATCCCCTTTCCTCCCAATGAACTCAAGGTGGAGCACATGGTTCTCCTCCTCCCCATTTCATTCTCACAACAACCCTGTGAGGCAGGTCAGGCTGAGGGATAGTGACTGGCCCAAGGGCACCCAGTGAGCTTCCTGGCTGAGTGGGGATTCAAACCTTGGTCTCCCAGGTCATAGTCCAGTGCTCTAACCACGATGCCACACTGGCTCTGGAATGATATACTGGATGCACACTGTACTGGAAGGGTGGTGATGGCGGAAGCTGGCGTTCCCATGGACTTCCCGCATTGCAAAGAAATAGAGCATTTTTGAATTATGGTGCTGGAGGAGACTCTTGAGAGTCCCGTGGACTGCAAGAAGATCAAACCTCTCCATTCTGAAGGAAATCAGCCCTGAGTGCTCACTGGAAGGACAGATCGTGAAGCTGAGGCTCCAATACTTTGGCCACCTCATGAGAAGAGAAGACTCCCTGGAAAAGACCCTGATGTTGGGAAAGATGGAGGGCACAAGGAGACAGGGATGACAGAGGACAAGATGGTTGGACTGTGTATTCCAAGCTACCAGCATGAGTTTGACCAAACTGCGGGAGGCAGTGGAAGACAGGAGTGCCAGGCGTGCTCTGGTCCATGGGGTCACGAAGAGTCGGACATGACTAAATGACTAAACAACAACAGGACACTTTTCTTGTGTGAGATGCCTCCAATGAAGAGCTGCAGCAACAATTATGGAGCAACAATGACCGCTCCCCGCTTAAAATGGGGGGCGCCATTTACGTGGACGTGCGCAGCCCCTGGATCTGGAGCGGCTCCATCAGCATAGGCTTGGCTTTGCCTTCCCTCAGGTGGGATACCTGGAGGTCTCCGCCTACCTCAGTCAGTTGTCCAATCCCACATGGGGGAAGCGTTGCCAAGGAGACCAGGCCAGGTAGGGGAGGGATTACCTGCCCACACAATAGAGGGAGGATCTTACCTGGGAATCCTCACTTGGCTCCAGAGCTTCTCCCACCCTCAGTTAATGTCTTATTTCGCAGGTTAACTTTCCTTCACAGGTTTTGCAGGTTAACTTTTCTTCACAGGTATGCGGGCGCTGCTACATTAAGGTCGCTGTTAAAGGGCCGGAAAGGAATTTCCCTGCATTGGCAGGTTTCGCCTTTCCCGTAGCAAAACATCACAACTTTGGCGGTATCAGGCCTTGGGCGGAATTCTTTAGTCCATGTTCCTCTTTGCGGCGGCGATACCAGGGTTCCCCGTTAAAGGGGTTTCTGAAGGGAGGCTTTGACTGTACGCCGAAAGGTCGTCATTGCTCTCCCCTGCGGCGGCGGTGTAACGGGGGCGGCTCTCTCTGCTTGAACATATGTTCTCCAGAGCCGGCCCATCCCCCCCCCCCACACTGGATAACCCTGATGCTCCCTAGGTTGGGGCTGGGGACTGGGGAGGGAGAACGCCCAATGCCTGAGCCAAGGTCTACCCACATTTGAAATTTAATAAAGTTGTGGCCAATTTAATCCCATAGCATGTTGTCTTGAGTCGTTATTCCACATGACGGGGGGGGGGACCGCTCGGGATCTGGGGACTCCGCCTGTCCACACAATAGCACCCGTTGTAATGGACCTAGAGAGAATTAGCACTGGATCACTTCCTGCTTCGACAGGTGCCAGCCTGGCTTTGCCAAATCTGTGCTGATAATTATCCCCCCAAAAGCCATTAGGCAACTAGCATGGATAAGCTATAACCCAGGAATGACAATAATTCAGGGGACTTTTGTTCCGGCATCTCATTTGGTAGATGCATCGCATATGCTTTAGCAGTTCTTTGCTGGAGAAATGTGCTTGTAACAGAGAGGAAATCATTTCATGGATATTTTAGTAAGGGGTGGGGGTGGGGGTTGGAATCCTTCAGTTCTCTGGCCTGGCTTTTTCTCCATCCTCTCATAAACCTTGCTCCCGTGTCCGGATATGCTGGGGAAGAGAACAAGAGAGATTGCAACATTTTCGCCTTTCCTCATCTTCTTCTTGCCTAACAGCCTTGGGTTTGTATCTCTTAGCCATCAGGAAAAGAACAGCTGCAGGGGTCTTGCGATCTTCTTGTCCCTGACAGCTGGATTTTTATTCCAGGCCCTGAAACCCCAGGCACCTATTCAGATTATGCAGCTGTTTCACCTGTAGCTCTTTCCCTTTCTTACCAAGGCCCGAGCATCATCTTTTGGGGTTCTCAATAAACATGTAGCATGGGGTCCCTCCTACACACATACCACAATCCTACCTCCTATGATCTTAAAAGCCATGTCAGAAAAGTTTCCATCATAATTCTGAAATTACATTTTCTACATTTCTCAAATTATACCATGACTCACAATGGGGTTTTTCTTTTTATTCCATACAACACCACTTATCTCAAACTACAGTTCCGAGGATTCTTGGGATGGGGCATATGCTTTAAATGTCTGGCGTGTGCACAATCTTAGACTGTTGCAATGCACTGTACTTGGGGCTTCCTTTAAAGAGGAAAGAGTGCCGTGTTTCTTTAAAGAGGAAAGAGTGCTGTGTTACTCTCATTTTGCAGATGGGGAATTGAAGTTTTTAAAAAGCGGTGCATCATGCAGTCTCATCACAGAACCTCAGTTTCCCCAAACCAACAGGTTTTTTTGCTGGATTGATGTCGAATTTATTTGTGTTCAATGGCACAAATATTGCTGTAATGCATCTAAGCAGCAAAATTACCTGTTCAGCACTCAGATGGTAATCCTCTAACAACATTGTACTTGTTCTTTGTCCAATTATTCAGCCAAGGGCTCAAGTCAATTAGCTAATCAATTGACTTTTGAAATAGAATTAACTTACATACGAAGAGCTCAAGATCTCCCAGGATGCAACAATGGAATTCCACTGATGTCGCTGTGGCTCCTGTCAGCACCACACAGGGACAACCTTAGCAAGCCATTCCTACTCCAGAGGGTCCATTATCTGTGATATAATTCAAGTTGCTGGATTTCTTGTCAAGTAAAAGCATTAGCCAATTCATCAGTGCAATTAACCTATTAGAGGCCTGATTGTATATAAATAGCCATCTATCAGCATTTCTCCATTGTCAAGAGATCTAACTGGCTCCTTTACTATCTCTTCTCCTCTACTCTTTCAGATGCATGAGGAATCTTATCACAAACCCTGTGGGGTAAATGAAAGGATAAGGAGCAAAGGGACAAGGGAATTTACCTGGAGAACCATAACCTTCTCACTTGTGTACTTGCATACTGATATTGTCTTAAACATGGTGTACAAATCTGTCTCTTTCATAACACTAGCATGTGGACATCTATTGAAGCTGAACGTTGGAAGGTTCTGGAAAAATAAAAGAGTCTTCTTCACGCAGTGCATTTTCAAACTATGGAATGTTGGGAATCTCAGGTGAGATCCCCATGCAGTGGAAGTTGCTCCCAGTAGAAGTCACCACACAGAAGCAGAGAACGGTTCAACTAGGTTACTGGTGCAGAAGATAAGGCTAAGCAAAACAGCTGTGGACATAGATATATACAGCTTTTGCAGATACAGATACATATACATACAGATGCATACAAGGACAAAGTATCTCTGTTGCTCTAAATAAGTTCAGCAATCCAAGGCATAGCACTGGACAAGTAACTCTGGCTAACCGACAGACAGACTAGCTGCAGACAACAGTCTACTGAGCTGACATACATTAATCACATATATAGTCTGGGCACTGGGCTGTTGTCATAGTAACTGGCTTGGCTGTCCTTGCACCTGCAATTAGCTCATCCATGGGATGATGTATGTTCATGAAGGAAACTAACCCCTTCTCATGTCCAGTTACTCTAACAGGAACTCGCTCCCACAGAAGGCAGTAATGGCCACTTCCCGGGCTACCCTGCCCAAGCTTCTGAGGGCAGAGGAACTACCAAGAGGCCCCCTTCTGCCAATCTTAACAACAGAGATTGTTAGTAAGGAAGGAGGCAGTCTTTCAGATATTTGGGGCCTAGTTTTAACAACACCTTGAATTCAATCCAGAAACGAACTGGCAACCAACTATGAGGCTATACCACACATAATTTTACATACCTCTATGTATGAACAAAGTACAGTGGGTGCCTGCACAAAATGGCTGCTATGAGCAGTCGGAAAAGAGGCAACGGCACTCCATGTTCCCCCATCCCCTTACCTACCTTATCTTCCTAAATGAAATAATCCCAAGCATTGTAGTCTCTTCCAGTAGGGGAGTAAATGCCTGATCATTTAGGCTGCCATTTTATGCATTATTTTTTTTAGCTCTTTATGTTTCTTTGTTTTGTTTTGTTTTGTTTTAGATGCAGTGACTAGGACTGGAGATAGTGTTTCAAGGATGGTCACAGGATAGATTTGTATAAAAGTATTAGCATAAAGGCTATCGGCATGTCTCTGTTGTGGTTAATTTGACATTTTGCCTTTTCTTCTCGAGAGATGAATACATTTTACCTTGCTCTTGAAGAAAGAGGGGTTACCCTGATGACAACCTGCCTACTTATTCCTTAATGGTGACTGAAATGTCACCCTGATACTGCTCTTGTTTCTGAGATGCTGTTCATCCAGATACAAACTGTGCCCCCTATTAATGCCAGCTTTTCTTTCTTTCTTTCTTTCTTTCTTTCTTTCTTTCTTTCTTTCTTTCTTACACCAGCTCTTTATCTTTCACTGCATGTCTCTCTGATTCTTTCTGTTTTTAGCCATAATATACCGCTAAATACACAACTAATAAGTAGCCCCCTGAAGTCTACTGCTGCACTGTAAATATAGTGTTAGAATTTGGTGTAATGGGTGATGGATGAGAATTAGCTGGGCTTCTTCGGCAAGGTTCTTGAGCGTGTGGTTCCAGGCCTCATCCAGGCTCTCTTGAATGAAATCAGTTTTCTAGATCTATTTCAACTGAGGTATAGGCCCATTTTTGGCACAGAAACTGCCTAAATGATGGACACTCTGTATGTTGGCCTTTGTTAGGAGAGGGAAAGGGGGACTGTGTCTCTACTAATACTCATTGATCTCTCAGTGGCTTTCAATCCCATCAAACATGGAATTTTTCTGGACAGACTGTTTGCGTTGGGAGTGGCACTGCTTTGTGCTGGTTCTAGTCCTACTTTGATGACTATCTTCAAGGACTTGAGTAGTTTTGCTTAGCCCCATGGAACCTTCAGTGTGAGGTGCCACAGGGTTTGATTTTATTTTCCATGCTGTTTAACATTTATATAAAACCACTGAGTGGGGTCATCCAGCATTTTGTAGGGCATTCTCAACAATATGCTAATTATTATTATTATTATTATTATTATTATTATTATTTAATTATACCCCACCCATCTGGCTGGGCTTCCCCAGCCACTCTGGGTGGCTTCCAACAGAATATTAAAATACAGTAATCCATCAAACATTAAAAGCTTCCCTAAACAGGGCTGCCTTCAGATGTATTCTAAAAGTCTGGTAGTTGTTGTTCTCTTTGACATTTGGTGGGAGGGCGTTCCACAGGGTGGGTGCCACTACCGATAAGGCCCTCTGCCTGGTTCCTGTAACTTGGCTTCTCGCAGTGTGGGAACCACCAGAAGGCCCTTGAAGCTGGACATCAGTGTCCGGGTAGATCGATGGGGGTGGAGACGCTCCTTCAGATATACTGGACCGAGGCTGTTTAGAGCTTTAAAGGTCAGCACCAACACTTTGAATTGTGCTCGGAAACATACTGGGAGCCAATGTAGGTCTTTCTTTCAAGACCACTGTTATGTGGTCTCGGCGGCCGCTCCCAGTCACCAGTCTAGCTGCCGCATTCTGGATTAGTTGTAGTTTCTGTGTCACCTTCAAAGGTAGCCCCACGTAGAGCGCATTGCAGTAGTCCAAGCAGGAGATAACTAGAGCATGCACCACTCTGGAAAGGCAGTCCACGAGCAGATAGGATCTCAGCCTGCATACCAGATGGAGCTGGTAAACAGCTGCCCTGGACACAGATTTGACCTGTGCCTCCATGGACAGCTGTGACTCCAAAATGACTCCCAGGCTGCACACCTGGTCCTTCAGGGGCACAGTTACCCCATTCAGGACCAGGGAGTCCTCCACACCAGCCCGCCTCCTGTCCCCCCAAAACAGTACTTCTGTCTTGTCAGGATTCAACTTCAGTCTGTTAGCTGCCATCCATCCTCCAACCGCCTCCAGGCACTCACACAGGACCTTCACCGCCTTCACTGGTTCTGATTTGAAAGAGAGGTAGAGCTGGGTATCATCTGCATACTGATGAACACCCAGCCCAAACCCCCTGATGATCTCTCCCAGCGGCTGCATGTAGATGTTGAAAAGCATGGGGTATGCAGCTCCATTTCTTCTTTGCATCTGCAGGTGTGCAAGGCTGATGTCTGGCCTTGGCAATGGACTGGAGGAAAGTTTCTACATGCATAATCGCGTGAATGAATATAGCTCCTCCATGCAAGGGGACCCTCATGGCAGAACCCTATGTGCAGAAAATACTACTACTACTACTACTACTACTACTAATAATAATGGCAATACATTTTTTAAAAAATCCCTTCCAGTTCCTTATTACTTCTGTGATTCCACATCCCAGCCCCATAGTGTACATGATGCTGCCAATGATGAATATTGTTGAGTGCAGAGCTACCCTGGAAATGAATGGAATGTTTTACTCTGGGTAGATTGTTCCTCATATTGATGCAAATAGCATTTAACACAGGCAGATTCCCCTGACTTCAGTGGACAGCAATGTGTTGTGACGCCAGGGTTGGATCCCACAAAGTCTTAACAATTTCCACCTCTTCACTATGCTTATTATTTGGCTGTTTAGTAGCTCTGTTGCTGAGGCAAATTTCCATTCAGGCTCTTTCCAGACTAGCTGATTCTGAATTTATTTACCAAGGTCTCCTGTCTCTTGTGTTGACAGTAAAAATAATGAATTACTCTATCGGTGAATTAGAAAAACAGCAGCTGTCCTCATTAAAAGTTTGTAAGGCAAGGGAGAAAGTGCAAAATGGTTTCCTAAACTAGAAAAAAATAAACTAGTAAACAGCAACTAGAGATATAAAATGTGGAGCCAATGTGGTCAGGCTGACCTAGGGATGGTGCCTTATAAAAGACAATTCGCACCATCATTTGTATTTGATGGTCATTTTATCCCATTTTATGTGTTCTTTCTGTTCCTGCTTGCATATAATGAGAGGAAGCCAGATTTGATTCTCTGTGATACCACCATTTTCTCTGACAGGGACTCAAGGCAGATTTACAGCTAAAATAGAAGCAGCTAAAAACATTGGGTGGGTGCATGATAAAGCATTAAAACACACACACACACAAACACACATATGTGTGAGAGTAGTAGTAGTAGTAGTATATTATTTATTATTTATACCCCGCCCATCTGGCTGGGTTTCCCAAGGCACTCTGGGCCCCTCCCAACAGAATATTAAAAACACAATAAAACATTGAACATTAAAAATTTCCCTAAACAGGGCTGCCTTCAGATGTCTTCTAAAAGTCAGAAAATAGTTTATTTCCTTGACATCTGATGGGAGGGCGTTCCACAGGGCAGGCACCACTACTGAGAAGGCCCTCTGCCTGGTTCCCTGTAATCTCGCAGGGAAGGAACCACCAGAAGGCCCTCAAAGCTGGACCTCAGTGTCCGGGCAGAACGATGGGGGTGGATCCTATGTTAACCTTTACCTATACCAATCCTATGTTAAGTTTTGCCTGTACTTGTAGATTTGTCCAGGTCTGATGTATATTTGCTGCACTAGAAAGTCAAGGCAACCTTTATCATTTCCTTTAGAGACTGACATTTTGTGACACCAGAAAGTCTGATCACTCCCCCCACATCCCCCACCCTACCCCCAAATCTATTTGAAATCCACACAACATGTTCACCAATCAATCAAGACAGACCTTATTCCAAAATCTAATGATCTGATTAATTTCTCCAGCATGTGTTTCTCAAACAGGGGTGTGAGAAATTAGTCTACAATATATGCGGTGTGAGAATCTGAGATAGTTGTCTTGTGCCACTAGTTATCTTTCTATACATACCCCTTTTGCTGTGCAGTATACATAATATAGTTTAGGTTTTTACCTAAAAATGTAGATGTGATAGATGCCCATTTGCACACACTTGCACCACTAGGGATGTAGGAGAGATTCAATTCAGTTCACATTTAATGCTGAATTGATCAGATTCACACTTTCTGAAAAAACACAGCTATTCTTTACATTTTGCACTTAACTGAATTATACAACATAACACACACGTTAATATTTTTTTTTGCGTGTCGAGGTCCCCAGGTCCACCCCAATAACTCACACATCACACATAAGTTTTTGTTTAAGATTTTTGGCATAATTTTGGCCACAACTTTATTAAAATACAAATTTGTGAGTGGTTGCGTAGGCATTGGTTGCGACTATCTGCCCCTACCATGGGGGACAGACTGACATTCCGCACGATGCGAAAGTCAGAATGGGGGAATACACTTGGGGGTTACGCAGAGCAGGGAACCTGCCCTCACCCCAAATGCAACCAGGAGCTCATTGCTATGGCCCGAGCCCCCTTGACAGAGTGGACAAGCAATAGTTAGCTCCCAATTCCTTTAACGGAATCCCTTGCAGCAGCAGCATTAGAGGGGCAGGCACAGCCAATCCATGCCCCTCAACCAACCAAACCATAAACCAATGCCTAACTGCGAACCTTACAAGTTGTGATGATTTGCTACGCAGTAGGCAAAAACCAAATGGCCCCAGCCAATCAGCCAGATGGACGAAATTCCTACCAGGCCCCCGCTCCAAAGCAGATGACCCCATGACAGGCATAGCAAGGTCAAAGCGAACAACCCTATTCTAGGGAGGGAGGGACGGGCAATCTGATGCACGGGCGAAAAGAGGAAGCCCTAGCCTCGTGCAAGGAGTTTTACTATTTCTGGCTGTCAATCAATAAATGGCAACATTAACTTCTTCCCAACAACAAGGGAAGCCCCAATCGCATCAGTGGCCAACGATCAATTAGCCCGCCCCCCAACTTTGGAGTGTCCTGGCGGCCCCCACCGCAACACGTGCTCTCCATGAAGGAGAACACGCTTTATTAGAAAAACAAATATATTGGGGACAGGGTGAATAAAATCAAATATTTTAAAGAAAATGCCATGCCAAAATGCATTATATGAGGGGAAATTGTTTGCAAAGATGTGTACGTTAGTCAAAACTGCATATAAAAATGTATTTATCCAGAGAAATTTGCACTAAAACACTGGTGAATTTTCAAGAGTATTTTTAAGAAATAGTCACAAATTGCTGCAAAATGTTGGGAATGAATTTAGAATTGGGAAAATTTACGCCCCTGTTCATACATTCAGCCACAGACTGTGCTGAAATATTGTGGTGAATGAAAAGCTGACAGCACTGTGCTCTCTACCATGCAGATAGCTTCCAGTGTGAATTGGGTTCACCAGGTGAACATATGATTGCATGGTAGTCTGGTGTGCATAGGTTCTTTTCTTCAGTGAAACTAAAACACAAAAACGAAACCCAACTGATCCATGTAACATGTATGAATTCTTTGCACATCTGAAAAAGTGGGCTGTGATCTTTGAGAAATTATGCAACAACAAACCTGTCGGCGGCCTCAGGACGCCTTGTTGGTAAGTACTGGGATAGTTTCTGGAGACTTTGAGTTCAGCCTGTTCAACTTACCATGAGTTTATCCAATTTCTAAATCAGGATTTTACCCGCTAAGTTGAAGGAGCCATACTCTGGCCACATTGCCCCATCTTGTACCCCACAGAAACTGCTGTACTTTAATCATAGCATCCTGATGATCTGGAAAGTGCCTTAGGTGTTGGACACACCTTGACTGTCTGGTCCAACTGGTGAACGACCCAACCCAGGCTTTACTGAGTGTCTGAGCTAGAGGATTTCCTAAACTTTATAGAGTGTTTGAGCAGCATTTCCTTAGGATTAAGGGTCACTCAGTAATTCCATTATAAACAGTGCTTTCTTAAGAGTTTACAATTTAGTTGTAAAAATGTGATTCAGACCTAAATTTGGAATATGTAATCATGGCACAGCAGAAGAGCTATAATCCTGTTTTGGAAAGTCACCTTGGTTGTCCTTGAAAGGTAAAAAAGAAGGCAGGAAGGCTAGTGGACTTCCTGGGATGTTGCAGAGCCAACATTCAACATCATTAAACATCAAAACGAATTTGATCGCATACCTATAACTCTACAGCTCTACTGCATAAGTCACAGTCACACCAAACATTTAACACACGTTTAAACACACATTTAAAGCACAGCTCCCCTGAAATAATCCTGTGAACTGTAGTCTGTCAAGGGTGCTGAGAATTGTAACTGTGATATACAGTTCTTGGGATTCTTTGGGGGGAATCCATATGCTTTAAATATGTGTTAGATGGGCTTTAAATGCATGTTGTGGATACGACCTCTTTTTCTTCCCAACTGTCCACTCCCATTTTTATCACAACACGCTGTTCTCACACACCATGAACCCTGTGATAACGGTGAGAGGTTGGGAGATGAGCGCGCATGATTTTGTTTGTTTGTTTGGTTTCCATACCAACTTCATATTCATTATTAAATGCAACATCTCTCTCTCTCTCTCTCTCTCTCTCTCTCTCTCTCTCTCTCTCTCTCTCTCTTTTGGTAGAAATCACATCAGTTGTTATCCACATTCATCTTTGTTGTTATTCTTGTCTATACTGTGGCAGTGGTAGCAGCACAGCTGAGTTTAGTGGGCCATTCTCAATCCAAGTTATTGGCAGTGGTGGGGAGAGGGGATGGCAGCCATTACCACAAAATGGCAGCCTCCACCCATGCGTGTGGAATCAGGATTAAGATTTAATTTTGAGAGAGGACTTTGCAATCTGCTTTTCCTCCCCCCTCATTCTTTTCTTCTTTATTCTCTTCCTTTCCTCATCTTTTTTATCCTTTCTATTTTTCTTTCTTAGATTCTTAGTGCGATTTTTATTGTATCTTTTGTGGAAAACTTTTGATAGAAATTGATTATAAAAAGACTCACTGAAATGAATGATCATGACTAACACAGTGTCCATTGTTTTTCAAGGGTTTACTCTTAAGTAGAACTTAGGTGGATTCAATCCCCAGGATCCCGTCGGTGGGACAGAAGACTCTTCTTATGTTGGGCTTAGTAGTTCTGTTTATTTAGGTTCTCATGCCAGCATAGTAAGTAAATCTACACAGAGTTTATATACACTTTAAGTGTCCGTGCCCTATGGATGTGCTTAAAATTATTAGATCCTGTGCTGTGAATGTGCCATGTTGGCTGCTGAAACCACATTTTTTTTCTTCTCCTCCAAGAATTATGGAGCCATGGGATCATTCTGTACTGGAAATGCCCTCAAGTAACTTAAATACTACTTTTGTATCCTTTCCCGTTTTCTCACTCTGTCTTTGGTACAAAAGCAGTCTGGCCAGCTTTTCGAACGCCATATAATCTGTCTTGTCTCACTCTGACCTTGCAGTGTGAACAGGCTTAGACTACCTCTATAAAGATCTTTAGGGCCAAGAATTCCCTGGGGTGGTGGTGAGAGCCCATCTACATAATCTGCAATCTAAGCATTGTGTATACAAGCTGTCAGATGTCTTTAATGCTTTGAAGATTAATGTTCCTATGGATTTTCTGTAGAGTATACTAGGAATCTGGGTGCCTAATGCAGTCAGCAGCTATGACGTTTATGGCAGGCACCTTCAGACTTCATCTGATGGGAAAGCCAAACTGGCAAGTTGCTGCGGAACTTGAGCACAACAAATGCAGTGCTGATCTTTAATATGGACACACCTCACGCCAGGAGGTTACAACAATAGCACAGTGTATGGTTCAACCTTAAGAAGGTAAGAAGCTTAAGATGGTTTGCATCAGGCCAACAGCCTTCCTAGTTTCATCATTCTATTTCCACAGTGCCCAGACAGATGCCAATGCTGTATCTTCTGTAACTCAAGCATTGTGATCTTAAGCATGTTTAGTCAAAGTCCCACTAAATTCATCAGGAGTACGTTTAGGATTGCACTAAATTTGTTAGTGTGCCCAAAGCAGCACTCTGGATTATGGCTCTTGTTGCTGTTGTTTTAAACACTGGTGGATGGAATGAGTAAAACACAATACCTCTATTCCAAAACTGTTTAAATGGACTATGGAATTGACCCTACAAGCTTGTTCTTACTGCATTTACTGCATCTACTGAACAGAGTATATGAATGGTTGTGATCGGAATTCATTTTTTTCACAAGTCTCCAGAAAGGTGTTGAGAATGGCTGTTGTAGTGTTTTGGCCCTCATGATCTGCCGTACAAAGAATGGCCCAGGTCACAGAATCATAGAATAGTAGAGTTGGAAGGGATCCCAAGGGTCACGAGCTCTCAGATATTGTCCTTTCAGTTTCAGTTCTGTGTTATAAGCAGCAGCATCCTGCACGGTCTCCCCCTCCATTTTGCATTAAAATTGTTTCCGTTGTGTATGCTCTTTCCAGCCTGCTCTTCTTCATGATGCTTTTCAGCCATATATAGTGAAACATCCTGGCCTAAAGGCATGGCACAGAAGTTCTTTATGAATTCCTTTACTGGCTGCTTCCTTGAAAACGCAGCTTTGCCACCCACCGCCATGTGGATGGAAAGATGAGGGTGGAGAGAAGCCAAGCTGCTCAAGCGCCCGAGCAACAATAACTGGGACAACTTTTCTCATTTCCAAGATCTGAATCTATCTGCATTCGGCCGTGTTCCTAACTGCTTTATGAGGCATCTCAAGCTGTGTAAACAGTAATGCAATAATGGCAGATCACAATGCACTTATCACAGCCGATGACGAATGGCCTACCAGCCAAGCAATATGCTCTCTCTAAACGATATAATGCCTCTTGCCGACAGGAATATTAATCACCTTGGGAACTGACAGGATCTGATGGAGCAGACTGTTATTAATACTATCTCCCCTGGAAGCATTTGCAATGGTAATGGTGATTTTAATAATGCCAAGGCAAAATAAGCTGGGCTGGGCTCTTTCGTGGCCAATGCGAGGGAGGGCAGTTATAAGAGAGGTAATACATAAATACAATGACTAATTCATAGAGGGGACGGTCTAGAGATCTCTCTTCAGGCATTGCTGCAGGGTGGGGAGGCGGGGAGATTTTCTTTCAAAGGCCAGAGGTGTTCCATCAATCGTCAAAATCTTGTTAAAAGTATAATTCAGTTATCATCCTTACGATGCCGTCCATGGACTGGATGTATTAGACAGACTTTATATACAAATCTTGCCTTGGGCAATTTACTATTATTTTATTATTCTAATTTTCCTGGTTCCCATGGAGCCTCCAAGAGCAAATCGTATCAAAGGCAGATGAATATTAACAGTGCCTCAAAACACACTCGCCGTCCCTGGAGGCCTAATAAAAAAAGCATAAAGTAGGTCAATGCAGAGTCTTTGGAAATGGCCACTGCAATGTCAGCATAGTTATTATTACCATGATCATTGCTTTATTTATTTTGTGGCCCTGGAACAAATATGGGGGCTCTAAGAGATGCCTATGAGGATTATGCTCTGACCTCAAGATAATAAGCTGTATGTCACGACTGTGTGAGCTAACTAATGAGGACTATCACGGGGGAGAAAGAAGGAGATTTTTTTCCACCTGGCATGTCATAGATCTTAACACACCCGAGGAACTGGATAAAATTCTCACTTGCAACATACACATTCTGAGCCACACAATTCAGAACTGCAGTTTGGATGATAATAGTGATGATCATGTTCACTGAGTTAGACATCAATAGACTATAAACTACCATTTTAACATCTGCCAGATTATGGAAAGTTGTTGGTTAACTGGCTTTAGATTAGTAATTCAATTAATGTAACTATCACAGTATTTGCAAGTTTGAAATCAAATGGGTAATTAACATAACAATCTTCCCGTGTCAATACTGTGCTACAAAAATGCAGTTTCATAAATTATGTCAAAATGCATTGCTTGCATTAACAGCAGTACATATATATGAATCTGTGTCCTCAGTAATGAACCTCTTCAGGGGGAGGTTCATTTTAAAATCTGATCAAAATACCTTATTTTAAATCTCTAGTTAGTGAATGAATGAATGAATGAATTCATGGAGTTAATCAGTCATTCAACTCTGCCATTTTAATCATTGTTTCACTAAACATTCTATGGATTTGACCACCACTGGCTGCATATTTGATGGGAGGTTCACATTAATTCATTAATGCCAATGTTAAACATTTTAGAGGTATGGAACATGCACACTGCACCCCTTTCATCAATGTTGCACAGCATAAGTACATGTAAATCCACTAGCTTAGCTCTAAAGGGGTGTGGTGAGATTCTTACTTAATTTCTTCCTTGTTAAGACTCTGAAATGGGATTCCTGAAAATTCCTGTCTTGTCAAGCAGTACTATCACCACCTAAATGTTAAATACAATGGCTGTCACTGACATGTTGTAACTATTTGCCCTGTGTGTGGTCTTATGTCCATTAAAAAGCAGTGGATTCCAGGGAATAATATTCCATATGTTCCAGACCAACAACAGAGCTGAAACAAGTTTAGAGTGGAATTCTCTTTTAAGTCTTCCAATATTCCTCTTTACATATAATAATCTGAGTTTTGGAATTCAAATTTGAAAATGACCTTGGGATGCAATTCTGGTGTCTTGTGTGACCAATGACCACTCCACTTGAGTTGCATTCTGGGGATAATACTGACAAAACCGTAACCAGAAATTTGTCAAAAATTGTGTCATGACCCAGGTCTCAGATTCACCATCCTCAGGGAAGAGGCCATGAGTTCAGAGGACATCTTGGACTGGGAGGGAAATGTGCCCTCTGAACCAACCTTGGAAGGTCTACCACCAGAGGAGACCATAATGTCAGCACCTCTTTGGCATTACTATCATCAGTCTCTAGCTTGGAAGCCATAATAGACCACAGCCTCCCCACACCACAGTAGTCCAGTGCTCTTCAACCAGGTTGGACCTCTCTCAGTACTCTTAAAAACTCCATTAATCAGGAGCGGAGCTAGCTGCTCAAAGGAAGCTGCAGGCCTAGTTAAGGTTAAGTCAGAGATTGCTGGTTGTTGGAGCAACGCTCAAGCTTGCCTTATCTGATGAGCAGCCCAGGTGCCACTTATTTTTAAATACTAAGGGTGGAATGCAACGTGACACTAAGTGTGGTTTATGCAAACAGAATGAGAAGCCCTGTTGCATGAGTAGACCTTGTTTTGTGCATATGATAGCTTAGTTAAATCCCACCCTCATAAACTTCTTGCATTATAAATTTTCAAAGTGGTGTATACACACAGTCAGAAATAAGAAAGTCTTGAGCATGCAGCTGAAAAAATAGATTGTTGGAGTATGCTTTATCGCAGAAGTTAATGATCTCCACTTCGAAGGAGCCACTACTACTGGTCTTATCCAGGAGATGCCCTCTTCTTGCTTATTTGCTTGTCTATCTGGATTCACCCTCTGCTGTGGTGTTGTTGTTCCTGCCTTGCCTTCACCTATACTTGACCTTACTCTGCTTCGTGGATTTGGAAATGGTAGTAGTTGTATGTGATCTGGGGTTCCTGGACTCTATGCTGAGCACAAGCCCCCACTTGGCTGAAATCTTGTCCCCTAGTTAGAACCACTGTCTGGGACAGAACACTATGAAGGGTGAAATTCTGAAGCCTTTCTTTCTGTCAGTGCTCAAACATTGCTTGAGGTTTAGCTCACAAAAGTCTGGCTTCAGTTTGGATTGAAAGGTTGGTGTTTTGGATTCCCAACTTCCCTCTACCATCTGAAGTGAGGTAGGTGATAATCCAGAAAGGGCTTTCTAGTCTCAGCGCCACATCTGTGGAATGCCCTCTACTTCTCCACAGAGGCTTGTCTGATGCCAGCTTTGATATTGTTCTGTAACAGGCAGAGCTCTTTTTATTTTCCTGGGCATTTTGGCATATGTGCAAGTCACAACAATCATAGCATTATTTGTTCTGTAGAAGAGTATGTCTTTGTTTTAATCTCTTCACCAGCTGGCTTATTCTTTGTCATTATTTTATATATTTGTTGTTTATATCGATTGTACTGCGCACAGAGTTTTCAAAAGAAGAGTGGTGTAGAAATTTCCAGGTGTCTGACTGCAGGCCTACTTAAAATTGAAGAACCAGGAAAATTTTGGCTGAAAGCAAAACAAGACTTACATCAGCCATGACTAACTTTAGTCCATTTATTTCAGTGGGTCTACTCTATGTATTACTTAGTCAGCTGCAACCCACTGCCAATAGATAAGAAAAACTGAAGCGCAGCTACTGAATGATTTAAATACACAAAACTGGTGCATTCACTACACAGCAGAACTGTCAAAATGATACAATTGTGCATTATCCAACAGCATAATACAGATAAGAAATAAAAAGAGAGTACACTGTTTTCTTTTGAGTCTCAAAATGCTTTCCAAACAAATCAATTAGAAGGCATGCTACATATTTTCTAGGCAAAGGCTATCAACCTGCAGAAGGAGCATAAAGAAAACAATGTGCTATTCAAAAAGCAAACATCTGAACTCCAGGCATCCAATCCATCAGCATGCACATCACCAGCTGATCATTCCCTCCATTTCTGATGTTCAGCTTGTGAGTGCCATTTCATATCCAAAATGGCACCCATCCTCACATGAGGGAGTATCAGCAGACTCAGGCTGCAGGAATACGAAGAATCATTAGGGGACGTCTTTGGTGGGGGGATCCCCCAAAGAGTTCATTGAGGCCTGAACATCTTCCAATAAGCAAAATTGAGGGAAGGAGGATGGAATGGAATGCAATGGAATGGCTGGAATCCTGAACAAATCTGAGTAACTAAATCTAAGTAACTACTGGCCAGTTGCTAATCTCCCCTTCTTGGGCAAGGTTATTGAATGAGTAGTCATAGGCCAGATCCAGGAGCTCTTGGAGGAAACTGATTTTCTAGATCCATTTCAATCCTGGTTTAGTGATTCCCATTAGCTTCAGCTGATGGACCAGCTGTACCCCTATCTGGACAGGGATAGCCTAACTACTATTGTCTATGCACTGGTAACCTCTAGGTTAGATAGCTACAATGTGTTGCATACATAGCTGTCTCTGAAGACGGTTTAGAAACTTCAGCTGGTGCAGAATTCAGTGGCCAGGTTCCTCGCCAGGGCAAGATGGTTTAAGCATCTTAGTTTCTGGGCCCGATTCAAAGTGCTGATGGAAAGACGATAAAGTCCCTACCAGAGAAGAATGGCAGATCAAGTTGCTAGATTATGCCGAAATAGCTAAAATGACTGGAAGAATCAAAAGCCAGGAAGACTAAAATCTTAATAAGGAATGGGGAAATTTTATAACTTATCTTAAAGACCATTGTAAACAGTTAAAATCGTTAGTAGGATTGGAATATCACTTGTGGTTTAATGGTGAATTTTGGATACAATGGAGATATAAAAGATTCAGATTATTATAAAAGATGCAGGAGGAAATGATTAACAATAGGACCCACAAAGGGGAGGAGGGAAGTCCAAGAGATTCATTAGAATCTAGTTTTTATGTTGTTTGTGGGACATGTGATTATAAAATTTTAATCTGAAAAATGAAATATATATTTTTTAAATAAGAACAACAACAAAGTGCTGATTTTTAACTATAGAGCCTTAGATGGCTCAGGACCGCAATATTTCAAGGACCAGCTCTCTCCATATGAACCTGCCCAGACCCCGAGATCATCTTCTGAGGCCCTTCTTTTGTATGCCCTCTCCATGAGAGGTCCAGAGGGTGGCAACAAAAGAATGGGCCTTTTCTGCAGTGGCCCCCCATTTGTGGAATGCTCTCTTCTTGGAGATTCATGTGATGCCTTCTTCATACACCTTTAGGAGCCAGGTGAAAATGTCCTTCTTCAACTGGGCCGTTGGCTGATTAACATCCTATATGCTTTTAACTGTGTTTGTGGGGGTGAGGGGTATTGGTTTGATTTGTTCTTGTCTTTATTCTGTATTTTTATATTGTATTTTTATGCTGTCAATTGCCTTGAGATCTTTGCTTGAAGGCTGTATACAAATTATAATGATGATGATGATAATGATAATAATCATATACTTTAAACAAACAACAACCAAGGAGTGCCCTGGAACACTACATTTTGCTGCATGTCTCCTTTTTCATGGAGTAGATCTTGTAGAGACTCCCAGCCTACGCTCAATGTTCTGTCTGTCCAGAGCACAAACAATCTTTAAAAAGGTGAGGTTCCAACTGATAATGTACTAGACTCCATGAGGTTCCGCTGTGCATTCAATATTTACCTGTTGTTTGTCCCCATCCAGGCAATAAAGTTGGAGAGGAGGCAGCAGCAATAAAGTGGGGGAAGAGATGGGAGGCCCACACTGTGGCCAAGTGAGCCCATTTAAAACCTATTGATTCTAACGCGTCCAGACACTTGGCCATTTGAAGAGCAAGGAGGCTGTGTAAGTGGCTTGCGCATCAAAACCATCAAACTAGATTATTTGTTTTGCAGCTTGTCTCCTCTGCAGCAATGTAGAACCTTGGGAGTGTCATAGCCTAGCTTCTCCTGTATGAAGGTTAGGGACAGGGGAGCAGCAAGTTGGCCTTTTTCAGCGCAGCCTTGTGTCAAGAGCTTCTGCAAACAGATAAGCTTCCTGCATATGAGGAAGCTGGTACAGGCGCTTCTCTTCTACTATGAGCCATCCTGATGTGCAGTGGTGCTCAGAGACACACAGCATTAGTCTTGCCAAACATCAAAACGTGTGCCTTTTGAGTAATAAGTGGGAACCGCTAGAAATCCACAGGCAGCTTGCCTCAGTGCTGGTGGCTGCTGTCATCTCTCAGTGAATTAGTCACAGCTAATTTACCAGCACTTAGAAGCTGCAAAAGGGATCGGTGCGTGCTGGAAATAAGTCAGAAATTGATACCTTCACATCACATTGTCATTGTGCACATTATATTGTAAATGTGCAACTGCCTGCATTTCTTCAACATTCAAAGAGCACACATGGCCTCTTTACATAAACCATGCACATTTGGAGTTTTTAGGACACCTGAAGCCAAAGACTCATATTATTTTCACTTTTATTCACACATCTGTACTGCTGGGGGAGGTAACAGTGTTAGAGGTTTGTAGCTTCACTACTTCTGCATTCTCAGAACCGTTACAGCTCATAGCAGCATCAGGATAAATTAGCTTTTTGAACAGAATAGATCAGTGGTGTTTTTTTAAAAAGCTATTTTTATTAAAGCTTGAGAAACAAACAAAAAACAACATACAGAAGTCAAAATCAAGTACCAAGCATTTTTAAACATAAAAATAAAAAATAAAGAAAAAGTTGAAAAGCAAAACTCTTACTCCACAAGAACATCCAACTCTTCTACTTTCCGTAAATCAACCTTTTTTAGTCTTCAAACCCAGATATCACAAGCTCATTTTCTTTTTCATGCAAAAAAGAGTTTCCAATCATTAATAAATGTCAACAATGATTTTTTTTTTCTTATTAAACACACCAAGCAATGGTTTTTGAACATTCAAACTTAAGGGAACTCTTCCTGCATTTATGGCAGAACCTCAGTGCTTGTTCTAGACTGCACACAGTCAGTTCCCATGATGTACTAGAAAGGTTTATTAGGCCTTGTCATTGTCCCACGAGAATGGAGAGTGTGCCCTACTTCTGTGCGACATCCAACTTCTGTGGTTGAACATTGCTGGAGAAGATTGGTAGTGATGAGCAAGTTTTCTTCCAGGGAATTTTGTCTATTACTGATCACATACACATAACAAACTGGAGCAACCAGCTCAAACCGTTCTCCTTTCAGTCTACCTGAGAAGCTCAAGGTATTTCTCAGGTAGACTGAAAGGAGAACAAAAGCTTGTTTACCTAGTTTCCCACAAGGTGAGGGGAAGCGGATTTAGCTAAGCCTGGCAGGACAGCTTATTCTATGGTATTAACCCCTTCATGCATTAATTAGACTTAAGCATGTTGGCTATATAAGGCTGCTTATCCCACAACATCAGCTACAGCCAGTGTAGCCAGTGCTTGGAGATGGCCCCACTTTCCAACCTCCTTTTAATTTTGTAATAATAATAATAATAATAATAATAATAATAATAATAATGCCACGCACATAAAGCTGAATACGCACAGGTTAAATGCGCACAAGTTGTGACCTTACTGTAGGAGATAACTCCTCCCATTTATGGTCTTACCACAGCAGGTGATGTTACTAGCTTTTAAGAAGCACAATGTTGTCTAGTGTTCGTAATGAATGAGCTAACTGATCTCTTGAAGCAACAGTTAACAGATACAACAGGTAGTCTTAAAGAGACATCTGCAATGATAGAGCCGACTACAGAACTAGGTTTAACATTTCAGAGTGAAGTCTGTAGTAGACTTTGCACTTAATATTGAGGAACTTAAAAAGAAAGAATCAGTACTTTCATGGGTTTCCGGAAACATTTGTTTAGCTAATTTGATTACTGGTTACTGCATTGAATGCACTTTAGTAGAAGGTAGAATTGGATTGGCTGCAGAGCATGGACATGATATTGAGGCTAAAGATGGTACATGCCCTGTCAAGTTGCAGGAGTATTGGCCCACATTCACTGCTGGTTAGAGAGTTTAAAAACCTGTAGGCCTTGTTTCACTCAGTTCCTCATGACCTGCTGCATAGGAGAGAGAGAGAGAGAGAGAGAGAGAGAGAGAGAGAGAGAGAGAGAGAGAGAGAGACTTTCTCATATAAAGCAGACTTCCTGAGTGTCTGTTAGCTGTCCAATCTACAATTCCCACATTTGCCTCTTAGCAGAGTGTAAGGGTTTTTTTTTTTTAATTTGTATTTTGCATGTCTCTCATTCTTTATCCTGGGGCGCCAGAATGACAAGTTCAGACAAGGAATGTAAAAGCAGCAAACTTGGCAGAAAATGAGAGCATTTTCCTTATTGATCTGTTGTAATGTATTTCCCCCCCACCTCTTAAACACAATTGCCTCATTGGGAGTTTCTGTCTTCCGAATGAGAGATGCAGTTTAATTAGCACCCCCTGCTAGAGTGCCATGTAAATTATCTTTTGGCAGGATCGGAAGACATACAAGGCAGCGTATATACTGAAATGAACTGGAAGAATAACCCACATCACAAATAGAGAGAGCACTGAAGAAGTTTGTGGGTCAGTCTGCTTTGTTGAGTTACCTTTGTTGTTTAGTTGATTAATCATGTCTGACTCTTCATGACCCCATGGACCAGAGCAGGCCAGGCACTCCTGTTTTCCACTGCCTCCCGCAGTTTGGTCAAACTCATGCTGGTAGCTTCGAGAACACTCTCCAACCATCTCGTCCTCTGTCATCCCCTTCTCCTTGTGCCCTCAATCTTTCCCAACATCGGGGTCTTTTCCAGGGAGTCTTCTCTTCTCATGAGGTGACCAAAGTATTGGAGTCTCAGCTTCAGGAGCTGTCCTTCCAGTGAGCATTCAGGGCTGATTTCCTTAAGAATGGAGAGGTCTGATCTTCTTGCAGTCCATGGGACTCTCAAGAGTCTCCTCCAGCACCATAATTCAAAAGCATCAATTCTTCGGCGATCAGCCTTCTTTATGGTCCAGCTCTCACTTCCATACATCACTACTGGGAAAACCATAGCTTTAACTATACGGACCTTTGTTGGCAAGGTGATGTCTCTGCTTTTTGAGATGCTGTCTAGGTTTATCATCACTTTTCCCCCAAGAAGCAGGAGTCTTTTAATTTTGTGACCGCTGTCACTATCTGCCATGATCATGGAGCCCAAGAAGGTAAAATCTGTCACTGCTTCCATTTCTTCCCCTTCTGTTTGCCAGGAGGTGATGGGAACACGCTTAGAGAGAAATGGACGGACACTCACAATCTTGTGAGTTTGCTTAGAGCGCTGAAAGGAGAACTGCAGGAAAGAGATTTTCTCAGCATTGAATTATTGTCATAAGAAACTTGGCAGGAGAGGTGGAGATGGGCAAAATGAAATACACCCAGTTCTTCCACATCACCACCTGAAGACTGGTTTTTGGCCTTCCCAGGCATGAAGGTATATATAAGGTTTTCTTTGTGGGTGGTGTTTTTGCCTGAACAACCATAGAATTTCTGGCGCTGCTTGGTTTCTGTTTGTTTTCTGTCTCCTCGTCACCTGCACCTCCAGCACAATCACTTGGCCTTAGCCCCTCAGCATGGTCTCTTAATTTTGGCCCCCCAACTCTTGAGCCCATCTAATAGCTCACCTGGAGTTCATTCCTGACATCTGACATTTATTGTAGAATTACCAGTGTGCTGGGCACTGTACATGGTAGAGAAATTGCATTGTTCCTCTCTAGTTCCTGCAACTTAGAAAGGACAAAGATGAGCAAAACAAAAAAAGAAAACGGTTTGGATTAGACAATGGAAGGAAGGATGGGGGTGAAAAGCACAGGAAGCAGGCAGCACAGAATGAGAAGGGGCGGCTCTGCAGCAGAAGAGGGTTTTCAGTGAGAAAAATGTGTGATGTGGCACAAAATTTGCAGGCTGTGGAACTGAGTCAGAGTACGTAACAGATTCTATGGATAAAGTTGCTGGCACCATGGCTAGACCACAGGCATCCCCTATTTGTCATGCTTAGGCTACCTGCTCAGCCTGCACCACCCATTGCTGCCTCCAAGGACAAACATAAGCAAACAGCGAACATTGCTGCCTTCCCGACTGGTTCCAACACTCAGAAATCCCGTTCATTCAAAAATGAATAGAGACTTCTGTGTCAACAACCATTGCAGGAGTAGCTCTGGCATTGTTGACAAGTTATTAATGTATGTATTAAGAGATTGTTGCTGCATAAATAAGAGCAATAAGTCTGGGGAGCTGAGAGTTTGTCCCTACCTTGCAGTAATTTATTATCCTATTATCACTCCTTGCAAACCGCCTGTGCTCAGCACTTCCTCCCTTGTAGCTGGCTCTGAAATACTGCAGCACTTTTGCAAAGCTTAACCAATGGCAATAAACTGCTGCGTGCACTAACATGGAATTAAAGCCTTTATTTCGGGTGATTTATGTTAGCCACACATATGACAGGGGAGGCAATAAAAATCACCATCAGCTTGATTTTATTTTCTTCTCCTTCCATAACACTTGCAGTTATTAGCTGGCATATTAAATAGGAGACTTTATAATTTGGATATTCGCCACAAACAAAAATCCCACCAACAACCTAATAAAAACTGATAATCTAAATAACTGTCAAAGTTATTACAGCCAACGTTTAAGTCACAACAGGCTGTTTAATTGGCCAGAAGCTTATTGTTGCTTCACACCTGGGGTAATGAGGAGGTGGTTGTTGGGTATGCCAGTTGTTACCAAAGGAATGAATACAGAGAAAGGTTGGCCACCCAAATGGAAATGAAGAAAATGTAGTGCAAAGAAATCACAGAAGTTCAAGGCATTTAGGTCGACATTTCCTGCCCAAAAGCAGACACCAGTCAAAATACCTTGACTAGAAGGAAAATGTGAAGATAGGGATACAGATTAAAATAGTACTTCCCCATGGACTTCCGGGGTGGCGCCACCGGCAATGGCGGACTACCTCTGAATTGGAGGGACTAGCATGAAACGGGACTTTTCCGCTGCGGCGTAGCGGGGACCCTTCTGGAAATCACAGGCGGATGAAGCCTGTGACCGTGGGACTCGGTCACCCTTAGCGCACCCTTAGGCACCCTTAGCGCCCCCCCAACCCACAAAGGAGCCCACAAACGGGCTCCGAAGTGAAGAGGGGGAAGTGGCGCGGTGCTGTGAGTCAATTGCTTTTTCTGCGGAGCGAAGCCGCATAGTCGTTGCCGGAGAGCGCTGCCTTTTTCCTGGGACAATTTGGCATTTAAAACAACCAACCGTGAGTACTGGAACACTGAATATTTGGATTTCAAATAAGAACTGGCGAAATAAAAAGGAATTTGGACTTAAAAATTAACCCTAATTTGGTACTGAAACGGGAAGGTTTAAACAGGAAGTCACCCTTCCGTTTCCTCGTAGTCAGAACAAAGCAAAGACAACGCAAACTAGAGCCTTAAAAATCACTTTTAAAGGATCGATTTTCATCATTTAAGATCGCTGAACCCCCCTTCGGTAGCAGGAGAAGAAGGGGGACCTTTTCTGAGCTGTTTAAACCTGAAGAACTGAATCTAAAGCAAAGTAATTTTCCACCGTCCTGACCCTGGAGCGGGGTGTCAGAATTGACGTTTGAAGCTCATTGACCAGAAACAAATGTCTTTGACAGATAGTTAAAAGAAGAGAAACATTGTGATTCCATTGTTTCCTTCCGTCTTTTAAAAGAACAAATATGGACAAAATATCTTAAAAAAGAAACTTTGTTGCTATTGTTTTCAAGAAAAAGAACAACCAGAAGTTTTCCCCCCCAGAGGGGAACTGTGAAATTGTAACTAATTCCTGGGAACTTGCAGCTGTCACTGATTACAACTGTGGGAAAGGATTTGTGACCTTGTAAGACAATGTCTTCAGAAGCACTGTTGGGTGCTTTCTGTAAAATAAATGCCCTATTGGATCAGTTAAGTCAGAAGACGGATTTCATGACTAATGCAGCCAGAACCTTTGAACAGGTAGTGGGAAACTATATGGAGCCTACCCAGGAATCAAAACAGGAGCGTGCCATGACAGAACAACTAAAAGAAGAGGACCTTGCTGAATCTTGGGCGCCAGAGACGGAGGGAGCTGCGGCCCAGCAGGAATATAAACTTTTGGATTTGATAAATGAACTTGGAAAAAACCAGACTTGGAAAGATAAAATCTGGTTTGGTTTGGAAATGGGGGGTTGGATAGACCCCTCTTTATAGGGAGATTTGGACTTTTCAAGTCTGGAAAGGGGCCGTCAGATGTTTGGAGCTGTGGGGGCTCTCAATTTTGAAGGGAATCTGGAGCATGCTTGTAAATACTACATCGAGCTTATCCTGGACTATGGAAAAGGGACTGTCTTGCTGAAATGGGTCAAAAACACTACCAAGCTGGAGTTCCCACGACTAAAAGGGAAATATAAAGAAGAGTTACGGAAGGGACATGGAAGAGACTAGAGGGCCTCGGATATAAGATTGCCAGGTTAATGTGCTAGATTAATAGGATAAAAAGAACTGACAAAACCCGGGACCAGGAGGAAGGGACATTGGATGAAGACTGGATTGCTTTTTTCTTTTATTTTTATCATTAGGACTGTCTTACAAAATTGATGAATGTTAGGAAAATGTTGAAATGAAACTATTTGGCTCTTATAAAAATGTCTAAAGAATTAGGTAAGAATGTTATGGTTTAGGAGAAGTTGGTAAAAATTAAGATTTAAGTTTTAAACTTTAAGGTTTCCTATAAGATAAGATGAAAATAGATCAAGGTAATGTGATGACAGAATACTATGAATTATGGAAAGGATTTGCTGTGATTATTATAAAATAGGATACAGGAAAAGGGAGGAGGAGGAGGTCAAGGAAAGAAGGTATTGAAAGTGGAGAATTGGAGAATGATGGTTTTATTTTTTTATTTTTTTATTTTTCTGTCTTGTTTTTTCTTTTGTGTAATTTTTAAAAAAACAAAACTCTTTTTTCAATAAATATCATTTAAAAAAAATAAAAAATAAAATAGTACTTCCCTACCTGAAGCACTGGATCCAGTTCTGGGCACCACAGTTTATTGATAAGCTTGAACAAGAAGTTAAAGGATCTGGAAACCAAGCCTTATGAGGAATGTTTGAGGGAGCTGAATATGTTTAGCCTGGAGAAGAGAAGACTGAGAAGTACCTCAACTATCTAAAGGGCTGTCGCATGGAAGATGGAGAAAGCTTGTTTTCTGCTCTAGAAGGTAGGACCCAAACCAATGGATTCAAGTTACAAGAAAGGCGAATCCGACTAAACATTAGGAAGAACTTTCTGGCTATAAGAGCTGTTAGACAGTGGAATGGACTCCCTCAGGAGGTGGTGGAGGTTTCTAAACAGAGTTTGGATAGCCATCTGTAAGGGATTCCTTAGTTGTGCTTCCTGCATTGCCAGGGATTGGTGTAGATGGCTCTTGGGGCACGTTTGAATTTTACAATTCTATGATTCCATTATTCTAATAGACAGGAATAGCAGGAAAAGCTGTAATCAGGAACTTCAGCTGGCTATACCACATTTATCATTAGCCATAGAAGTGTAAGCATTAAACATGAAATCTGATTGCCTTCACGCTACGTGGGCTCAGTAAGTGCTGGGATTCCTGGTCTGGTATTCCACAGTGATCCAGAAATCACAGCAAGGGTTGCACTAACCATTTCATTGAGCCCTATTAGCCCTGTCTTCCCTTTGTGTTGCTAATGTTCCCTCTGCTAGATAGCAGGTTCCTTGCAGTCAGGCAGAAGGAAAGCCAGAGATGGAGACACGAAGGGGAGTTTTATTATCCAAGTGCTGCCCTCCCAAGGCGTTCTGCTAGAATTGTTGGTTGAAGGGGAATAAGGATTGTAACATCATGAAGCTTAAAAAAAACCCCCACAACCCAACACCCTTTTTGTCTGCCTTTGGTCAGTAATATTGATGGAGAAGCCTTTGTGGGGCAGGGATTGGGTACAAATCACTAATTCTTTAGAGCAGAGATTGAGAATCTGTGCCCTTCCAGATGTTGTTGGACTAAAACTTCCATCAAAGCAAAGTCAGTTATTATAGATGATGGAAGTTGGACTACACCAACATCGGAAGGGTCCTAGATTCCCCATCCCTGTTTCTGAATACCAGTTGCTGGAAACCACAGGAGGAGATAATGCTCTTGCACTTAGTAAATATTTCTGAATTATTTGTAAAGAAACACAAAGATGGCTTGCTTAAGCGACATGGTCTAAGCTTGGAGCATCCAGCTGAGACCTCCTTTAGTGGTCGAGTTCACATGGTAGAAGGAGAGAGAAAACAAAGAGTTTGGTACCCCTTGTTCCCAATGTGAGGGTGTGTGACCTAGCTAAGCATGACAGGACAGCTTACTCTATGGTCTTAACCCCTCCCTGCATTAATTAGAATTAAGCATGTTGGTTATATGAGGCTAATTTACCCCACACAGGGTGAGTAAATGCAGCAAGGAAGCTGGCAGGTCTACTCTCCAAATTATGACATTAATTCTTACATACCACCCTCCTCAACCTGGTAGCATCAGACTGTCCAACTAAGAAGCAAACCACCTTCCTGAATTTTGTCAAAATCTTCCTTAGAGAATGAAGTAATAATCTGAAAAGCCATTATTATTATTATTATTATTATTATTATTATTATCCATCATTATTTTAGCCATTGGTTATATTTTAGTTCAGTTCTGCATTTTATATAATTTTAGCAAAATTCATCTTTGAAAAAGTGTGCATCTACAGATGAAAAACATGGAATCCTTGAATATTTCATCCTGGTGTTCTCTGATAATTTCCCCTTATTTGACATACATACCATTCTGAGTTTGTCTTCCTCTGCAGGTGTGAACTGTTATCACTATACATGAGCAAGAGGAAGGTCAGAAGAATGTGAGGGCTCTCTAACGAAGGTAGTAGCTTTGGCAATCAGAGCAAGTAGCAATTTGTTGCATCGGTGCTGACTTCAGTTTTCATAACGCTTGCTTTGATATATGGATGTGTTTATGCTGTGGAGATATAGCTGAATGCCATGAAGGACAGCAGTCAGGGCTTCAGGCATTTGGCCATGAGCCTTGAAATAAGACAAAGAAGCTTTAATGAAAGTACAAGCAAACTTGGGGGGGGGGATGGAAATCACCAGTCCACTCTCTAGGCCATTGGCTTGAATCCAGTGGCGCACTAAATACATTGGCTCTTTGGGGAAGGAGGGAGAGATAAAAATAAGTAAGTAAGTAAGTAAGTAAAGCAGCCATCCCATCAGTGCAAGGATTTTCATTTGTGCAACAGAATTTTGTCTCCCTGTCCTCTCCATATGCACCCTTTAAATCTGTTCTGGGTTTTCCTCAACCCCCTAGAGCAGATTTGGGAAGTGTGTGGGGTATATGCTGAAGGGCAGGGGATGTTGTGTTGTGCAAATGGAAATCCACACACTGACAGAATGGTTGCTTAGCATAGCAGTGTTTAAAAGCTATCGTTATCATTATTTAGTTCACATATAAGGTCCTCTAACTGCTTCAAGAAACTGATTATTTAATTGTTGTTATTTCATTTGGATTTAGGATGCCACACTGTACCTAACCTTTGTAGGTTAGTCTTACCAAAGCCCATCCAGTGAGACGAGCAGGGATTCACATGTTCTTGACCAAATCCAACATTTTGGATTTGGTTTTCCAGTTCTCAGCCTTTCTCCCATCACCTTCAGTTGCTGCTCCTTAACATAATCCAAAGATCGGCTGCACCAGTACTGAATTATTTAACATGGGATACACGAACAGCTCCACCTATGCAGTAGCATGAAACCTGATCATATGCTGGCACTAGAGGCAAATATGCCAGCAAAAATGTTTAGGGTTGAAAATGGAAATTTGTTCTCTGGAGTGTCTCTGGAGAGGCTAAAAACTTTTTAACAAAACCTCTGAGCTATTCTTCTTCCAGCCTCAACATCTTCCAAAAGGATCATTTCATAAAGATGCTTTGCACAGGAGCATCTGTTATGCAGGGTTGCTTCAATAAACTCTGCCATAATTCAGACTGCAAATGTTTTTCATTTACTGGGTAGGCTACTAGTGCACCAGACAGTAGCATAAATCCTGCTATCATTTTGCATAGTGGAGTAAATGAATTCCTCTTGCTTTGCAAATTAGCTTAAAGATGGGAGGTATCAGTAATTGATATTTATTGATACTTATTTATCAAGCCCTCCCAGAATGTTGACTGCATATCACTATGCAAATCTCGCACTTAGGAACAGCAATTATATTTCATAATTATTCTTTTACCTCCTACGTATTCAGAGAAACCTTATCGGATAGAATCCCCCTCCCTTCTTCTAACACAGAGGAAAAACTCACATGGTATTACACCTTACATCTCAATCCCACTGCTCTGCATTATTACATATGAAACTCTGAGAGGAAGAAGAAGTGGTGATTATTGTCCTTCCAGAAATAGAACTCCTTGTGAAGAGTTGTCACAATAGGGGGACAATTAATATTATTTTTGATAGTGAAATGTCAGCGATTTTTTAAACCTCATTAGGAAAATGAGCAAATATCCTAAATTAACCAGGGAGTCTTTCTTGAGACATGAGGCATAGACATCTGGTAATCATCAAGCCCATGGTTCTTTCAAAGCCTTGGAAACGAAATTGATCCTTAGTCTGAAGAGATCCTAATTGTTCTGGAGCTCCCAAAGCTAGATTAAGGGACCCATAGCTTGGTGCACAATTGCCTTTTTAGGTGAGCCCTCAGAATTATAGGTTGGGATATCTGCCTAATTGGCAAAGGGTTCCCTGGTCTTGAAGTGTCTCCACCCACCTAGGCTGGCCATTGGTTCACCTCAACAGGAAAGGCTATAAAAACTTCCTGCCATGGCTTGGACATTGGGCGTCTTTACTGACTCTGGCTTGTTCCAGCCTTTTGCTTGGTCTCTGGCTCTGACCGTTCCTGACTCCACCCCCGGCTCCTGCCATAATTCCTATGGTTCCGTTCTGACACATGAAGAGACAAGCAGCAATGTAAAGGATTGGAAATGTTATTCCAGAATTCTAAGTTGAGGGATGAAGTATTTTACTTGTATCACAAACCTGCCAGTTCCTGTCCACTTGGAGTATTGACAGATCCACTGTTTCTAGTGAAAGCTGTGATTGTACAGAAGGTCTTTATTATGTAGTAAGCATAGGGTTTAAAACCAGAATAGGTACTGTTGCCAGCCGTATCTGCAGAAATAGTAGCTTTATGGTCATGATTTATGCTTTTGCAGAGCTCCTGCTCATTTTAATAGGGCTTGCTCGGGAAAGCATCCTGCTGGATTGTACCCTTAGGTTGTAAACAGCCCACTTTGCTCACTATATAGCTAGTAAACACAGTGCCTATTTTTATTTCTGCTGGAAATTGTACCCATACAATGTTCAGTATCCAAATACAACCTTGTTCAAATACAGCCTTGAAGGAATTTGAGTGCTCTGTTAAAGAGTTATACAGAAATAGATGATTGCTGGAATGGGAAATGCAGTTTCTTAGAAGAATGCTGAAGAAAACTTAAGCATTTATATCCCAGCTTGTCACTGGGATATAAGGAGCCAGCCAACCTCAGCTAAAAGCCAGGCATTTGGAGTCACCTGCCCCATGCAGTGTGCAATGCTCTTCCAGCAGAGATTCAGCAGGTGTTCTTGCTTTTGACTTTCATCACCATAGTCTATTTCCACAACATTGCAGTGCTCATGGAAGGACAATTGCATTGCTACACTATTCAAGAACTATCCCATAAGTATCCAGGTTGGGAGTGGTTTCTTAAGGGATTGCTTTGAGAGATGTACTAAAGTGCAGATACCCATGCATAAAAAGCATATGCTGCCCATCTACTATGTATTTATGAATTTAGGATACACTCCCCTTTAAATACTATTGTTATGGGATGGTGTAACACAATTGAGGCATTATAAAAACATTCATTACTCCCAAAGTAATGCTTTTTGAAAAAGAAGAAGCCTTTGGCATACTTGATGAAATCGATGAGACTTAAGTGCACACTTAAGTTCTTCAGATTTTATCGATTTCTATGGAACCTTGGCAAACCTTTTATCTTCTGGATTATTGTGCTCAAGCTTTGGGTTACATTAAAAGTTTAAGTCCTATTGGGCTTACTGAACTTCTAATCAGTATTTAAAAATGACAGTACTTTGAACAGCAATTTGATCCTACCTTTCTCCGCTCTGGGTTTAAGGTGGCTAACAATACTAAAGTTAAGGGCATCTTCTTCACACAGGTTGACCACCAGCCTTTAAAAGTTCACCAAGGGTACCCTGTCAGGTTCCCCAAAGCCACAGGGAATTCTAGCCCCCACCTGCCTCAGAGTGCAAAGTCTATTATTGACTTTCTTCCATGTGAAATCTGACACTGATGACAAAAGCTCCAGTAGAGCGTTTACAGTTGATCTTTCACACATCACTAAAGCCATTTCCCAGCAACCTTACTTCTTTGCCTAGGTGGATTTATGACATGCTGCAAGCTATGTTTGCCTGCATCATAAGTGCTACATTTGGATGATGAAAAGCTAAAGCGGGTGGAGTGTCATTAATTGGTCTGAGCAAGTTGTTTACATGGATATGGAACCATGTCCATAATCATCTCGGACAGACAGCATTCAATTCATTGTTAAATATTGACCCAGGGATGTATCCTTGCAGATAAAGGGTGAGTGGGGAAGGGATGCTGAGTACTATCAAAGGGGGGGGGGGGGAGGTCGTACCTTGGTGGCCACAATTCTCAGGCAGGAAAGGCTAAGGCAGGGGTGAAGAACCTAGGTCATTCTAGATCAGGGCTGGGGAACCTTCAGCCCTCCAGATGTTGTGGAACCGCAACTTGTGGAATATTCAAAGGGCAGTCAAACCAACATTCCATGTTTGCTAGATTGGCACATGATAGAAGCTGAAGCTTCACACAGGTTGACCACCAGCCTTTAAAAGTTCACCAAGGGTACCCTGTCAGGTTCCCCAAAGCCACAGGGAATTCCAGCCCCTACCAAGATTCCTAGAGAGCCACTCCCACTGTGCCCTGACAGAGGGAGGGTGTAGCCACATATAATCTCCTCACCTGTCTGGGCACTTCCTCTCTGCTCTCTGCTCTTTTGCCTCTTCATCTCATCACGAAGACAGAAATATGAAGAACAATCTGTTCCATCTGAGCTCCAGTGCTCAGACTCTATCTTAAGCTAGCATGTCTTTGTAACTGAATTATGATTTTAAGCCCGCCTGAACAAAGCTGCTGTATCTGATATTCTGCAACAGAAATGCTGAGTGAGTAAATGTTATTTTTACCTTTTACAAGACTGTGTGTGATTGTTGATTTAAGGGGAAGAATCGGGGAAAATACCAGGAGAATCCAGTCTGCCTTCAAGAATTCTAAATTAATTAAACTAAAAAGGTTAAAACTAGCATATCTAAGCTTCCATTTACGGTAAGCTGCAAAAGGATGCCCTCTGCTGAACTCACAAACACAAGGAAGAAAGGATAATATCTAACAAATATATCCTTTCTTAGCATCTATACACATCCCTACACAACTCTCATTAGTCCCAGCCAGGGCAGCCAATGATGGGAGTTGTGGCTCAGAAATATCTGGAGGGCCAACATTTCCCCAGCCCTGATCTAGAGGTTGCTGGGCCACAGCTTCCATCTTCCCTGACCATTGGCCATGTTGACTGGGGCTGATGGAAGGTGGAAGTCTAACATCATCTGGGAGGGACACAGATTCCCCTTGTTAAGTCAAGATGGAGGAATCCAATGAATGTGGGATGATGTTTCCAGCTTTTTCTTATAATTCTCTTCCACACGGGCTGTGTCACAAAGCATAAAAAATTCAAAGGCTGAATAGTAAATTCCCTTCTGAGCTGTCCCTAGAAAGGTCATTCGTTGCATAAATGCTTACCACTCCAGATCTGCCAGTCCGTCACCAGTCCCCCCATCCCCCCATCCCCGCATCTAACTCACATTGACCAGATGCTGTTTCCAGCCAAAGCACATAAAGCCTCCTATGAAATTTTAATGAGCATGGATCACTGAGGAGAAGACGACGAGGAGGAAGAAAAAGGAATAAACTTGATGAATGTGTCCCTTTCCAGCTGATGCAGTTTAAAGTGGAAAAGGTTTGTATGTTTTCATGCTGGAGTGCTACTGGAGATCTCCTCCACACCTCGGTGTTCATCATAGCAAGCACAGGCAGAGGCAAGGCAAACACAGCTACTGTGAATGAGCCCTCGGGCACAGGGAGATTGCTTGTCCCTTGCTTGTAGCCAGCAAATGACCTCAGATGGAGCAGCTATTGGAAAGTTCTCCTGTGTGTGTTTTGTCACTGAATCTGATGTGAAAACCTCAGGCATTCTAAGAGCAGACGTGAGGACCTCATCAAAGAGGTACTGGCCATTGTGCTGCAGAGAGGGATAGGGGTGAAATTCAATTCACATTCAGTTCACACTTACGGGCAAACCTACGTGATTTCTGAAACAATATGGGAACCACGCAGATGTTGCACTTCTCCAAATGTCTGCGATGCAGTTTCTCCAGCCAAGAAACGGGTACCCATGTGTAATGAGTATGAGTTACTCGTGCGTAAACTGGTGCCTCTCTAGGCTGATTTGCCTTGTTAAACCTTTCTGACTGCACAGCCCCTTCTGATCATGACTGTCTCAGTCACTAGCAGAATCCGTCAGTGGGCGTTTCTTGAATCTCTTCCAACATAAGAGTTGTTTGACACCCAATCTTCTCCGCCTCTCACTGCGCGGGAGCCTTCTGCGCAGGGTGGGCGTGGGTAGCGGGGGACCTGTCCCCTCCTCACTGAGTTCCAGTGAAGAGTCCGTGAGCCCTCTCTCCGATTTTCCCATCTGCTCACTTTTGTTCCTGGTGTTGCGCTTAAATGCTTCCCCCTCCACTGAGTCGCCTCTCCCCCTGCTGCTGGGTCCTTCTCCAGCATCATCCAGGAGCCTCCCCTTCGCCTCCCGCTCTGATGTCAGTTCCCTGACATCCACCTCCCCCCCAGAATCCCCTCCACCCCTGGGCCGACCTGTGGGACCAACTTCGTCCCCTTCGTCGGCCGAGGAGGCGGGGAAACCCCGGAAGGAACTGTCACCATCTTCCGTGGGTTCGAAACCCGCTTCCCAATCGCTCTTCCACCTACCAACGGGGTGGTCTTCCCCGTCTGATGCTTCTTCCTCCGAAACCTCTCCTCCCTCCTCGGAGTCAGAAAATCCCTCAAAAACCTCTTCCTCATCTGTGGTTCCAAATTGCTCCTCCCAGAATCTCTCCAGGGGTTTGGGTTTGTCCGGGAACCGGTGGTGGAATACCTCCACCAGATACCTGTCCTCGACGGCTTCCGTGGGGACCCACGTGTTTTCGGACCTGGGTTCCCCTTCCCACGCTACCAAATACTCCACCTGGCGCCCTTGCCACCTTGAGTCCAGTATTTCCGTGGCCCTGTGGTGGTGTTCCCTTTCTTCTACCTGCGGGTGTGTGGTGACTTCTCCCTCTTGCCCCTGGAATTCCCTCCCTTCCCTATGCGGTGAAAGCAGGGAGCTATGGAAAACCGGGTGTATTTTCATGCTATCAGGCAACCTGAGCTTAAATGCCACGGGATTAACTTGCTGTGTTACCTCAAAAGGTCCCAGCCATCTGGGCTGCAACTTCTTGCACCCCCCTTTGAAAGGTAGCCCTTGGGTGGACAACCACACCCGGTCCCCCACCCGTATGGTCTCCCCTTCCCTGCGGTGCTTGTCTGCCTGCCTCTTGTGAGTTTCCTTGGCCCGCTCCAAGTTCATCTTAAGTTGCTGGTGTAGGGCCTCCATTTCTTCCACAAACTGCTCTGCGGCGGGTACGCTCCAGCTTTCCTCCCCACTCCTCGGGAAGGCCCTGGGATGACACCCATGGTTGGCCATGAATGGGCTCATTCCCGTGGACACGTGTTCCGCGTTGTTGTACGCGAATTCAGCCAGCGCTAGTTTTTCTACCCAATCGTTCTGCCTCTCGCTGACATAGCAGCGTAGGTATTGCTGGAGTATACTGTTCGCTCTTTCTGCTTGCCCGTTGGTCTCTGGGTGTCTCGCCATCGAGAAACCCACCTCCACCTGCAGTAAGCTCATGAGTTTCCTCCAGAACCGGGAAGTAAATTGTTTTCCGCGGTCGGAGATAACCCTCAAGGGGGCGCCATGCAGCCGGAATATGTGCTCCACAAACAACCGGGCTGTTTCCTCTGCCGTTACAGCATGTGAGCAAGCTATAAAATGGCACATTTTTGTCAGTAGGTCGACCACTACCATGACTGCTGTCTTTCCCCGGGACTTGGGCAAATCTGTCATAAAATCAATGGATACCACCTCCCAGGGTTTCCCCGGCGTGGGTAAGGGTTCCAGCAATCCTGTGGGGGGCAGCCCGCTCCCCCTTTGCCCTTTGGCAGCGGTCGCACCCCCGTACATATTCCCGTACATCCTCCCTCACCCTGGGCCACCAGAACTGCCTGGTCACAAGCATCATGGTTTTGTGCTGTCCAAAGTGCCCTGCTGTGGGGTTGTCGTGGAGTTGTTTGAGTACCTTTCCCCTCAGGGTCTCCCCCGGTACGTACAGCGCTCCCCTATAGTACAGTACCCCTTCCTTCTCCTCAAACCCTTCTTGGGTCCCTCTTCCGTCTCGTAGTTCCCGGATTTTAGTTTGCGCGAACACGTCGTTTCTGGTTAGCCCGGCTAGTTCTCGTTTCCCCACCAAAGTTCCCCCACACACCCATCGGTCCTCGGGGATCACGTGTCGTTTCTCCGGCGGCCCCTCTCCTTCCAGGTACTCCGGTTTACGCGAGAGAGCGCCTGCTCTTACGTTTTCTTCTCCGGGCACGTAGCGGATTTCAAAGAAAAACTTGGAGAACTCCTGTGCCCATCGAATCTGTCTCTGGTTGAGTACTCGTGCGGTTCTCCAGTACTCCAAGTTCTTGTGATCTGTGCAAACCTGGATCTGTTGTTGCGCCCCTATCAGTAGATGACGCCAACGACGAAAGGCCGCGTAGATTGCCAGCAGTTCGCGGTCATACACTGTATAGTTTTGCTCCGACTTGCTCAGTTTTCTGGGGAAAAAGGCACACGGTTTCCATTCCTGCTTTCCCTTCCCTGGCTGCAAAAGGACCGCCCCCACGGCTCTGTCGGACGCGTCGGTCTCTAGCCTCAGGGGTTTCTCCAGATCTACGTGCAGGAGTTGCTCTTCCGATGCGAACGCCTTCTTCAGTTTTTCGAAGGATTGCTGGGCCTCTTCTGTCCACACAAACTTCTTTTTGCTACTGAGACAATCCGTGATTGGCGCTGTCAAGTGGGCGAAGTTCTTGATGAACTTCCTGTAGAAGTTGCTGAACCCTAGGAACCTCTGTACGTCCTTCCGTGTTTTGGGAGCCTTCCACTCCAGCACTGCCTGCACCTTGCTTGGGTCCATCGCTAAGCCTTTGTCAGACAACTTGTACCCCAGAAACTCGACTTCTCTGGCGTGAAACTGACATTTTTCCAGCTTGACCCACAACTGGTGCTTCTGCAGTCGTTGTAACACTTCCCTGACGTCTCTAACATGTTGTTCCTCATTGTCCGAATAAATTAAGACGTCGTCCAAGAAGGCTACGCAGTTCTTGTACAGCAGAGACCCCAACACGTGGTGCATGAAAGCTTGAAAACAGGCGGAGCCCGACTGTAATCCAAATGGCATAACTAAGTACTCAAAGGCACCTAGGGGTGTGAACATTGTGGTCTTCCATTCGTCCCCCTCCCTCATCCTGATCAAATTGTATGCGCCCCTGAGGTCCAGCTTGGTAAAAATTTTGCCTTTCCTCACTCGCGTTAAAATGTCGTCAATCCTGGGCATTGGGAAGGTCACGGGTTCTGACACCAAATTGACAGCTCTATAGTCCACTACGAGCCTGGGTTTATTTGTGTCCTTTTTGTCCACAAAGAACACCGGACTGCCCCCTACTGCCTTTGATTCTCTTATGAAGCCTCTTTTCAGGTTCTTGTCGATAAATTCTCGCAACTCCTTCATCTCCCTGTCTGACATGGCGTACAGCTTACCCACTGGCAGCTGAGCCCCCGGAAGCAAGTTGATCTGGCAGTCAAAGGGCCTATGGGGTGGCAGTCTATCTGCCTCCTTTTCGCTGAAGACCTCCCGCAGATCTGCGTATTGTGGCGGCACCTCCCCTTTCCGCTCCACCGCCATCCCAGCCACCCTGGCCACGTTCATTCTTGGGGCTTCCCCCCCTAGACAGTGTTCCAGGCAGTAAGCTGACCCAAAGGTGACTGTCCTCTGATGCCACGCCACCACTGGATCATGTTGTGCTAGCCAGCTCATCCCTAATATTATTGGGGGTCCTGCTAGCGAGGCGACGTGAAAGGCGATGGTTTCCGAGTGCCTGGACACCCTCATTCTCATTGGCGGGGTTTGGTGTGTCACTTCCCCTCCTAGAAGCTCCCTGCCATCAATGGTGGTCACTTGCAAGGGAAAATCCAAAGGCAGTAAGTGGAGCTGGTGCTCTAATGCAAAGTCCTTGCTGAAGAAATTACATGAGCTGCCTGAATCCAGCATGCCTTTCACCTTGACTGGGTGCCCGTTCGGGAGTTCTAGCACCACTTCGATGGCTATTGCTGCCTTGGGGGGGGTCTGGTTGGGGCACTTTTACTGGTGGTTGGCTTGGCTGTTGTGCCCCTTGATTGGCAGCCAAGCGTTCTCGTTTCCCTGTTCCTGTTCCTTTACCACCTCCTCCTCACCCCCTGCGGTTCCCACCATTCCTTGCCAAGCCTTTCTTTGAGGGCAGGCTCTGGCAAAATGGCCTGGCCACTGGCAAAGGTAACACCTTTTGGAGGTTTTCCAATCCTTTCCCTCCTTCTTGCGCCCTTCGCTGGTGCTTGAAACTTCCCGCGCGCGCGCCCCATCTATTTCCATTGGCTCTGCTGGCGGGGAGGGCTGCCTTGGTATTTCAGGAATGCGGTAGTCATGGCAACGTTGCTCTCTCCCTTCCCGCCTCTCCTGGGCCCGCGCTTCCTGGCGCACGCCAATCGCAAGCACAGCCTTGGTCAGCTGATCCATCCCCTGTGAGCGGGGTGCGCGGGAAAGTTCATCCTTAACCGTTGGGACAACCCCTCCTCGAATAACATCTGTATGGGTTCAGAGCCCAGTTCCCACCCGAGGCGATGAACTATCATGGCAAAGCGCGACCAGTAGTCCCTGACTGACTGGCTCCCCTGTTTACAGTTCATCAATTCCTGCTTAGTCACACTTTTTTGAACATCAGTGGAAAACATCGCGTCCATCGCTTGGAAGAATTTCCTCAGGTCCTGCATGGCGGAATTCTGCGTCGCCATAAGGGGTCTGACCCATTCTCTGGCCCCGTCCTGCAGGTGACCCACAACATATGCCACCCACGCCGCGTCGTCTTCAAAATCGTTATGCTACAATTCCAATGCGTACTCTATTTCCGTTCTAAACGCACTGTATTCTTGCGGCTTCCCCCCAAACTTGTGCACCAGTCCCGGTACCTTCCTTGCTATGGGGGTGGGTCTGACCTGTGCATCTTGAGACCGCCTTTCGTCCAGCCGTGCCGTCAGAATGGCCACATGCTGCTCCAAATCTCGGTTCCTCTCCTCCAGCGTTTGCCCTCCAGCTGCTCCCCCTTGGGTGCCTGCTTCTCCGGGCTTGCTCATGATGCTGCCTGCCTGCTGCTGCGCACGAGCAACTTTTCAGGGACTGACGGATTGCTGTAATGAGTATGAGTTACTCGTGCGTAAACTGGTGCCTCTCTAGGCTGATTTGCCTTGTTAAACCTTTCTGACTGCACAGCCCCTTCTGATCATGACTGTCTCAGTCACTAGCAGAATCCGTCAGTGGGCGTTTCTTGAATCTCTTCCAACATAAGAGTTGTTTGACACCCAATCTTCTCCGCCTCTCACTGCGCGGGAGCCTTCTGCGCAGGGTGGGCGTGGGTAGCGGGGGACCTGTCCCCTCCTCACTGAGTTCCAGTGAAGAGTCCGTGAGCCCTCTCTCCGATTTTCCCATCTGCTCACTTTTGTTCCTGGTGTTGCGCTTAAATGCTTCCCCCTCCACTGAGTCGCCTCTCCCCCTGCTGCTGGGTCCTTCTCCAGCATCATCCAGGAGCCTCCCCTTCGCCTCCCGCTCTGATGTCAGTTCCCTGACACCATGTTTATATAGTAGGGCAAAGTGTGTGTAAAAATGCACATTGGTGGAAATAACATACAACAATGCCTTCAAGGAAATGGCTTTGCAAAAATGTGGAAAAGTTGGGCAAAATCACATAGAAAAATGCTTATATTAGGAGAACTCTGCCCTGAAGTGCTGATGGATTCTCATGAGGCAAATTAAACAGAACGGCAAACTGATGCGGAAATGTGGAGAATGGAAGTGCTCAGATCCTGCTTGCGGTTTCCCCACAGGCATATGGTTGGCCATACTGAGAACAGGATGCTGGACTAAATGGGCCATTGGCCTGATCCAGCAGGCTCTTCTTATGTTCTGAAGACAAACTACATTTGACAGATTTGCCCAGAGCTGTGGTTCATCCTGTATTACTCAACCCCCACACCGCACTGCTTCTCAAACTTCTGATATCGAAGATCACACATTCCCCTGAATTAAAACTGGAGGTCCTATCACATGGCAAAAATTTTGCTTTTGGAGTCCAAAAGACAGGTGGTGGTATCTCCTTCCTTGGAGGGTTTTAAGCAAAGGTTGGGTGGCCATCTGTCAGGCATGATTTAGTTGAATCTTCTGCATTGCAGGGGGTTGGCCCTAGACAACTCTCAGGGTCCCTTCCAACTCTACCATTCTATGATACTATAGGAAGTTGTTTTATACCCAATATGACCACTTGACCCATCTTCCACGGTATTGTCTACACTAGCAGTAGCACTCCAAGATTTCAGATGGTGGACATCCCCAGCCCTACCTGGAGATGCCAAAGATTGAACCCAGGACCTAATGCATGCAAAGCTCCACCACTGAGCTATGGTCCTTCCTTCTAAAAGAGGTCCCATCTCCTCTCTCTGCATAGGTCTCTGATCTGGGCATACTTTTCCATTTTAATTTAGGGAGGCAATCTCCACTGATTGTTAGGGGCCTCAGGAAGTGACAGAGGTGGGGGAGCCCCAGGTCTTTTGCACCATTTTCTGGATCTCCTGCCCCTCTCGCTCTCTTTTTAAAAACTTAACAAAAATATATGTTTTTTAATTCTTTGCTTACAGGGCAGCTGGGCATACTGCAGAAGCACATCTTTATCTGCCCAGAGGCATATCTCTCTATCATCCATCTATCTATCTATCTATCTATCTATCTATCTATCTATCATCTATCCAGCTATCTATCTATCTATCATCTATTATCTATCATCTATCTATCTATCTATCTATCTATCTATCTATCTATCATCTATCTATCTATCTATCTATCTATCTATCATCATCTATCTATCTATCTATCTATCTATCTATCTATCTTCTAATATAGCATATGAATACTGCATGCACATTTGCATCATGGCCCTGTGGTTAGGTACACGATATCATCATCATCATCATCATCATCATCATCATCATCATCTATTTTCACCTGTTGTTTTGATGACCAAAGTTGTGGGCCAGCAGCTGCAAAAAGCTGCAAGCTATAGAAAATCACAAAGAGCAGGAAGGGCAAAACGACCAGTAAGAAAAAGTGAAGGGGCAGAACTGACTTTGAAACATCAAAGAACTCATGAACAACTTGACCCAGCACTTTTCTGCTGCTAAATATGCTTGGCGCTGCTCATACACTCCGTGCAGAATCCTATTCCTCGTCAACACTGGCCTCCCAAGTGAGATGAAGACAGTTGCCCTTTGGGGGCCTGGCATTATAATGCACTTGTAATTAAAACATGAGTCGAATGATAATGTGGCTAACGTGGCCCACTGATCGAAAAATTGTGGGGTTTTTTGGAGTAATATGCCAAAAGTGCATTTTCCTTGCCCTCTTCACCCTGGTTCAACCTATTTCTAGGCAATTGCCATTTGTATTTCAGAGAGAAGGAAGAGAGATCTCAGATCAATAGGTCTGCAATCTCTGCCAAATTATGGATGATGAATATGGAAAAATGCAAAACGAAACACCCCAAGCTGTTGATGCATAAGGTAGTGTGTTTATTGAGCTGCTACTGTGAGTGATACTAGCAGTTCTTTAGGGTTTCCAGAGGGGTGGCTGCGTCAGTCCATTTCACTGCAAAAACATCGAAGGGTTGTATCCAACTAAATTCTGCTCAGAGCACACCCACTGAAATTGATGGAGGTAAGCTGGTTATGCCCCTTATTTTCAATACAACCCAAAGAGTCTCAGAGTATCCTAAAAACTTCTACATTTGTTATAGTATAAGATTTTGTGGACCCTATGCATCACAAGCCTAATTTTACATTAAGTGCCATATAAATTAATAAACACTAAACTATGGCTTTGGAGGTTGGGGGGCAGAGAATATTGGGAGGACTATGCCCTACTTTGCCCAACAGAAAAGCAGGTAACCCGGGCCAGGGCAATGAAATCTCCATTTGCTCCCTGGCTGTTCCTGCAGTTGCAAGGGAGCCTTCATTCATTCTCAATGAGACTACATTCACACCATACATTTAAAGCACTATGATATGACTTTAAAGAGTCATGCCTTCCCCCAAAGAATTCTGGGAGCTGTAGTTTGTTAACTGAGAGCTGCTAGGAGGCCATGTTCCCTTCACAGAGCTACAATTTACAGAATGGTTTAACAGCCAATCCCTCTTCCCAGGGAACTCCATACCTTCTAACATGACATGGCCCCAATCCACGATGCCATCATCTGGGTCCACACTCCTAAGCGAGCCACATGACTCATGTGAGATCGTGCCCCCCCCAAAAAAAACCTTTTATGGGCATAGTGCTCCAAAACACATGTTTTGGGGCACCATGCCCTAAAGAAGTGAGAGCTGAAATCGTGCAATATCATGGCAGCCATTTTGGCTCTTGTCCTCTTGTGAGAAAAAACCCGGTATCCCCTTTTTCCCCAGGGAAGTTGATGGGTATGAAACTCTGGGAACCATGGTTCTTTGAGGGGAATAAGGGCTCTCAGAATTATTTGGGGGAAACCATGACTCTTTAAAGCAGCATCCTAGTACTTTAAATGTGTGGTGTGAATATGGCCTGAGGCAATCAGCCTGCTGCCTCTCATTTCACCACATGGCAATGTGCTGCTTGTCTCCTTCATGCTCTTGACTATTGGGCCTGATTGTGCCTCTTCTTGCTCCACGGTCATGCACACTGTCTTTCTTTCATCATGGCTCTCCTACCCACCCCACATTTCTGCCTCTTGCCACCCCTCTTGCCACCCCCAGGCTGACAGATGTGCTCTTTGTGGTGAGGCTTCACTGCCACAGGCGCAGTACGATAGCAGAGTTTCAACTCGTTCACTTGATTTGTCATAGATCATCAAGCACGCCCGTTTCAGGATTTTGTTCATTTCCTCACAATGAGGGAAATGGAAGAGATCTGTCCACGCATGCTATCAAACTCTTGTTGCCTGAAAAGCAATTTGAGAGACCTGGATGGGAAAAGACAGTATATAAACAAGCTTCTTTTATGTTGGCATTAAAATAAACAAACCTGGCGAAAAGGCCTATGCTGGGCTTGAGCAGCATTTAAGAAAGGTGAGTGACTAGGTTAGCATATTGCATAACTTTAAGTGAAACAAGCATTTGCCGCTTCAGCCTCTCAAAACACATCCTAGCTCACTCCCATGGCATTCAGGGACACACACACAAAGCATTGAGAAGCACACGCAGTGGCTCGAGGTAAAGGAATATTCAGCCACAGAGACAACCTTAGCTGAGTGTAGTGCCTTAAATATTTCACTGCTCACTTGGTATTATGCATTCAGCTCACATTGCAGAAGAGGGCAGGATCGGTTGCAGCCAGCAACTTCTGGCTCGTTTTCTGGTGCCTTTCTTTTCTGATTTCATATTCATGAGCGGGCTAATGCGATGCAATGGGCTCACCTAGAGAAGGTGAATTGTGCTGAGAATGTATAAAGGTGCTTGCGGGGCAAGCGGGGGCATTGAGCATGGGAAAACCCGGGGCCTGGTGTTTGTGTGTTTTAAACATGTGATTTAAAATTCAACTGGGAAAAGGGAGGAAGAGACCTTTAACTAGGAACGAGAAAATCTGTTAATTTTGGTCTCTTCCAGTTTCACAATTTTCCAGACTTAAATTCAGTTCTGTACATTTCTGCAGCAATTTGCATTATTATTATTATTATTATTATTATTATTATTATTACTACAGTGGTACCTCCGGTTGTGAAAGGGATCTGTTCCAGAGGTCTGGCTGCATCCTGAGGAATTCACAACCGGAGGACCGTTTCTGTGCATGTGCGTGGTGTGATTTAGCACTTCTGTGCATGCGCATGGCACATAGAGCATTTCTGCGGATGTGCACGCAACGAAACCCGGAAAAATACTTCTGGCTTTGCCGCGTTTACATCCCAAAGTTTACGTATCCAGAGGGATACGTAAGCAGAGGTACGATTGTATTATTATTATTATTATTATTCCTCGCCATAGCTGTCAAGTGTCCCTTATTTGAAGGGACAGTCCCCTATTCCAGCGCTGCTGTCCCTTATTGATGGATGTCCCTTAAATGTCCCTTAAATGATGTCCCTTAAATTTCAAAGGAAGCAGCTCCTCTCCCTCCCTCCTTGCCGGCCAGGGAGGAGGGAGGCACCAACTGTGTTGCTTGGCTGCGTTGCTCACCCAATAAGAAGTCTAAGAACGACTGGGGGGTGGAGCTTGCATGCCTTGTGCTGATCAAATCGGCTGTGTTCCCTGGGGACTCACCTTTGCTAAGCGCTTCCCAGCGGAGAGGTGACGGTGGTTTTCCTTGAGGCTTCGTTTGGCTGCTGGCTGGGCTTTCTGCCTTTGGTTCAGAGGGGCTCAGAAGTTGAACATACCTGTGCTGAGTGCTCGGATCGGAATCGGATGGATACGTCATCGAAGGCTCACTCACCCTTGCCGGTGAAAAGGTCTGTCTGGAGCGGGGGCACATGGTGGGGGGAAAGGAAAGGAGATCTCGTGGGAGGGGGGGAGGCTGTGTGTGTGTGTGGCTAGTTAATGCAAGCTGAGGGGGATTTTGAATGCTGGACGCCATTTTGTTGCACGTGCTGCTGCAAACTTTGCAGTGCAAAGCCAGGCCGGGGAGCCATCTTAAGTTGAGGCTGCATAGGCCTTGTGGTGCATGTGATTCAGATTCTATTCAGTTGAACCTCTGGTTACAAAGTTGGTTGGACAGTGTTCTTGAAGCTACCAGCATCAGTTTGACCAGACTGCAGGACGACAGGAAGACTGGAGTGCCTGGAAAAAGTGAGGCTGCAGGTCCCTTATTTTGGCTGCTGGTCCCTTATTTTCAAGGCTGCTGGTCCCTTATTTTCAAATCTGTAACTTGACAGCTATGTTCCTCGCAGTTTCAACAAATACATACATTTTTCAAAGCAGTTTCCCCAACTATGTGCACTTTCTGCACGTTAGTTTCTCTAATGTTTTTGTCCACGTTGTTTGGCAAAGTCCATCGCAAAATTCGGAGAAGAGTTAATTTCAGAGCATACCTGGGTTTCCATTTGCCTACTTCTGTTTCCCATAGGTGTCTGGGTGGCCACTATGAGAACAGGATGCTGGACTAGATGGGTCATGGGCCTGATCCAGCAGACTCGTGTAATGTTCTTGCTGGTTTGAGAAGTGCAAATTAGGTAATTTCTCATTAAAATGCAAACAAAATTGAATTTTCCCCTCATCCCTAGCCTTCCATACATGGGTGTCATTTCAGATTTTAAAGGGGCAGAGGAGCTGCATTTTAGCAGAGAGGCAAGAGTTAGCAAGGTCTTGTGATCTGCTATATTTAAGGCTAGATTGGAGAAGCCATGTATTTTAAAAGAATTTGTTATCGCTTTCTTTGACATAGTTCATGATAACTCTAGAGCAATGAACAACATGGGACAATAACCCTTAGTTTATATGCAGAAGTATTTCTGAGTTTGATAATCATACCTAAAACCTAGCACCATCTATAGCACAGTGCTGTTCATGTCTATGCAGAAGTAAGTCCCAGTGAGTTCAGTGGAGCTTAAAAGGTAAAGGGTAAAGGGTGCCCTGACCATTAGGTCCAGTCGTGACTGACTCTGGGGTTGCAGCACTCATCTTGCTTTATTGGCCAAGGGAGCCGGCATACAGCTTCCAGGTCATGTGGCCAACATGACTAAGCCGCTTCTGGCGAACCAGAGCAGTGCACGGAAATGCCGTTTACCTTCCTGCTGGAACGGTACCTACTTGCACTTTGACGTGCTTTCGAAGTGGTAGGTGGGCAGGAGCTGGGACTGAGCAACGGGAGCTCACCCCGTCGCGGGGATTTGAACCGCCGACCTTTTGATTGGCAAGTCCTAGGCTCTGTGGTTTTAACCCACAGCGCCACCCACGTCCCTTCAGTGGAGCTTACTCCCAGGTCATTGTGCATATTATTATTATTAGTAGTAGTAGTAGTAGTAATACCTCTCTTCATCCATAGATCTCAGGGTGGTACACAGCCAAGAACTTAAGGATACATATTTGTGCAGATCGAACTATGCTAGCCATTGTGAAACCAAATCCATGGTATTATATGATACAGTTAATCATGATTATGAAAATGATCTATTGGAATTTAGTAAGTATCCAATTAGGAGAGCATTGGCACTTCTTTCCACAGATGCTGTCTGCTGCTTTAGATAGACATTCAGCCTGAGACATTGTATGACTGGCGAAGGTGTAATGGATGATAGTCTTTCATTTTCATTTCATTTCATTTTTGTTGTTGTAATGATTAGTCTACAAGGAGATTAGACACAAATCTACTAACTATTGTTTTTGTTTGTTTGATTTAGTACTGAATCATGGTCTATGCAGCAGAAAATATAGAGCTTTTTCTAAGGAATATTACCCCAAAGGTTGCTTTTTATGTTTTGTGTCATTGAAATTTTTATACTATGGATGGAGTAGATTGCTTCAGTGATAAGTATTTGCATATTTTATGACACATATTTTATGTGCTCTTATACCGTAAGCAGCCCTGTGATCCTTGGATGATGATGATGATATAATAATAATAATAATAATAATAATAATAATTTTATGGTTCATGGCAGGTACCTAAAGTGGTGTTATAGCTTAACAGGCTCAACAGATAAAGGTATTCATTTATTTGTTCAAGGAGTGCAGGGGTTATTTCCCCCCAGTTTTTAAATTCAAGAACACATGTGATTTTTTTCCAGCATGGTGTCTTATTTTAAAAAGGGGGAGAGAAGAAACATAGCCATTGTAGAACGAAAGAATGACGGGTTAGAAGTCATTAAAATTCACAGACACCTCACATCCAATTTCAGAAGGCTTCTGTCATTATTATATATACCCACATATACTGCTGTTGTTGGGACTGTTTCATTTCCTACTGCTTTGATCTACTGGGAGATGCAGTGATTATCCACAGATACAGGAACATGCTGACACCTTGCTTGTTTTAAATGCTGTTGTGTGCAGCCCAGACTGAGAATTTTAACCCTTATGGAGGCAGGAGCACTTGGCATAAAAATGTGGCTATGGGCGAAAATGCAGTAAAGTGTGATGGTGGTATTGGGGTGACTAAAAGATCAAATTGGGTGTTACATCATAATTTCACTAATTTGATCTTTTAGTCACCCCAATACCCATCACACTTTACTGCATTTTCGCCCATAGCCACAGCTTATCCACAGCAATACCTGGCAGAGAGATGCCAATATGGTTCAGTGCAAGCAATTTGTGCCACATCCTATAGAAGAGAACGCTGACCAGTGTCTACAGAGGGCAGATTTCCTGTAACGATTTTGTAGAAGAGAGAACTTTAGCAGATTCATCTTATATTACAGGGATAATAAAATCTTCCCCTCCTAAAATATCCTCTTCTATGCACAGCTTTTAAAAGATACAGGAACTCCATCTTCCTTTGTATCTGATCACTCTGGCAATATGATATAGGAAAAGGCCCTCCCCTACTCTAAATTGCGTCCGTCTTGTTTGTTAGTCCATCACTTGACTTCATCTATTTCCATTTTTCCAGTCCTTTTCCATAATAACTCCTTAGTTTGCACCTCCTCTGTCTACATTTGCATTTGCATTCTAACATTCTTCATATCTTTGCATATGCAAATAGAAGTGAGGGGAGATGGAAAGCTTTTAAAATGCAACCACCACATCACAGACATTGAATTCCTTGTGGGCAAAGGAGCTCTGACTGGCAGAGTGAATTTCCCTAAACTCAAGGGGTTTCTCCTTTATACACGAAGAGATGCATATTAGCCATGCCCCTCCACTGAAGTAAATAAGAAGGAGGCATGTTATGTGCATTCGTGGAGCTCTGAACTGGCTGTGAAATAGCTAGTTGCCTTAAAAGCTTTTGCAGATGACCTGGTTTTGACCTTGCAGGAGCCAGAGTCTAGTACGAAAAGAGTATTACAACTGATTAATGATTTTGGTCGGGTGGCTGGATTTAAATTGAATAAACAGAAAACTAAAGTTTTGGGGAAAAACTTAACAGATACAGAGTCAGAACGGTTTCAGAAAGAGACAGAACTTAATGTGGTTAAAAAAGTAAAATACCTAGGGGTAAACATAACATCAAAAAATCTAAGTCTATTTAAGGATAACTATGAAAAATGCTGGGCAGAAATTAAGAGAGACTTAGATAGTTGGTCAAAATTGAAACTTTCTTTGTTAGGCCGAATTGCTGCTATTAAGATGAATGTATTGCCAAAGATGTTGTTTTTGTTTCAAACACTTCAGGTTTTGGACAAGACGGAGTGCTTTCAGAAGTGGCAAAGAGATATTTCTAAGTTTGTCTGGCAGGGCAAAAAGCCCAGAATTAAGTTTAAGATATTAACCGATGCGAAAGAAAGAGGGGGCTTTGCCCTGCCAGATCTAAAGTTGTATTATGAGGCCGCAGCGTTCTGCTGGCTAAAAGACTGGCTACTTCTTGAAGACACTGACGTGTTGGATTTGGAAGGGTTTAACAATGCTTTTGGATGGCATGCATACTTATGGTATGACAAGGTTAAAGCAAATAAGGCCTTTAAGAACCATATTGTCAGAAAATCACTGTTTAATGTCTGGACAAAATATAAAGACTTGCTGGAAAATAAAACTCCAAGGTGGCTTTCACCTTTGGAAGCTAAGGCCCGAAAAAGACCCAATATGGAGGCTAATTGGCCTAAATATTGGGAAATATTAGAAAAAGATGGAGACAATTGGAAATTGCAGAGTTTGGAGAAAATGAAGGATAAAGTGCGAGACTGGTTACACTACGCTCAGATTAAAGAAGTTTTTAAAAACGACAAGAAACTAGGGTTCCAGGTGGAGAAATCGAAACTAGAAACAGAATTGTTAGAACCAAAGACTAAGGTACTTTCAAGGATGTATAACTTGCTGTTAAAATGGAATACACAAGATGAAATGGTCAAATCGGCTATGATAAGGTGGGCACAGGACATTGGGTATAATATTATGTTTGAGGACTGGGAAAGGTTGTGGAGTACTGGATTGAAATTTACTGCATGTAATGCTTTGAAAGAAAATGTAATGAAAATGATATATAGATGGTACATGACCCCAGTCAAACTTGCAAAAATTTATCACCTGTCTGATAATAAGTGTTGGAAATGTAAAGAGACCGAAGGAACATTCTTCCACCTCTGGTGGACTTGCCCTAAAGTGAAGGCGTTCTGGGAAATGATTTATAATGAACTGAAAAAGGTATTTAAGTATACCTTCACTAAGAAACCAGAGGCCTTTCTTTTGGGTATTGTCGGCCAAGGGGTGGCAAAGAAGGATTGGACATTTTTTATGTATGCAACAACAGCGGCAAGGATACTTCTCGCAAAGTACTGGAAAACTCAAGATCTACCCACACTGGAAGAATGGCAGATGCAACTGATAGACTATATGGAACTAGCTGAGATGACTGGCAGAATCCGTGACCTGGGAGAAGAGAGGATGGAGGAGGATTGGAAGAAATTTAAGAACTATTTACAAAAACATTGTAACTTGAGTGAATGCTAAGCAGGATGCTAGATCATAAATAAATTGAGCACCACTAACTTAGATGATTTAAGAAAATAAGAGAGATTAAGAAAATATAACTCTTTTTTTTTGAGAACTAGAAGACTATGAAATATAGAAGGGATATAAGAATGCAAATAAGATAACAAATTGCTGCTAAAAAGTTATAATGATGAAAGTGGGAGCGGGAGATGTGAGGAAGTCCAAAAAAAATGTGAAACTATGTTAAGACATTTGCTATATTGTCTGTTACATGTATTCTTATTGTAAACTCCAATAAATATTATATATATAAAAAAAGAAATAGCTAGTTGCCTTGTGTGTATACAAGCAGATTGGCTGCAGTTGCCCATGCAGCCTCAGCTCTACCCCATGGCTAAGTGGAATAGTCAGAGCACACAGCTCTCTGGTGGACTCTCCTTCCTTGGAAGTTTTTAAGCAGAAGTTGGATAGCCATCTTTGATGGATTGTTTTGCTGTGATTCCTGCACTGTGTGGAATATGACTATGATTAGATGACCCTTGGGGTCCCTTCCAACTTTACAAGTCTATGATTCCATGAAAGTGATGAGAACTTCCAGTGACAGTCCTATCTGGGTTTGGTTTCCTTTCAAAGGGAGGTCACAGGAGGCTCATGGCTTCTGTAACAGTTCGTTGCTCTTGTTTGCAAATACAGTGGTACCTCGGGTTAAGAACTTAATTCGTTCTAGAAGTCTGCTCTTAACCTGAAACTGTTCTTAACCTGAGGTACCACTTTAGCTAATGGGGCCTCCCACTGCCGCCACGGCACAATTTCTGTTCTCATCCTGAAGCAAAGTTCTTAACCCGAGATACTATTTCTGGGTTAGCGGAGTCTGTAACCTGAAGCATCTGTAACCTGAAGCGTCTGTAACCTGAGGTACCACTGTATACCACTAACAAAAATTGGAGGCAAGCAGCATTCACACTCCTGTCAAATCCACATCATATCCCTGGAGAGAGGTATTAGCCCACCAAGTGCCTTCAGGTCACAACTCAGAATTTGCCTTTTCCTCTTTCTGTGTTTTGTAGACTGCTTCATAGTGTTGGAAGGTACTATAGATGCCATCTAGTCCAACCTCTCACCAACACAGGAAATCTACTGCTAGAGCATCCAGCTTTTGCTGAAAAGGATCAGCAATAGAAAGTCCATCACCTCCCAAGGCAATCAGAAATCCAAGGCACTCTGCTCTATTGTCTCCACATGTGCACCACCATAACCATCACGCAATCATGGGGGCTATCCCCTTCTCAAGTGGATTACTTTCTCTTTTCAGTGAGATTTCTGCAGTAGGAAACCATGCTCTAACAATCTGTTCCCATTCAGAGATATTCCCCTCATCATTCGCTGTCACTGTGAAAGCAACAACCACCCATCCCTAGCCATTCATTTCCTTTGTCCCAGCTAGTGATTCAGCATTGCTTCGGGGCAAACCCAAGTGATAATTCCACTCAAAGGGGAGAAGGGACTCAACTCTACCTGCCCCACCTTCCTGCTACAGAAGGGAAGAAGAACTCTGTGTTAACTATGCAGTTGTTGTTTGCATCTGTCTGTCTTGAGAGACAATGCACCTCCAGGGGTGAATCATAGATTCGTAGAGTTGGAAGGAACCCCAAGGCTAATCTAGTCCAACCCCCTGAAATGCAGGAATCTCAGCTAAAGCATCTATGACAGATTACAGATGGCGAAGTCAAACCGCTGGAGAATCCAGCATGAGAACTGAATTTCAGACTTTTTCCTTTTTAAGCAGACTAACTGTTCCATCTTACCACTAAACTTCACTTGGCTTTAACTCTGCGGTGATTGCAAAAGGTCACTGTGGAGTGAGAAAATTTGTTTTCTGAATCCACCTATCAGAAACACCATGGAGCATCAGTCTGTGATTAATAGGTCACGCGTACATCTTAAAAAACAACAACACGTTGCACCACATTGAATATCTAATGAAGAACTTTATCCTCCCTTGTTGGCAGTTGAGAACAGTTACTATGATCTAGGAGGCCTTTTTGATCTCTGATATCTCTTATCTGGCAATTTTCTTGGAAAGGGTTGGATGGCTTCTGAGTAGAAGCCATTACATGCTGCCTATGAGGCCAGCAATAACCAGGAGTTTATTCATGACAGAGCAGGGGAAATCACCAAAGTAATAGCTGTGACTTTGAAGTATGCCAGATGATGCTCTGTATGGAAGCATCAGGTAGGAACAAACTGCAGGGTTTGAATTTGCCTTGAATTCCAATGCAATTTTCATTATTAACATTATAAACAAGTTCATGAAAAACCCAGAGAAACACCTTTCCCACAAGCATGATAGGTTTTGATGTCTGTTGTTGTTGTTCTTTAGTCGTTTAGTCGTGTCCGACTCTTAGTGCCCCCATGGACCAGAGCACACCAGGCACTCCTGTCTTCCACTGCCTCCTGCAGTTTGGTCAAACTCATGCTGGTAGCTTTGAGAACACTATCCAACCATCTCGTCCTCTGTCATTCCCTTCTTCTTGTGCCCTCAATCTTTCCCAACATCAGGGTCTTTTCCAGAGAGTCTTCTCTTCTCATGAGGTGGCCAAAGTATTGGAGCCTCAGCTTCACAATCTGTCCTTCCACCCCCAATTCCATTTCCAGTGGAGCATGATCAGAAAGTGATAATAACATGGGAATAAAAGGTGACAGCAAGCGATCAAACCAACAGCAATTATGTACAAAAGGCTAGATGCTTTGCTTCTTCACTGTGGTTTGATCTCACAACAACCCTACGTAGCAGGGCATGCTCTCATCCCCATTGTACAGATGGAGATCTGAGGCAGGGCTACCTTATAAGGCAGAAAATAGGCTCTGTTTGGCAACCAAGGGACATGGTTCAGGGAGAAGTGCTACAGCATGATCCAAAAGCCCATTTAAATGGGGTGTGCTACAGATTGTGTTTATAACTGCAGCCTTAGTTAAGAGTTGTCATGAGCCCTTTTTTTACAGAGCACAGTTCTCTATTTGACGGTGTCCTCTGTTTGAAAGCACCATACGAAGGGAGAGCAGAGACCTTGAAGTTGCAACTCAACCATAGCTGTCAACTTTTCCCTTTTCTTGCAAGGAATCCTATTCAGAATAAGGGAATTTCCCTTAAAAAAGGGGGAAACGTTGACAGCTATGAACTCAACTGTTGCCCATCAGTTTTTAGCGCATGATCTACACATTGCTGTAACCAGTGCCCAATGATTCTGTCTGCATCAGCTCGCCCTGCAATTCTCTGCAACCAAGATCCTCCATACACCTGATGGTGCATGAAAGTTTGCATGGAAAGAGTTGCAGAAAACCAAGAGGCTTTCCTCGAATGCATTATACTGACCTCAAACAGAAGCGAGGTCATTGAGAAGATAATTTTTCACCATCATCCTACAAGCCATTTCCTCCCATATAAATTAGGCAGCTTGTTGGCAGCCTGACTCCTGGCTATTGTCCAACACATCAAATTAGAATGCAGTGATTTGTAAAACAGAATGCTTTCTAGTCATACAAATGGAAAGCCACACTAGCCTGTGGTGTTCACTCTGCGTGGGCCGGGTGCCTTGCTTATTGACAGGGCAGAGGGCAAGCAAATAAATATACTTTATTGCTCTGGATGGATGCAACATGCATCATTAACTCAGGACTTGCCAACTTAATTAGCAAGCGGTAATGACCGCACAAGGACAGATATCTGCCACGTCCATGGAAAATGCCCTTCATATTTCCTTGAAGCATCCCAAGTTTCACACAAAGAAATACTTGCAAACTAGTTTATTATTATGGTTATGGTCATAGCTGTCAAGTGTCCCTTATTTGAAGGGACAGTCCCCTATTCCAGCGCCATGTCCCGCTGCTGTCCCTTATTGATGGATGTCCCTTAAATGATGTCCCTTAAATTTCAAAGGAAGCAGCTCCTCTCCCTCCCTCCTTGCCGGCCAGGGAGGAGGGAGGCACCAACTGTTTTGCTTGGCTGCGTTGCTCACCCAATAAGAAGTCTAAGAACGACTGGGGGGTGGAGCTTGCATGCCTTGTGCTGATCAAATCGGCTGCGTTCCCTGGGGACTTGCCTTTGCTAAGCGCTTCCCAGCGGAGAGGTGACGGTGGTTTTCCTTGAGGCTTCGTTTGGCTGCTGGCTGGGCTTTCTGCCTTTGGCTCGGAGGGGCTCAGAAGTTGAACATACCTGTGCTGAGTGCTCGGATCGGAATTGGATGGATACGTCATCAAAGGCCCACTCACCCTTGCCGGTGAAAAGGTCTGTCTGGAGCGGGGGCACATGGTGGGGGGAAAGGAAAGGAGATCTCGTGGGAGGGGGGGAGGCTGTGTGCGTGTGGCTAGTTAATGCAAACTGTGGGGTTTTTTGAATGCTGGACGCCATTTTGTTGCACGTGCTGCTGCAAACTTTGCAGTGCAAAGCCAGGCCGGGGAGCCATCTTAAGTTGAGGCTGCATAGGCCTTGTGGTGCATGTGATTCAGATTCTATTCAGTTGAACCTCTGGTTACAAAGTTGGTTGGACAGTGTTCTCGAAGCTACCAGCATGAGTTTGACCAGACTGCAGGACGACAGGAAGACTGGAGTGCCTGGAACAGGTGAGGCTGCAGGTCCCTTATTTTGGCTGCTGGTCCCTTATTTTCAAGGCTGCTGGTCCCTTATTTTCAAATCTGTAACTCGACAGCTATGGTTATGGTTGTTATTATTAGGAATCCACAAGATAGATTTATTGTGGGCTTGGTGCTGCTCATGCCAGCAGGTTTGGCACAGGGGCCACACAATGTCATCCTCATCAGAACACCGACCAATATTATTATTTTTGCCATTCAACCCTTTCCGTGGAAAAATCCGAGGAGTGAAAAAGAAAACGTGGGGAAATTGGAAGGTGGTGGAGATATCGGATGGGAATTTGATGATGATGTCTCATGTGGATGCTGCAATTTTTTTTTAAAAAATATGCATTTTAACCTGTTGTAACTGTTATGTATACCAGTGACTGCTATGTTTCTGTGCAATGTTTTTGGACCTCTTGAGCTCCAGTAGTTTGCATACCAAAGAGCTCCAGGGTACAGTTTCATTTCCAGTCTTGTTTTGTAGCAGCAGGAGGACTGTTGTGTTTGAGAGGCCTGCTTCCTCCTGATAGGTTTTCCTTCTATCCCAAGACAACCATAAACCATTCTGGGACCTTAGGGCAGGTAACAAATCGAAAGAATAAGAATAAGAATAATAAGCACCAAATCCACGGAAAACTGGAAGAGCACACCCAGTCCAAACTGAAGCAATATTAAAACTTATGGTTGCACATGACCACCTTTTTCAGCAGTGTTGCTTTATGGCAAAACATTTCAATTCACTTAGAGGAGTATATTCGAGTTTTGCATGAGAAAGTTGCTGCATAATTTCCTAAAGGATACATGAGCCCAAGAGGTAGAAGACAAATTGAGGAAAAACAGACAAAAATACACTTTGTGTTTATTGTACAAGTGTAAAAAATTTCCTGGCTCCTTCTAGAAAGTTTTTGTAAGTATAGCTGCAATCCTACACACAATTTCTTGGTAGTATTAGCACAATAGAATGCAATGAGACTTAGGCCCTGTCTGCACTACACATTTAAATCTGCATCATACCATATTCCCCTAACAATTTAACAGTCAATCGCTGTTCCCGAGGAACTCTCTGAATTGTAGTTCTGTGAGGGCAATAGGGTTCTCCGAACAACACTTAACAAGCAACAGTTCCCAGGATCCTCTGGGGGAAGCCATGACTGTTTAAAGTGGTATGCTACTGTTTTAAATGTACAGTGCAGACGGGGCCTTTGTGTAGAGTGAACATGCATAGGGTTGTACTGCAAATGAATTGTTCAGGATTAAGCATAAGCAACTATTCTACACCTGGGATGGCATCACTGAGGACGCTGAGTAGCTTGAAACCACCCACCTCACTTCATTTGTAGCAGGGCCTCTGAAGAGGATCTCAGCTGGATGATTTTCCAGTTTACTATTGAAAGAATACTGCCTGCATGTGAACATATTCAAAGGAATGATGGGAGGTGGAGAGGGCCAAAAAATCTGATTGTCAGGGGAAGGATGGGAGGGAGAACCATATCCTGTAGACTGCTGTAATGAGAAGATGCTGTGGGTTAAAATTTTGAGAAGAGTTAGAATGAACAGATTCTGCTCTTTGCTCATTGGCTATGTAGCAATCTGGCCAACCAGAGTTTTGCCTCTGCAGAGGACAGCATCTTGAGGGAAAGATATTCATCGTGAGAGAAAAAAAAAGGAAGAGGGAGCGGAGAAACAGGAGCAAGAGATGATATCAGTCTTTATTCTCTTATATGAAGATGAGCTCCAAGCTTCTTTCCCTTCAGAAAGACACCATCAAAACATTGGGGGGGGGGGAGGGGAGAAGGGGGGGGGAGAGATGCTCCAATTTCAGATCAAAAGATTTAAGTGAGGAAATTATTTCCTGCAGAGCAATCAGATATCGAGCCTTTTACCCAGATGGTTATGAATATTAACCACTGCTTTTGTCACATTTGAGCTATGCGAGCTTAGCTTCACATTCCCTGTACAACCTAAGGAATCGCAGCAAGTCATAAACCAATGGCACATGCCGCTGATTAATTCCCCTCCTTACAGTTCACACTGCCTGCATTCTTTTCTTTCTTTACATTTGCTGTAAGATGTCACCAAGAATAAAACATGTCTGACACTCAAGAAGATCCCATGTCCTTCATTGTGGCACCTGTGAGAGAAGGAGGGGGGGATGGCAGCTTTGATGTGATTATCGTTATGGAGGCAGAGCAATTAATTGTTTCATCTGTCAGCTCTGCCTCAAAATTAAATAACCTGACCATCTTTGTGACAGATTTTCTGATGGATTTTAGTGTGTGTTGTTCATAATGGTGCAATCATAGTAAATATTATACATATTAATAAGATCAGCAGCACTGGCGTACCCATAATGTTTTTTTCATTACTATAGGCAGCATTCAAATTGCATTACCGGGGAGCGGGGGACTCCACTTGGCTTTCTGGTCTTTGTTGCCCATAGAAATCAAGCCACGTTTTGTATCTAATTTATATCTTGCATCTGGAAATATAATCAGCCAGAAAGAGTTCTGCCAGTATATCTTGTTAAAGCATTATTGTGAATGGGCCGATCACTATGATTTTTTTTAAAAAAATGATCTGTACCTTGATTGTAGACAAAAGATTTTTAAACAGTCCTTAATGCTGGAAGTCTCTTTCTAGCCTTTGAAGTGTCAGATTCTTTAGCTATTTGGAGAAGCAGAGAAACAATTTCATTCCACTTTAAATTTTAGTGGAGAATGAGTCAGACAGTGAGCATGGAGTTTAGCTCAAGTTAGCTAAACCTGAAGCAGCTTTGTAGCTAATGCTTTTGTTCTTTAAGAATCAAATACAGTGGTACCTTGGGTTACATACGCTTCAGGTTACATACACTTCAGTTTACAGACTCTGCTAACCCAGAAATAGTGCTTCAGGTTAAGAACTTTGCTTCAGTATGAGAACAGAAATCGTGGTCTGGTGGTGCAGCAGCAGCAGGAGGCCCCATTAGCTAAAGTGGTGCTTCAGGTTAAGAACAATTTCAGGTTAAGTACGGACCTCCGGAACGAATTAAGTACTTAACCTGAGGTACCACTGTACTCAATAAGCAGTTATTCTGCCTGATTAAGGAGTTTGCAAACTTCCAATTTGCTTTGCCTGAATATTTGTGAATATAAACAGATATTATTCATTATTCCATATTATCGTGTTATTTTAGGGGTGAAGCTTAATTTATGCAAATTTCTTCAGGGAAGGGTATTAAAGATATGTTTCTGGGTATGAGGAATTCCAGTCTGTTGTTGTTTTTGTGATTGGACAGCATTTAGCTTGGTGAATGTACGTTTGATGAAGAAGTACATAAACAGATTTTGGAAAAGCAAATAATTTTAATTTTACGTTCAGGTAATGCCAAATAATAATAAATAAAAATAATGTTGCTATATAATATAACTCAAGGTACTTGGCAATCATTTTTAATGATTTCTGTGCAGTTTTACACACATTTAACTTAGCAAGCAAAACTAAATTATATTAATTTAACTAAAATTAATTGGCTCCAAGTACGTTTCCGAGCACAATTCAAAGTGTTGGTGTTGACCTTTAAAGCCCTAAACGGCCTTGGCCCAGTATACCTGAAGGAGCACCCCCATCGTTCTGCCTGGACGCTGAGGTCCAGCGCCGAGGGCCTTCTGGCGATTCCCTCAACGCGAGAAGCAAAGCTACAAGGAACCAGGCAGAGGGCCTTCTCGGTAGTGGCACCCGCCCTGTGGAACGCCCTCCCATTAGATGTCAAAGAGATAAACAACTACCTGACATTCAGAAGACATCTTAAAGCAGCCCTGTTCAGGGAAGTTTTTAATGTGTGACATCTTAGTGTATTTTTGGTCTGTGTGGAAGCCGCCCAGAGTGGCTGGGGAAACCCAGCCAGATGGGCGGGGTACAAATAAATTATTATTATTATTATTATTATTATTATTATTATTATTATTAAAATACCTTTTGAATTCCCAGGTCTTGTTGCAACTTTTTAGCACCCCTCATTTTTGAAATTTGAAAAATTCAACATGTCCTATTAAGTATTCTGTGTGGTCTCCCATTACTAGAAAAAAGATCCTGTATAGAGTGCATTTCAGAACATCCTTCTTGATGAAATGGAGTGAGCCTATGCATAACAATATACATTTCTAGTTTTGATGAAGTAGGATAGCATCTGTGGAGGTTCATGCCTCAGTTAATCAGTCTAGTCTCTGAGGTGCTACACCACTTTTTGTCTCATTTATTTTACTGCAGTCCTAATTGCCATAAAAAAACAACATATAATAAATTGCGATTTTAATGTATGTGATTATTTCTGCTGCTATCTTCAAACTGTAGAACATATAAAGTATTCCCTGCAAGATTCCTTGGAGCCTGGAAGAGAATGTCCAACTGTCATTCACTAGAAATAACAGACTTGCCTGTTGTAAGATTCTTATATAAATTAGCTGGTTTTGATCTAAAGAAGAGATTATCTGTCAGGGGCCCCATGCCAACTCTGGGCAGAACAGATCTTTCTGCCGTGCATCTCTCTCTCTCTCTCTCTCTCTCTCCCTCTGTGCTAGAAGAGAGACAAATTGTTGTTGCCCGAGATCTAAACTGATCACTATCAGAAGGCTTCAGAATTGGGCAAAGGGCTGCAAGATTGCAGTTGGAAGTGCGGAACTGGGGTGGATTTCTGGTTCTAGTGCATAGGTATGTGGAACATAAAGGAAGACAGACCCAAACAATTAGACTCTAATAATCAGAATCTAATATAAGTGTGGGGAATCTTCATATCTCCAAATTGGCCATGCTTGTTGGGGCTGATGGGAGTTGTAGTTCAGCAATATCTGGACCAAAGGTTCCCCACACCTCATCTAATGTAGCAGAAATCATGTTCAGAAACATGACCCATTGCATGGAGCAATGCATATCCCAGTATCTATTTGTCTCTCACTAGCACACCCTTGCATGTTGTCGAACATACACAAATTCCATACAGATGACCAATAAGAGGTCTTATCCCAGGCCATCTTGGTCACCTTCTAGCAAACATATTACGGCACTCTGCACCATCCTACCTAGTGGCAAGGAGAACCTTATCACAAATCAGGTGCTGATGTGCACTCCATGTGTGGCAGAACAGCAGTCTTCATAGACTCATGCACAATTTGGTTTCTGCAACTAACCTACACAGGTTAATTATCCTCAAATCACATGGGAAGTTCAATTGGCTCTAAAAATAAAATGCAAGGGAATGTGTTTAAGGTTCCCTTACTGTTGCTTGTACAGAGTGCGGCACGATAGTGCATTGTAATGTGGAATGCATTGATTTGCTGTTAAAAAGACTTACAAGAAACTTTTGAATGAAGTGTAAGCTTAATGAACTGAAGCTGGTTTAATGGTGGACACAGAACCGTGAGCAGACTGCATTCAGAAAGAGTATTGCAAGTTTCGTGTTCACAGGATCAATAGATCATAATGGGGAATGGGGGAATGGGGAGAAAGTTCCACAGAGTATTAATATAGTTAATTAAAGATGGCTGTCAAACCTAAACATTTATGTAATGAGGAACCATCTCCAGTACAGATACGAAAAGTTTTAAATTGTATTTATATATAGTTAATACTTCAGGTTCTGTCTTATGAATGGTGAACCATATATATTTTCAGTGGATATAGAGGTGTCGTTTAATGAGGATGGTACCATCTTTGCCTCTGAATGAGGGAGAAAATTCATTCAGTTCATATTTTGAAGTGAATGTTCCTCATTCACAATTTTCAAAGTGATATGAAACATGAGCATCCTTCAAAATTTTTCACCCATCCCAATTTTGCAATGCCATGTGCTACTCCTGCTAAGTAATGTGTAGAAAAAGCATATGCTACTTAAAATATAGGGATGCGGGTGGCGCTGTGGGTTAAACCACTGTGCCGCTTGGGCTTGCCGATCGAAAGGTCCGCGGTTCGACTCCCCATGACATGGTGAACTCCCATTGTTCGGTCCCAGCTCCTGCCAACCTAGCAGTTCGAAAGCATGCCAGTGCAAGTAGATAAATAGGTACCGCTCCAGCGGGAAGGTAAACGGCGTTTCCGTGCGCTGCTCTGGTTCTCCAGAAGCAGCTTAGTCATGCAGGTCCCTTTACCTTACTTAAAATATGCATAAAATGCATATGTTGTTGTTGTTTAGTCGTTTAGTCGTGTCTGACTCTTCGTGACCCCATAGACCAGAGCACGCCAGGCACTCCTGTCTTCCACTGCCTCCCGCAGTTTGGTCAGACTCATGTTGGTAGCTTCGAGAACACTCTCCAACCATCTCGTCCTCTGTCATCCCCTTCTCCTTGTGCCCTCAATCTTTCCCAACATCGGGGTCTTTTCCAGGGAGTCTTCTCTTCTCATGAGGTGGCCAAAGTATTGGAGTCTCAGCTTCACGATCTGTCCTTCCAGTGAGCACTCAGGGCTGATTTCCTTAAGAATGCATATATTAGTAAAAATAAATACACAAAATAATATATAAAAATGTAATATATTCAGGGAAATTGAATATTAGGCAAAAAGTGTATTAAAATGTGTATCTTGGGTGATATTTGTACTAAAATGCAAATGAGGAATTTTTTTGAAAAATCACAAACTGATTTGGATGTAATTTGCCAAATTAGCTCACACTGGGTTTAGGGGGAAACTTCAGGCCTTAAGTGGGATTATGAGAGCAAAGGAAAGGAAGTTTGGGGATTTAGTAGTTTATAGTCAGGTTTTGGAAGTCACTGAGTTGAAATCTGAGCCATCCCTAGTTATAAATAGTTTCAAATGAAGCAGCATGGGAGGGCGAGTGAAATTGTCCATTTGGGTCTCTTTCAGGTTCCATACCTCCCCCTCCCATCTTAAATTCAGTTCTCATTAGTTTGCAATGTTCAGCTTACCAACCCCACACCCCAGCCTCAATTTACTTCAGGCAGCGTTTCCCTTCCTGGGACAACATTGTCACCCCTCTTCCTGCCTCAGTTTACCCCCAGGACCACAACTTCTCCCTGCCTCAGTTTCTCTCTCTCAGAGTTTCCTTCTCCAGGACTGCAATACCTTCTGTCTCCATGCCTTAGTTCCCCTTCCCAAAACTATGATGCATTTATTCCTCAGCTTTCCCACCCCCATGTTAACCCTCTTTCCTACCCACAGCTTCTCCCTCAAAGAGCAACAATATCTCCTCCTGTCACCACTCTACTTCTTTCTTTCTTTCTTTCTTTCTTTCTTTCTTTCTTTCTTTCTTTCTTTCTTTCTTTCTTTCCTTCCTTCCTTCCTTCCTTCCTTCCTTCCTTCCTTCCTTCCTTCCTTCCTTCCTTCCTTCCTTTCTCTCTATCTCTATCACCCACAGACAGACACACCCATGCCACAGTGCCTTCATTGTGAGTGTGGGGACATGGTCACAGAGCGAGCAAAGTGTGTATAGACCGGCCAGCCACAGTTTGGATTCTCTCTCCCCTTAGCTGCTGTGGCAGCCAGAAAAACAACAACAAAGCACCCTGCATCACAAAACCCTTTGCCTGACCAACATCAGGTAGTTGGAATTACAGAGGTGGCTTTTTCCTTTTTTGCAAAGTAGGCAGAGACGATACACAGATGCAACCATTCCTCCTTGCTTTGTTGCTGCTACTGTTGTTGTTGTTGTTCAAGTTATCTTTGCTTGCTGGTACAAATATTGATAAGGGGAAAAGAACGGAAAGCCTGCTGAATCTGCTAAGCAGCTCCCTGAATCCTGCAGACCTCAACACCTTGCAAGCACTTAATCTCACCCCATCAACAACAGCAAAGAAAAAACCACCTTCAGCAGAGGATTCATTGCTGCAATTTCCCAGCAACTTGGATAAAGGGGACTCAGCTTTCTTATCAAGGTGACACAAACTGACCACAGTGGAATAGTTAGATGTGCTCCCTGCCCATCACGCCTTTACAATGCGCATAAGCTGCCATCTGCCAGGTTGAGCCCTTAGCGGCAGATTGCATAGCAGGGAATGCGCTGTGCTTGCCTCCCCCTGCTCACCTCCTACTGAGACATTATTTCTGATGGTCTCCCCTTTCCCCCACCCTCACCACCTCTGCGAATGTCACTGAGGTTGGGATTGTGCATAGGAAACGGCGCAGCTCAAGGAGCAGTAAATAACCACGGGGATATTTGCCTAACTGGAGCAGAAACATGTTGTGGCAACAGGGGCGGCAGGAATCATGAGAGAAGCAATGACCGGCTTCACTCCCCCCCCCCATCATGATTGTTTATGTAGCGCACTCACACGTGGCGATTTGCGATTTATTGCCATGTTGAATATTATGAAACGGTTACCATGATGTGGACTTCAAACCAATTTCAGATGATGTACAGTGGTACCTCTGGATGCGAACGGGATCTGTTCTGGAGCCCCGTTCACATCCTGAAGCGAACGCAATCCATGCCTGCGCATGCACGGGTTGTGATTCACCACTTCTGCGCATGCGCATGACATCATTTTGAGCGTCTGTGCATGCGCAAGCGGCAAAACCCGGAAGTAACGTGTTCCGTGGAGCATAACCTGAAAACGCTCAAACTGAAACATATTTAACCCGAGGTATGACTGTATTAGGGACGCGGGTGGCGCTGTGGGTTAAACCACTGAGCCTCTTGGGCTTGCCAATCAGAAGGTCGGTGGTTCGAATCCCGGTGATGGAGTGAGCTCCCGTTGCTCGGTCCCTGCTCCTGCCAACCTAGCAGTTCGAAAGCACGTCAAAGTGCAAGTAGACAAATAGGTACAGCTCCTGCGGGAAGGTAAACGGCGTTTCCGTGCGCTGCTCTGGTTTGCCAGAAGTGGCTTAGTCATGCTGGCCACATGACCCGGAAGCTGTACGCCAGCTCCCTCAGCCAATAAAGCGAGATGAGCAAAGCAACCCCAGAGTCGGTCACAACTGGACCTAATGGTCGGGGTCCCTTTACCTTTACCTTATGACTGTATTGATACATCGCTCAGACCTAGTGCCATGGTAAGAGCATATGAAAAACCTGCTAGGTCAAGGCCCCTCTAGTCCAGCATCCTGTTCTCACAATGGCCAACCAGATGCCTGTGGGAAAGCAGAATCTGAACACAAGAGCACTCTCCCGCCCTGTGGTTTCCAGCACCTGATATTCAGAAGTATTAATGCCTCCATCTGTGGAAATGGAGCTTAGTCTTCATGGCTAGTAGCCATCAATAGCCCTCTCCTCATTTAACGAACAGTGGTTGAGAATGCCTGAAGACAGCTGACATTTGTCCATTATTTCCAGCAACTCCCCAGCTATGTAGCACCCCATAAAAGAGCCACGATGTCTCCTAAGTGTCCCTTTTTCATTGAAAAGTTTGATCCGGCAGTTCTGTCTGGGGCTGTTAGGTTTTGTGGCTATTAGTAATAGAACATATAACCAATTGACTCCACTTTTGTGATGCCAGCCGCACAAATCCTGGGCTCCTCCCCAGAGCTGCCACGGTGTTTGCGTGGAACATTCCTCTCGTTTTTTCTCTCCCCTCATATGTGTGCAGATGAAGTGAGCCCTATAATAAAAATAAAGATTTATTAGCCTTTCCCCTGTGTCCCCAAGGCTCAAGAGAGAGGAGATTATTGGAGCTACCACATCAGACAGTCAATGTTCTTGCAACAGTCATAAAACTTCCATTAGATGCTGAGAGGAGGAGGGAGGATGGGGAAAGATATTTACTCCTGCAACCGCTGCAAAAGCCCGGAGTCAAATCCAGAGATATTGGCTCACTTCACAGTGCTTTGATTCGACAGTGTATGAAATAAATAATGTAGAATTAAAGTGAATCCCAATAAAAAAACACACGATGCCCAGGATATTGACGATCCTATTTCTCAAATGGCAGGTTATTGAACGTACAGGGTCTGCTACACACACAAAGAAGAACTCGCTGTCGACGTTTTCCCCCTCCTTTTTAATTTGGTCTATTTGCACAGAGCGGATGTTTTCAGGCGGAGATGAATTTAATATGTTATTTATATGGTTTATTATCTAAACAGCTGGGTCTTTTGCAATGATGCTCATCTTTGTAATCATCTCATGCACTTACTAAACGCCCCATCTGACTCCCCACCCGGCGAGGGCTACGTTGCTGATTTAAAAGATGCAGGATCAGTTCTTTAATCAGAATCAGGGCTCATATTCAGAATTGTTGGAAGTGAAGGTTGAAGAACATAGAAGTACGCAAAGCGATTAGCATGAATATGAACAAATCCACCTGTTGTGTCCTATTATGGCAAGAGAACAGCAAAAATCATGTAGAGTGGTAAGGATTTTCTTTGCCTTATACTTTGTGTAACCATATATTACAGACTTCGTTTTTTAAAAAGTGGAATAGGCATTCACTAGAGAGCCCCAGACTTTTTCACCAAGCAACAAAGATTTATGTAACGCCCCCATCCAGCACTCACTCTTATGCACTATACCAGCCCTACCCAACATGGTGTCCTCTAGATGTTTTGGACTACAATTCCTATCAGCGTGGCCAATGGTCAGGAATTATGGGAACTGTAGTGTAATTTATCTGGTGGGCACCACAATGGTTAAGACTGTGCTATATCACCAAACAAGTGTCTTCTCATTTTGGGGAGACACTGTTTTGGGGCCACTGAAGCAGGCATCCCAGGCACACTTAAGGGGCCATTAAACACTGTAGGCATTACTTTGCATTAAACATGCATAGGACTGGGCTGTATTGATCGATACTCAGCCATTCAATAGGAGCAGAAGGTGACAGTGGCTTATGCACTTGCAATTGGGACCATATCGGCCTTCTCAATCTCTCCACCAACCACTGGCTCCCTGAAGGGCGGATTCGGACAGCAGGACTAAGCCAGGCTGACCAGAAAGGAAACTTCCTGATGATCTGCACCTGCTATATTTCAGTGCTGGCTCTATTGGGCTACGCAGTTGCCTTCCTCCAAAGAAACATCCAACATCTATTTTGCTTCAAACCTCCATACTCAATCCGATTAATCTGATCATCATCCCCCATGGGGATGGCTGAATTGGGGATGGCTGAATTGGTAGAAGCACACCAGACCAAGAAAGCTGGTCAAGACAGAAGAACAGAGTCATTAAAAATGGTTATACTGTGCGATTCAGGGGCAGATTCATTATAGGTTGACGACTGTTTTGTGCTCTTCCCGGGATGCGGCACAGTCATAAACCAGGGTTAACATGCCAATTAAACTGGGATTTCTGATGCTTTACTTTGTCAGCATCACCAGTAGAATGATGTGATGGGGCTCTAGAGTAGAATATGACATGTACCACATAGCCTTAGTGCCGGCTCAAAATGCATTCAATTTCATTAATGAAAGTTGTTGACACTGTGATTAGATATATGGGAGTCTGTTTCTGCTGGACTAGAAGCAAATGCATGCAGTTCATTGAGAGAGAGGGGGAGTCGTTTCTCAGTAGCAATGTTAGCATTTAGAAACCTAATTCCCAATTGATTTTTCAATAGAAATTCGTCACCCTATAGCCAGATTACATTTCATCTGCAGAAGAAGGTCTGTAAGGCATTTTTTTTAAAGGTTACATCAGAACTGGGCAGGTGGTTTTTGCCTCTGGGTAGACTGTTACAAAGGGCTATACAATATGCTGCCCTTCAGATGTTGCTGGATACTAGCTCCCATCAGCCCCTGTCAGGATGACCAAATGCCAAGGACGATGGGAGTTGTAGTCCAACAATATCTGGAAGGACACAGGTTAGCTGCCCCTGCTGCAATCAGTTCTGGGATTGCTGAGGCAAACAAGAAGAGCATATTCTTGAATGTGATGGTGGTTGCTCAGAACTGTAATCCACTTTGAAGACCTCTGGGTGGAAAGGCAACGTATAAATGTTTTTAAAATAAATAAATAAGTTGAACCTGAATGTTTGAGGAATCCTAACGTTCTCACCTTAGGGATGTGGGTGGCGCTGTGGTCTAAACCACTGAGCCTCTTGGGCTTGCCGATCAGAAGGTCGGTGGTTCAAATCCCCGTGACGGGGTGAGCTCCTGTTGCTCGGTCCCAGCTCCTGCCAAAAACACGCCCAAAAGTGCAAGTAGATAAATAGGTACCGCTGCGGCAGGAAGGTAAATGGCATTTCCGGGCACTGCTCTGTTTTGGTGTTCCCTTGCGCCAGAAGTGGCTTAATTATGCTGACCACATGACCCGGAAAAACTGTCTGCGGACAAACACCGGCTCCCTTGGCCTGTAAAGCGAGATGAGCGCCGCAACCCCAGAGTTGTTCACAACTGGAAGTAACTGTCAGGGGTCCTTTACCTTTTTTTAACCTTTTTAACGTTCTCACCTTACATATCCAAAATTCAAACTCCATCAGAGCTGCAACTGAGAAGCAGATAGGAGCAGAAAAATGGTGGTGGATAAGCATCTCTCCATATTTGGTTCCAACTCAGGCACCTAGTATGAATGCATCCTCAATTGATTCAGTTGTCACAGACTGGGAACTCCCCATTATAGGCATGTTGGAAGAACAAACGGAAATGTTTTTTTTCCTCTTGAGAAAGAAAAACAATAGGATTTTGATGTGACAATTATTCTGGTAACACTTTACCCGATATATATATATATATATATATATATATATATATATATAGCTGTTCATTACTGCTGCTGAACACCTTTCATAATTATTGACCTGACCTGAATTAACCTATTGGATTTCCACCACAGATCTGAATTTATTATGTGCATCATTATCATAAACATTAATGGCTGGTTGGAGTGGCTGGGAGAGCAGCCTGCAAAATGGCACCAGCAACCTCCATGCATCTATCATTAAAGGGACAGACCTCTCAGCCATGCACATTTATTCCTGTTTAGAACGCATGACACATGTGTGCTAGACTACCAATGCAGACAGTTAATTCAACACAAAGCTTCATAGGCAATGGTCAGTGACACGGAGAGTTGCCATCCGAAACATGTGGAGAGCAGTAGGTTAGGGAAGGCGGCATTAACACGCAAGCTTTCATTATGAAAACTTACGCATGTGCACTAGTGGAAAAACAAGAAGTGGTAGCCCAGGAAGGAAAGAGAGTAATACTTCCTTGAGCTTTGTTTCCAGTGGAGAAGAAGACTCGAGAATCAAGAAGGTAATATTTCACAAGTCAGCAAAGTCGCAAGTCAGTTGGTCGCAGACCTTGTTGCATTTGCCATAAATGGGACCATGGGAACTGGCCCTAAATGACAAATGAGACAAATAGGCTGTGGGATCCCTGCCTACAATGTCTGCGTAGGCCAGCCATGCCCTGAGCCTTTGTGATCAGTCTGGCTCCTGGCTGAGACATCGAGGAGCAGCGATACACTGGCAGAGGCAGCAGCTGTGACTCGGCTGCCTTTCGGGATGACATTCTAATCTATAAATCCAAATAGATAGCTTCCTCCACAGCTGCTACAGGAACCATGTGTTTGTGATTAATGAATCTTTTTTTAACTGTCCACTATTAATTTTTCCCAGCCTTATTATAGCTAGTAAATCTGTATGGCGTTTTTGTATTCCCCCCTCCCCCACCCCGGTCTCAGTCCAATCTTATTGCATTCAGTAAATCTTTTTACTTTTTTCCTTACCTTGTGGCTGCACAATTCTGCATACACAGATGAGGAGTCATTGTTCACCACATCTTTTTCTATTGGGTTAATGTCTCCAGCTTCACATGGATCATCCATCACTTGGGCATTATTGCCCTTGAACCACAGCGCTTGCTTTCCCTTTCCTTTTTAACATGCACAAATAAAAAGCTTTGGCCTGGTGTCTCCAAGGCACAAGTTCACAACAGATGCCCCAAAGCGCAAAGCCCTCTTGTCCTGCTAGACCCGTCATGTTTTGATTGGGTTTGGGGCTTTGCATTGCAGATGTGTTCCAGATGTACTGCAGCATTGGGGAAAAAAACACAAGATACATACATTCAAAACTCATGGAGAGATTCTGAGACTGAAATACATTTGATATGTAACACCTGAATTTGCCTGCTTCAAAATTCTGCCTGAGGGGGCAGGAATAAGAGGGGGAGGAGATTTTAATTCCAACGGTGAAACTTCACATTTCCATGGTTTACATCAGGCATGGGAACTTTTGGGCCTCCAGATGTTTCTGAACTACACATCCCATCATCCCTGACCATTGACCATGTTTGAAGGAGCAGATGGGAGTCGTAGTTCAGTAATAGCTGGAAGGCCAAAAGGTTCCTCACCCCTGATTTGCACAGATTCACATCAAGTATCTCTGCTGTGGTCTGTGTATGGTGTTTTCCACTGAGAACTCCATAAAGAATGATTTGGATGTGTGCTTCTGTACACACACAGGGATACAGGCTGGAGACAAGATGGGGAGCCACAGTTATCCACAAGCTCACAACATGTTCAGTGATATGCACCATCCCTGCAAACATTTGTTTCCTCTTCACACTTTATGTTGCCTGTTTATTCATCTACTATTTTATTTATTTACTGCACCTGTGTCCCACCTTTTGTGAAGGTGGCATAGGTGCTTGTCCCATCTGTGTTTTATCCTTCCAATAACCCTGTAGGCTAAGAGATGGTGGCTGGCTAAGGGTCACCCACTGAATGTTATGGCTGAGTTTTTGAACCCAGGTTTTCCAGGTCCTACTACCCTACACTTCTTCAGGAGACACTGGTTATACATGCAGCCAATTCACCTATTTCCTGAACTATGAGTTTGTTCTTTGTTAGATGTCAGATAATTGTGAGTTTAAATACAATATGCAGTTTAAAGTCAGTAGATCTGGGGAATGGTTGTCTTCAAGTGACGGCAGAATGCCAATACTGGTGTGGCCTCTCATATTTCAGCAGGGAATGTATTCCACCACTCTGGTTCCACCAGTAAAAAAAAGCCTGCTCCTGCATTGCCACAAGCTGATGATAATCACCAGGCAGTGGCAAAACTAACTGGATTCCGTGTATCTGAAGAAGTGTGCATGCACACGAAAGCTTATACCAAGAACTAACTTAGTTGGTCTTTAAGGTGCTACAGGAAGGAATTTTTTTATTTCGACTATGGCAGACCAACACGGCTACCCATCTGTAACTGGATTCCATTTGTTGATCTTAATGCTCCTACAGACAATGGAGGGGAAAACAACATTTCAGGTAAACTAGTCCAGAGTTGTTCAGTGCTGCATATGTAAGTAGCAGGACCTTAAAAATGGTTTGTTAGTTAATAGGCAGCCAGCTAGTTATAATCAATATACAATCAATAACTAAATTATAGCTCTGAGTAGGCTTGCTGAAATACTGTAGGGCAGTGAATAAACAAATGCAGGAGGAGGAGGATATGAAACATCTGCCTAAATCATGCCCGTGTCTTTTGCAAAATGCTTGGGTTCATGTTTGACTGAATAAACCCTCACTTCCACACTGTCCTTTATATGAATAGGGAACTGATTCCTTGAGAATGTGCATCCTTATGTAGACAAGGCAGCACAATCCACACCCAAAAATGAGGTATCAGCACCAATTCCAATGTGTGCAGAAGTACAAAAAATATTTTTTGGGGAGGGAAACACTAGGGAGGTGGAGCCCACCACAACAGTTTACTGAGGGTTTATTCAGTCAAACATGGACCCAAGCATTTTGCAAAAGACATACCCGTATTTTCCGCTCTATAAGACGCACCAGACCACAAGACGCACCTAGTTTTTGGAGGAGGAAAACAAGAAAAAAAATATTCTGAATCTCAGAAGCCAGAACAGCAAGAGGGATCACTGCGCAGTGAAAGCAGCAATCCCTCTTGCTGTTCTGGCTTCTGCGATAGCTGCGCAGCCTGCATTCGTTCCATAAGACGCACACACATTTCCCCTTACTTTTTAGGAGGGAAAAAGTGAGTCTTATAGAGCAAAAAATACGGTACTTAGTGGGTATGGAATGCTGATTACTTGGACAGCACAGGGATAGAATGGAGTCTCTTGGAGGAAGGCATGGCTGGCTGGCACTTTCAGCCAATGGCCTCCACAACACAACATTTCTGTTGCAGGTCTCATGTACAGAGACTTAGTAAGCACATTTGAGATTCTGGCCCTGTTATGGTAAGTGGCAGGTAAAATTAGTTATACACCAAAGATTTCTCAAGATAAATTAATCTTCTCTTTGTAGAGAACATATGGCCAGGACGGGAACCAGATGGGTTTGAGCTGCTGAGGCGGTAAGTTACATTCTCCCTGCCGGAATTAGGTCCCGTTTACAAGGAGGAGATTACCAGGTAGCACAGATTGCAGGTGTCCCTGTTTGGGAGAGGTGATGTAGCATGCCATGGTCATGGCTGATGTGTTTTCCCACCAGCGCATTGGCACGTGGACATTTTTAATGGTTCCCTCTTGATTCCTCCTTCCAGAGCTCTTTCTGTTCAATTTCAGCTGTTTTAAAGGAAGTTTTTTAATTTTTTTAAATCAGGGATTTTGATTGCTTTTCTTAGCCAGGGCAGTTCAACCAGACAGTCAGGTGAGGCATTACCTAGGGCCACACAGTTCAAGGGGTGACAGATAGCCAGAAGCATCAAAAGACTTTTACCCTTTCACGTGCATACGTTCTACCATGGACAGCTCCCCATTCCATTTTTGCAATATTGTTTGTGCAAGAGAGATTGAGGCACATTGCCTGGTCACTTTCCAGCCCAGCAAAGGTGGTAAATCATCAACATCCTAATAATAGATAACCAATACAAGCCATTCATACTGATCTGGAAAACAAGCAACTTGCAAGGAGAACAAATGTACACATACAAAGGTCTATTTGATGTGAACATAGCGAAGATTGATGGGACCTGTCTGTTCCTGAGTTATGTAATGCACAGGTCAGGCACTCATATTTCCCAGCCAGAGCCATTTCCACAGCAAAGCTTCCCTGGAGCATCCAGATGGCCAGTTATAGGCAGAGAGCCGGTCTAGACTGACGCTTGGTCTAATCCAGCAGGACAGTTCTTAGGCTGGAACCAAGTGTGTCTTTATAGTTTGCTGCATAAAATGTTTTGGATTCAATAGTGACAGGCTCTTAAGAGAAAGGAAACGAGAGCAAAAGAACAACACTTATTCCCATATGACCCAATAAAACCATCACCATCTAGTCTTCTTGCTAATGTTCTTCTTGTACAGAATTCATATGACATGATTTATGTCAAATTCATGCAGTGTCTTCTAGATAATGGGAATGAGTCTGCACGGGAAAGACAGGCAGCAAGCCTAATAAAATGTCACTTTGACTATGGCAATTTTCAAACCCATATTAATTTATTGCAGCCTCTGGGGGACACTTTGTTACAAAGCTATTACATCCAACACTTGCCCACTTTATTGAAAGGTGATGAACCAAAAACAAAAAATCTACAAAGTACACACAAATTTCCAGCCTGGTTAGAGGGATATTAGAACTTTGTTTCACCATCTCAGTAAATTATCCTATACATATCACAAAAATGTATACATAAAGCAGTATATTATAACTATGGTAGAGATGTAATTTTGCTGCATGATAATTTTGCAGACATTGTGATTGTGAGAACCATCATCTTGATTGTAAAACCTGCTTACGGTTAAAAAAAATGCACATAAAAGTACGAAATCCTATATACTTTTAGTCAAATGTAAGTCCCATAGAGTTGAGTGGTGTTTGCGCCAAGGTAACTAAGTTTAGGACTGCAGCTTGGCATATGATGTGGGCTTGTCCAGTATGAAGTTGTTATCTGCAAAAATTTTGTATTGGTGAAATTGATATTTACACGTTTATGCACTTTTAAATTATATTCCTGTAGTATGGGGATTAACAGCAGGACAACTCTTTGGCCACTGTGACAATAGGATGCTGGACTAGACGGGTCATTGGCCTCATCCAGCAGGCTCGTCTTATGTTCTTAGGTACAGTGGCACCTCGGGTTACATATGCTTCAGGTTACATACGCTTCAGGTTACAGACTCCACTAACCCAGAAATAGTACCTCAGGTTAAGAACTTTGCTTCGGGATGAGAACAGTGCGGCGGCAAGCAGGAGGCCCCATTCACTAAAGTGGTGCTTCAGGTTAAGAACAGTTTAAGGTTAAGAACGGACCTCCGGAACGAATTAAGCACTTAACCCGAGGTACCACTGTACTTACAACCAAAGTGAACTTTGATCCTTTGGTTGGATAAAGAGACTTTATTGTTGCTAAAAGCAGTGCTTTTTTCTGGGGATACAGAGGGGTACACGTACCCCTAAACATTTTGTGAATCTTTGTACTTTAGTCCATTTACTGTATTTAATTTTCCCGATTTGAACTATAAAATAGTGATTTTCTTGAGTTAAAATGAGAGTAATTTTATAATTTTTATAAAATAAAAACATGAGCACTCTTCTCTCCCATAGTTTCCAGCAACTAGTATTTGGAAGCATCGTTGCCTCCAACTTTGAAGTCATCATAGCTAGTAGCCTGCCAGGCCTCAGGGAAACCAACCCCCACAGCGGGGTGCCAGGAACGGTTAAGACAAGGAAAAGTCCTTACCATCTGCTTTTATTAAATATTTACAGAGAGAGGCTTGGAAATGCAGCCTCTTGGAATAATGGCGTAAATCTCCAACTTTTTTTCCCCACTTCCTCATTCGCCATCTATTCTACAGGTGGCACTGAGGGCCTTTTGCTTCTGAGCCCTTTTCTCTCCTACTTTTAAGGCTCGCCAGGTTCTGGGGGGGGGGTCTGGAATGCTTTCTAGTGTCAGCCAGCTGTTCCATGGGAAGGCGGTCTCCACCATTCCTCCTCTGTCCAGTCCCTGACATAGCCTTTGATAGCCCTCTCCTCCATAAATTTGTCTAATCCTCTTTTAAAGCCCTCGACGTTGGTGGCCATCACTGCCTCCTGGGAGAACGAGTTCCATAGTCTGACTATGCACTGTGTGAAGAAGGTTTTTAAGTGTCATACATCTTCAAACATTCAGCATCATTGGATATCCATGAGTTCTAGTGTTATGAGGGAGAAAACCTTTCTCTATCCACATTCTTCACACCATGCATAATTTAATAAACTTCTGTTGTGTCACCTCTTACCTTTTCTCTAAACTAAAAAGTCTCAGCCACTGCAACCTTTCTTCATAGGTAATCAGAACTGTACACAGTACTATTTTCAGTTCCTTTCCTAAAGACCCCTAGCCTGTAATGTGACTTTTTCATGGCAGCCACAAGCGACATCAGCATCTTCATTGATCGATCTACCATGACCTCCTGGTCTGTTCCCTCTACTGCAGACCCCATGAATGTGATGTGAAATTAAGATTTTTGATCCAACATGCATCACTTTACACTTGTTTTCATTGAATTGCATTTGCCATTTTACTGCTCATTCACTCAGTCTGGAGAACTGCTACCAGTTATTGGAGGTCTGGTGTAGCCAATACGATTCCAAGATTAGGAAGAGCTTTCTGGTGGTAGGAGTTGTTTGACAGTGGAACAGACTGCATCAGAAGGTGGTGGTCGCTCCTTCATTGGAGGTTTTTAAACAGAGGCTGGATGGCCATCTTTCAGGGATTCTTCAGGTGTGATTAATGCATTTCTGGGGCTGGACTAGATGGACTAGATTTTGGGTCCCTTCCAACTCTACAATTCTATGATTCTATGGTTGCAGCTCCAGGCTGAAAGGCACCTGACCTAGTCTCACTCATGACTCTCAAGGGTTTTCTGAAGCTCTGGCCTCCCAATGATGCTTCCACCCACTTGATAAACATGTTACTTTTAATATAATGCAGGAAAGAGGTTATAGGCAACTAAGAAGTTTACAGACATATGACAATTCTACTCTATGCTGTTGTGTTTCCACAGGAATCCTTCTGTAGTTTCTCGAATGAAGCAGTGTTGGCTCACCTGAGCTTGGTCTAATGTGAAACTGGCACATTTGCCATCCAAGAGCCACATGCATGTGGAATATTCAGAGGAGAATTGAGTGATAATATTTCCCCCTAAATTGTAACATTTTAGGCTGTGACAGGGAAGGTGGTGGAGGGGAGCTCATGTCTGAATGCTTTTGGGGGGGAGGAGAGGGACCCTCATGGCACACCGAAGAATAGCATGTGGGGGAGGATACTAACACTGATATCTTCTTGTGAAAATGAATACCAGACCCTAAATTTCAGCTGGGCCAAGTCCACGCTATTGTAGTTCCTTCTTCCTCACATGTAAATGGAAAACTAAGCAGGTAAATTCACTTCTAGCTAACATTAAAACTGATATCTCATTTTCCTGGTTTTGGCTCATCTTCTCCATTCCCTTGTCATCCTGAGGAACCTGCCCTCCTGTCTTACATATTCCACATTTGGATGATACCACTCTGACTTTGCTTCCATTTCAAAATGTTAGGACTTTGGTACACCGGGAAACCAGACATTTGATGCAAATGATTACTACAAGAACTCTCACTGCATGTTTGGAGAAGTGATTTCCATATGTTTTAGAAAAACAACCTTCTGTATGGAATGAAAGAAACCAAGGCTGTCCATTGTGGGCTCTTTCTTCATAATGAATAAAATATAGTTAGTTGCATCTATATGGGTACATTAAGTGTGTGTGATACTATATATATCTATATACACAATGTCAACAACAACAAAAAATCTTTCCAGTCTCAGTATGCTATTTCTTTGATTTTTTCTTTCCACGTTTTGACTTCTCTGTCTCTTTCTGCTGCTCGCAAACAGGCTCTTCCAGAGGCAAAGGCTCACTATAAAAACTATATATAGGGGAAAAGAAAGGGAGAAGTTTGCAGTGTGAGTTGTATCATAAGGTCAACTGAAAACCACACACAATGGGAATCCTAATCATCTTGCAGGTGGTGTTAGGTGTTAAGCGTCATGTTGCAACATTCCTGATAAGCTTGTGAACTCTGGTTTCTGTTTCAAGGCAATATAATATATCAATCTGGCAGCATGTTCTGAATGCCACTATGGTGAATTCACATGTGCCTCACTGTGTGATCATCCCATCACTGTGCAAAGGTTTTGTCCTAATGCAGCTGTGTTAATGGTAAGAAACTGATAAAAGAGCATTAATACAGCAGACCCAGTGTTTTTTTAGTCAAAAGCTTGTCGCAGCAGCATAACAAACCAGAATCCTGCATATTTATCATGTCTGCCAACACTTCATTCAGGTATGGAATATAGCACATAATTTGGCATCTTGAGAATATCGGGTGGTATGCAATACTAGTCCTACTCAAGAGTAGACACATTGAAGTCTATGGGCACGACTAAGGTCACATTCACACCATACAGCTGAAGCATTATAGGTTCAAAAATTTCAGTGGGTCTACTCTGAGTTGGACTAGCTGACTACAACCAATCAAACTGATCTTTTTAAAAGTAAGTTCCTGGCAGAGAAATAACAGAAAAGTGCAAGCAATGATTGGTGAAGGTTAAAACAATGGAACCTTCGTGGGTTGGATTTCTGTTAACAAGCAAGTAAAATAATAATGCCCTGAAGCCCATAGCTGCACTATTCTGCGGTCGTCGTCCCCCTGCTCTACTCTATAGTCTTCATATTATTCTTTCTTGTTTGCACTCTGACAGCCATCTTGTAAAGAAAAAAGGAAACCTGTCTTGAAAGCAGAATACATTATGCAAAGTATATACAGTATATGTAAATTTAATTTGCATAATTTATTAAGGATGCATAATACGGTTTTTGCTAGGCTGTGGTATATAAGTCTTTAAATAATTCTAGTAAGACATCCAATTCAGAAGAGAGTCTGCAGATTTAGGCTCAGTCCCATAGGTTAACCTGTGACTCCTATGCTCTTATTCCAGAACATCTCACATCCTAACCATGTCTACTCTGAAGTAAGTCCCATTGCAATCAATGGGACTTACTCCCAAGTAAATGTGTGGGGATTGCCGCCTTGGCAGATGTAAGAGAATGTAATGAGCTAACCTATGCTGAATCAAACTCTGTTTATTTAAACCACCAACATCAATTCTGGTGGCAAGTATCACAGGCAGCGTTTCTCAGGCTGAGATCTTTTAACTGGAAATTTCAGGGACTGAATGTGAGCCTGCATATATACAGAGAACGTGCTCTGATATTAAGCTTTCTTCCTCCAAAGGAAGCACAGGAAACCTGCCTCCAGATATTTTTGACCAAAGATCCCTTCAGGCCTGACTGTTGGCAGTATTAGTTGTGGCTGAAGGGAGCTGGAATCCAACAGCTTTTGGGAGGCTGCAAGGTTCCCATTTCTGGTTTAGAGCATCATAATTGCTTTGCATATTAAGCCAAACCCAGCATCCTCTAGTTTTTGAACGTGGCCAGATGGGTACATTCAGCACCAAACACATGTCCTAGTAATGGGAAGTGGCCTTTTAGACTCTCTGCATCAATTTTATTTATGTCAGAGGCAGATTTAGAGGGGTGCCCCGTGCGCCCCAGGGGCACTGCTGGGGACGCCACAGCTATACTTTAGAATAGAGCACGAGAGGGAGAAGGATGCTGAACTTTGGTGTTGAACACGGCACTGCTGAAATTTGAGACCCCAAGATCTGCCACTGTTTATGTGCTACATTTTAATTTCGGTTTCCTCCAATGAGCCCAGGGTGACACATAATGTTCTAACCACCCGAGTTTTAACTAGGAAAAAAAATGCAAAGCAGATTATACTAAGATGGGGCAGGCAGAGCTTTAGATTCTGGGTTTTGTTTTGTTTTTAAAGGTAGATTCCAAAGCCTGTAGAGAGACAGTGACAGGCCCAACTAAACTTCATGCCTGATCGGGGACTTGAATGTGGGTGTCCCCGGTCTAAATGCAACATGGCAGCTGCCACACTATGTGGTCTCTCATTTAATCCTTTTGTACCTTCAAAGGATGCTTTAATTACCTCTAGTGGTTTACAGACATGCCCCAGCGTAAAACGGTTACTGCATCACAGGAAAAAGACACGGGAAAGACTCCATACTCTCACTCCCATTCTGTCATTGAGGATTACTCTTCTGCAGAATCTCAACCAGCCTCACCCTTTACCAGGTAAAGTGAAATGGCTATAGGGGTGGAATTAGCATAGCCTAAACGAAATTAGCATGCTCCTGACAAGATGAGAATTTAAGATGTGTCCTAACGATAAACTGTAAAGCTGTCAAAGCAGCCAGGTACAGTTTAGTCGAGGAAATGAGCCCATTAACTTGGCATCCTTGTTAGCAGTTTGCTTATAAGCATATCCTGGGTTGGTATAACTGTCCCCCCCCCCCCCCAAAAAAAACCCCAGCCAATAATAATCATATAGAGCTATGAGAATCTACAAGCTTAGAAATCTCTCTGACAGTGAGCAATTAACAAGGGATTAGCTCACAAATTATGACATCCACATAGTAATAGTTTCCCACTTCCTGATTCAGGAAGCCATCATGGATTATTGCCCCCTATCATATCAGCCTATCACTCAACAACAGGAACTCTGAGCAAGTTAGCCATTGGCTAAATTGCTCAAAATGTGAATTCACCATAAGTTGGACAAAAACTGGGCACTGAGATATGATGGCAGGAAATCAGTTAGTCAGATGATCACCCTGGGTGCTTCCAAAACAGTGACAAAAGTAACATTGGGGGGGGTTAATGGTATGCTAACACTAGCTTTGTTCTGTGGTTATTGCAGCTTTATCTTGTTTCCATGTGAGAAAGCAGCAAAGAAAGGACCAAAAAGGAAAATGGAAGCTGTCAGATAAGTTATTTGAGCAAAAGTTGTGATTTTACTGGATACTAGGGATGACCAGTAACAGGAAGAGGCTGCTGTAGCCTCCCAGTCTTTCTCTTAGTACCAGGTTTTTAAAAACAAGAAAAGGTGTGCCAGTCTTGAAAGTGGGTGCTTTGTGGGAGGCAGCTGTGTTGGCACAACTTGCTTTTAGGTGCCAGGTGCAGCATGAAGTGGCCACCATCTTCTTTCCCCAAAATGCCTCTGGCTCCCTGTATAGCTTCACAGCCAGCGTAGCTTTGCTGGGACCCAGTGGCACCGAGGGTGGCGGATGGCAGTCATTGCAGCTGTGCCAGGCCTGCCCTTCTCATCTGAGTGCTGAACCCTTGCAACTTGAGAAAACGATTAACAATAAAATAATCCTAGCATCAATCACCCCAGCATTTGCCCCACCATGCCAGGTGCTGATGTTGGGCTTGGTTTTTATTATCATAGCCCCAAATCCCAGCATTTAAAAACACAAACCTTTCCAAGGCAGGGACAGAGACCTTCTTTGGATCTTCAAAAGTGGGACTGGCAGGAGAAATGAAAGAAGTTTGTGTCAATAAACATATGTAGGTACTGTATTCTGCACCACTTCTTATGCACATTTTTAATAGAAAGTTTTAATTTCTTCTCTTTTTTTATCTTAAGCCAATGTTGCAAATGTCTACTCATCTGGTGTCAGTTGTGAATTCCTCCTGGTTAACCAATTACTCACTCCATTGCTTTGAGGCCCTTATATACACACATGTCCGGAGGAGGAAAGTTAAGTTTCTGAGGGCTAATGCATGGTTTATTTACCAAAAAACCCACAAAAAACAGGATTAAGCTATTTTAGACTGTGTATGTATAATACATGCCAAAACCATTTTATGAAATAAATTGGATTTAATGACTCATGATTACTTCTTCATGACAAGTTCCATTTCCCTATTACTTGTTGCAATTATTATTTACTACATTTTTAGTTTTGTTTATTAAATTTATATACTGCCCTTCAGCCAAGATGGTTTACAGTATTAAAAAAAATGCTGCCTTTTGTGTATAACAAACAAACCAACAAACCAATCCCCCCCCCCCCCCGTTTAAAAAGTCATAGATTGTTTACTTAATCAAAGGCCTTGGAGAATAAGACTGTTTTCACTTGGCGTCTGAAGATATGTAATGAAGACACCAGGCAAGCATGTCTGGGGAGAGCATTCCACAAATAGGGAGCCCCTGCAGAAGAGGCCCTGTTTATCCCACCCTTCCCCCATGGAAATCAGGGTGGCATACATTTCCCTGCTTTTTCATCTCAGAAACCCTATATGGTAGCTTAGGCTGAGAGTAGGTGACTAACACAACTTTACTCAATGAGTTTCATGGAGATTTGAATTCTGAGAGTCTAACACTCTCACCACAAAATGACATTGACTCTCTTTTTAAATGGCAGGCATATGCAACTTGCAGACCTATCATGCGTGTCTTAATCAACTCGTTTGGCACCACACCTGGGACTACACAAACTATGGAAGTTGTTAAGCACCTGCAAGACACAAAAGGGAAAGCTGGTGTGTTGTGTTTAGCTTGCTGGGTCTCCAGTTTTACAGGCCTGATTTAATGCTTGCTGCTCTCAGTTGACAAAGTCATTGTCAGGGATATCAAGACATGAGATCAATTTCATCACCTGACCCACCCAGAACTACCCAAGTGTCACAAGTAAAGGGAGAAAGATCAGAAGATCTTCCACTCAAAAGGAAGTGTTGCATAAATCTCATGAATGCAGATGAGTAATAATCTTAAGAGGTTTCTCGTGTTTGGGGGCACAGGAATCCTGTAACTGATTCAGCAAATGTGAGTCAAGTTGATTCCACCAATATTGCAATCCATGCTTCAGACTGGTTTAAGGCACCATTTACAAAGGTAAGAGATACAAAAAGCTAGCCTACAATGAGATACATGTACCTCTGCAAACATCGCCTATTAACTGCCAAGGTCCCTGGAGAAATGGAAGAGCTTTAGAACATGCAAGCTACGGCTTGTTCACTTAATTATTCACTTGTTCACTTAATTATTATTTCTTAATTTGAGAATTCAATCAACACAAGAAGCAGGAAACAGATGCACATACTGTACTGATTAGTTGGTGATGATGGATGGGGAAAAGTCATAGCTATTCCTCCCCCTGGGAGGAGTCAGAAGCTTGTACCTCCCGTTATACATCTTGAGCTTTTCTAAACAGGCCTGCCCAACACTCTGAAACCCCCTGCCCCTAAAATTAGCACTCTGCTACAGTCTGAACCACCATGATAGTGTACATACACCAGCTGCTATTAGACTTGGACCTTCCAAGTTCTTAAGCAGTGTACTGCTTGGCAAAAGTAGTTTCTTTCTAAAGTACAGTACCATATTTTTTCGTGTATAACATGGTCCCATGTATAAGATGCCCCCTATTTTGGGGGACTCCAAATTAAGGAAATGGGGGGAGATTGCCCAGAGTTGCTGAGCTTTGTTTGGGAAGGATTGCCCATGGTTATTGAGCTTTTTTTTAGGGGGGATTGCCGGAAATAGCTCACCCGCCTGACCTACGCTCCTGTTCCCTCACCGGCAGAAGCCACCAATCGCCCAATTGCCGCAGCGACAGGCGATCATCACCAGCCCTTGCCACAGCCACCAATAACATGCTCAATGGCCAGTGATAATCTCTGGCTCATGGCAGCAACCAATCCCATGTCCCCCCCATGCACTATCCATGTATAAGACGACCCACAATTTTTAACATAATTTTTAAATTTAAAAAACCCTTGTCATATACAGAGAAAAGTACGATAGGTTTTATCTTAAACAATTGTAAACACAGTAAAAAAAGAGTTCACTTGTAATATGATATATTACATCAGTGTTTCAGTGCTCATTTCTTCTCCTTCCAAAATAGATTTTATCTTGAACAATTGCAAACACAGTAATAAAGAGTCCACTTGTGATATACCCATGGTACAGTGCTCGGACGTCATTCCGGTAATCAGACATTTTGTCACTAAAGAGCTTAGTCATTGAGCTTTGTGGTAAATAATATACAAGAAAAGACAATATTTAAATGACTTAAAGCAGGGGTTATATCTGTCCGCATCTGCATGTTTCCATCAGGAGGAGCATAGAAAGAGGACAATGTTAAACCTCCTAGGAGGTTTAAGAAACTGAAGGACATCATTTATAGGCTGCCCAGAAGCTTCTGGTTGGCCACTGTGGAAAATGGAATGCTGGTCTAGTTGGACTTTTGGACCAGGCCTATCCCGGAAAAGTAGTGGGTAGGTTCAGTCTATCTGGGGTCATCCTGAAAGGAAGAGACCATAGCTTTGCAGGCAGAATATCATAGGTTCAATCCTCAACATTTCCAGGTAGTCTGGAATAGACTCTCTGGAGCTCTCTAAAGCTCTCTGGAGAAAAGTGACTAGTGGGGTGCCACAGGGTTCTGTCTTGGGCCCAGTCTTATTCAACATCTTATCAATGACTTGGATGGTGGACTCAAGGGCATCCTGATCAAATTTGCAGATGACACCAAACTGGGGGTGGGGTGGGGTGGCTAACACCCCAGAGGACAGGATCACACTTCAGAACGACCTTGACAGATTAGAGAACTGGGCAAAAACAAACAAGATGAATTTTAACAGGGAGAAATGTAAAGTATTGCACTTGGGCAAAAAAAATGAGAGGCACAAATACAAGATGGGTGACACCTGGCTTGAGAGCAGTACATGTGAAAAGGATCTAGGAGTCTTGGTTGACCACAAACTTGACATGAGCCAACAGTGTGACGCGGCAGCTAAAAAAGCCAATGCAATTCTGGGCTGCATCAATAGGAGTATAGCATCTAGATCAAGGGAAGTAATAGTGCCACTGTATTCTGCTCTGGTCAGACCTCACCTGGAGTACTGTGTCCAGTTCTGGGCACCACAGTGCAAGAAGGACACTGACAAACTGGAATGTATCCAGAGGAGGGCAACCAAAATGGTCAAAGGCCTGGAAACGATGCCTTATGAGGAACGGCTAAGGGAGCTGGGCATGTTTAGCCTGGAGAAGAGGAGGTTAAGGGGTGATATGATAGCCATGTTCAAATATATAAAAGGATGTCACATAGAGGAGGGAGAAAGGTTGTTTTCTGCTGCTCCAGAGAAGCGGACACGGAGCAATGGATCCAAACTACAAGAAAGAAGATTCCACCTAAACATTAGGAAGAACTTCCTGACAGTAAGAGCTGTTCGACAGTGGAATTTGCTGCCAAGGAGTGTGGTGGAGTCTCCTTCTTTGGAGGTCTTTAAACAGAGGCTTGACAACCATATGTCAGGAGTGCTCTGATGGTGTTTCCTGCTGGGCAGGGGGTTGGACTCGATGGCCCTTGTGGTCTCTTCCAACTCTATGATTCTATTATTCTAGTAGGCAGTAAGCAGCTAGATGGACCATTGGGCAGCCTCAGTATAAAGCAGCTTCCTGTGTTCCTAATCTCTGCCAAAGCTAAACTGGAAGCAGTAATGGACAGAGATTGCCAGATTCAAAAGGTGACGCCTCTCCTGTATAGCTAAGGAGCCTACACAATGCAAATTTTATTCGGCGCCAGCTACTTCCATCACAGAGCAGTAATGATGGCAGAAGGCATGCTGGTTGACATCCTTCCTTGTATGCAGTTGTGAAGATGGTATTGCCTGCATTTCATCCAGTTAATTTGTATTTAATCTTCCACTGATTCATGGAAGATCTTGAAGCCTCTCATAACTACCTGCACTCTAGGAAAGCTCCTCTTAGACTTTGGTCCTCACAGCTAAAGTCACATACCCAACAGAATCCACACCTTTTAAAGAGAGAAAGATTACAGCAATGACTCTTGTTTTCTTTCGAACTTGTGCTCCTTTGCTTGCAAGTTGTCTACCAAATAAAGGCAAGGGATTGCATCTTGATCGAAAGGGACACCATTAATTTCTTTTTTCTTATCCCTGCACAAAGTCTAAGAAAGATTCCGTTTACAATTGGGTTAGATAAGAACCAGCAGAAATCCCTGGAGGGTCAGCAAAGTAATTCACTCCTGTGACCCATCCTTCTCTGAAGCCTGGGGCCTTGGTGTACAAAAGAAAATGTCTATTGCAAAAGGCTAGTTCTACCGATGTTTAGTTTAAGTGGGGTTATGGGTACAGAGGCAATAATTTATGGCGCTAAAGAGATAGGTCTTTTAATTTTGAGAGAGAAGGTGACACAGAAATATATTTTGGCAAAGATTCATCTTTATGTTACTCTAATATGTTAACTTAGCTCATCACCTTAACAACAGGGCCAGTCTGAAGACCAGTGATAGAGGGACAAAGAAAGCTATTAGCACCAAAATGAATTGGATATTCCAAATTTACCCATTTATTTATTTGTATTGTGACCTGGATCTGTAAGAAGGTAGGGATGCTATAGTTCAATGCTTGCCAGGACGCCACATCTCTAATCTGTTTAATTTAATATATGTCACCACCTTTGTTTTACATTTTTTTCTGGCTTTTCACAAGTTTGTCTTTTATTACAGGGCACCAAATGTGCATCATACACATCTGGATGCCGCACACAGTAGTGAACAACATCTGTTCAAAAATGCAACGTCAGATTTGGCAAGCACCATGGGATGGATTGGTTTGCTAGTGTGACTGGTTGTGAGTGTTAGCAGCTAGATTTTCAGTCACTAAACACCTGTCACAGACTTTGAAGGTGTTTGAACTCAGGATGAAAGGGAGAAATGTGCTAAGAGGAAGGCATGCTTGGCAAACCCTCACCATGATCAACTCCTGCTCGGAAACCTATGTGGAAGGACGTGTGGATCCAGAATTGGCCTCCACAGTCATCTATGGACACACCGTTAAGACCGTGTTCATGGAAGACAAATGAATGATCACCAAAGAAGAAGAAGAAGATCGACTCTTCCATCCAGCATTACTTGTAAGATTTCCCTAGCAATTCTTCTATAATCAGGGACATTCGTTTTCTCCAAGTCACCAATAAAAATTCTCCAACCAATTTTTTAATGCTTGATATGAACAGAATGAATGACACTACTGGTTTGGGATCATCTGATTTAAACAGGAGCCCCATGCTTAATCTAACCTGGTGGATTTGCTCAATATCCCACTGGGAACAAGGTTCCACGATTCATAGTATAAAAGCAGTGGTGACTAAAGTTCCTGGATTCTGAATTTCTGTTGTACTTGTTATAGCTGTACTGGGAAGGAAGTTCCTCCATAGGACAGTATTAGTTGAAAGGTACATTAAAGGGGCAGTGGAAATAAAGCTTATAAAAATAGGACTGCTGGAACAAGTGAGTCAGCCCAGTACCCATGAACCTTAGCAATTTCCCTAACTTCTTTTACAGCTCTTACTTTCTCTTTACACTGCTTCTCACCTCAAGATAAGGCAGTGTGGCTTTACAAGAAAATTAATTTTGAAACGGCAAAAGCAATAGGGGAAAATTCTTTATAGCAAACTGGGGTGATGGCTCTACATAACGAAGTGCTCAGCAGAGCCCATTAAAAGGCCCACCTGCACACAGATCTCTTGCTAAGTCTGAAAGTTGGCTCACAATTCTCTTATATTAGCTCCATCATTTTTCATTCTCAAATATTTTTGGTGGAGAGATACATTTAAACCATAAACCTGACTGCTTGCTCAAGCCCAGCAGATTACAGCTGTAAGGCAGCTACTAGAAAACAGCTAACAGGGATCATATATATCCAAAGTACATCACTGAATAGAGTGATATAGTTGTATTGGCAGCAGAACAGGCTCATATAAATGTGCATCAACCGGTAGCAATTTAATGAGCGAGGGTCCAATCCCAGTTGAGTTGGGTGAAATCTTTGAGGTCTGGAAAGCTGCACGTACACTGCACACACACACACACACACACACACACACACACCACATACACACACTGCTTCTCCATCCCAAATCCACCTCTTGAAGCTGCCTCTTGGACTTTTGTTAGATGTATATTCACACAGTGTGTTCTTCCACCCTGAGATATGATTCTGAAATTGAATTTTGGTATTTCTATAGCTCTCTCTCTTTCTTAAAAAAGAATAAAATCTGATTTTAGTGCAATTGATTTCCCAAGCCCTTGGGAAAAAGTGAGCTAGAAAATCCAGCTAAGTAAATACCATTGCTTGAAAGGTTTAGTGATGGAGTGATAAAGTGTGGCTAAGAAATGAGTGCCATAATGAAAAGATTAACCCTCTCTGGTTTTTTCAAAGGATATTTGAAAAGCCTAGGACCACAGTCCTTTCAGCTTGTTTCAGTGGCAGAAATAATGATGGGCTGCTGATCCTATACTCGGAACCTCTCCTCTGGACCAACTGTGTCACATATACTGCACTGAAAGGACAGGAATAGTCCAGCTCCTCTCCCCACCTACACTAGAGATGCATTCTGACTGCATCATATGTGGGCTGAGACGGGAGCATCAGTGCAACAGCACCAGAGGAAGTCAATACCTGAGGTTGCGGGCTTGAGTCTTAGCACTGGCGCAGGAGGAATAATAAATTGTGCCTTCACAGTGCTGCCAAGATCTTTGTGCAGAATCTTCCACTAGCAACTCAGAGTACAGGTCTCAAGTGCTGCTCTTTATTTCAAAGGGATGGAGGGGGTTCATGCTGGGGAACTCCACAAAAGCAATATATGTCAAGGGCTGTTTGTAAAAACTTCCAAACAGGCAGCAGCAAAGGTTCAAACGCCTTGGGATCTGGACATGATTTACAGGCCATTTCCTTGTTTCTTCCATTACTTGATTTAATTCAAAAATCATTTTAACTATTAGCAAAGTTCCAGTGTGTGTCACCATGCTCAATTATTCACAGCAATGGACAGAGACATTGACCAACTGCACAAGCGTGAATGCAATTTAGGAATGGGGACTTGTGGCTCCCCAATAATTTATTACGGCCGATTATGCAGACCAGGAGAAAGGCAGGGGCTTACTTACAATAAATGTGCAATCCACAATCCATCACAAACTGAAAGACACACTGAATACCCAGGTTCTTTAGCCTCCTCTGGATTTAAGGCCTTATTAGCAAGGCAATTTTGTTCTTGTTACATTCTGCTGTCTGGGATGCTTAAGACAGCCAAATGCATTACACATCTTCCTATTGGACCGTACGGACATACAGCAGGCTGGGCATTAGCAGACCCAGGAGGCACATTCAGCCTCCATTACAACATTTGTTCATAGTCCACAGCTATCAAAGTTAATCTTGAGCAGGTTTCTAACTGTCTCGCTTGCAGAAAACAAAATGTAAGGAAAAAGCAGAGGGGCATCTCATAGGACACTCAAATGCACATTCTCCAAATTGCTACATTTGCAGCGCATTTCTAAAGGGAGTATGCTGCAATGATAGAAGTGGATAAAATTATGCATGGTGTGAAGAAAGTGGTTAGAGAAAGGTTTTTCTCCCTCTCGGGAGCATCCACTGAATATGAATGTTGGAGGATTCAGGACAGACCTTTTCATAATCACACTATGGAACTCGCTCCCAAAGGAAGCAATGATTGCCACCAACATGGATGGCTTCAGAAGAGGATTAGACAAACTCATGGAGGATGAGGCTATCTATAGCTTCTGACTCTGGTGACTATGTTCTACCTCCACTGTTGTGCTCAGGTCCTCTTTGTGGGCTTCACATAGGCCACTATGAGAGGAGGACACTGGAAAAGATTAGTCACTGGCCTGCTCCTCTTATGTTCCTATGATATAGCTGATGCTAAGCCTGGTGACACCAGGCAGCATTGCAGGGCAGCTGCCAACAACCTTGCACCACCTCCCTGCCACTCTCCTCACCTTGCTAGCCATGCCACAGCTTCTGCTTCCTCCACCCATGGCACTGGTTTTGTTACTACAGTTTCCACCCCTTGTCCACTGTGGGTGGGGCTGTCCCGCCCTGCTTGCCTTTCCACCAGTAGCAAACATAGGACAGAGGATGGGAGGGCAAGAGGAGCCAGAGCTGTCCACCTTGAGGGCCCATGCCAACCTGGAGCTGGCCCAGACAAAGACCATATGCCAATCACAGAGCCAAGGCAATGGGTACAGTTTTGTCTCACCATATCAGTCAAGAAAGTAATTAGTCAGGAGGTAGCTGCCCACATCCTGCATGTTGTATTCTTACAGGGAATTAACTGTGCACTGTTCACTTAAGCGCAAACAAAACTTTTCCTTCTTTCACTTCCCTTGGACTAGCAGAAACTTTGCAGAATCAACAGACCTATCAGGGTGCTCTATATAACCCTGTTGTTTAACTTGTATATATAACCTGCATGGAGTCTGAACCAGCAATCAAGGTTCAACATATAACACATCATGCTCCACTTGTCCCAGTCTTACTCCTCTGCCCCTCTTCCAGCTGCTGCCACCAATTCACCACTTGTCTGCTCCAGTTAGTAACTTTTTTAACACTAGAAGATAGGAATGGGGAGAAATTGTGTTCCAGTTCACACATAAAGGGGAAAATCTCCCTAACTCACTTTTCCCCAAACAATATGCAAATCATAATCTACTCTTCTTTGAATTTTGCAGTGGAGTTCTCCAGTCAGTAATGTTTATAAAAGATGAATTCACTAGGGTAAAATGTGCATTAAAATGCATATAAGTGAAAATAACATTAAAATGCATCATGTTAGAGGAAAATGCTTTGAAAGAATATGTGGATTAGGATAAATCCACTGGTGAATTTTCATGAGGGTTTAAAATTGCAAACAGATATGGAAATATGGAGAACTGAATTTAAGGTTGGAAACATGAGAAACAGAGATAAACCAATATTGGCAGGTTTGTCTATCCCTACTAGAAGGGAGAGGGCCATGTGTGCAACCCCCATAGCTCTGCATTTAATGCACAGCAGTACTATGATGACTGCATGAACGAGACTCTCTTGTGTTAAAGAGCAGTTTCTGCACTCTCACTCTTCACTTTGTGGTACTATTCACTATTCATGTCTGGCGCATGAATCATGAGCCAGGTGGAATCCTGAACAGACACAGGAACACTCCCGACTGCAACATTTTGTTGCTGGTCTCACTTGTTTTGCCTGTTTGCCTTTTGATGGAGTGTTTTGTGTGTAACTTCCTCTCGCTCCTATGAACTGCCTTGTTTTAACAAGAAATATATTGATTATTCACTATAAACATTTAGTCATCTGAGCAGAGGACAGAATGTGGTATGTGTGCGTGTTTTTAAAAATGGTGCTCCTTGTAACAAATTCAGCTACCTTCAACTTTTCCTGAAAGCCAGTGCCAGAGTTTTGTCTTGCTGACCTTTGAGCAACAGACTTTCCTTTCTGCTGCTTTCTAGCATTCCTTTGCTATGTCGAATGCATCCTATTTGACAGGCCATCAGCCTGCTTTCCTGCCCCCAACCCCAGGCAGTTCATAGTGGCAGGCACAAAAAGGAACACAGCTGCAATGTTTTCATATATCTGTGAGTCATTGGTTGGACTCAGATCATTGCCCTGCTTAGGGTAAGCTGTACAATAATAAATAGCATCAACTCAACAATATCTGCAAGTTGCTAACTTGTTGGCCTTACTTTCACTCCTCTTAGTTTCCGGACATGATCATTTGACTGTTGTTGGGTTTTTTTTAATGCAACTCCTCTCATTGACTGTTCACACACCTGCAGTTATTTTTGACCCTCAACTCAACAAAAGTGTTAATTGCCAAAATATGTTTGGCAAGAATTAAAGTTAAGTCATGCTCATCATGTGCTATTGCTCCCCCACTGCCAGCTCTTCCACATTAATGCCTATACGAAAGAGGAAAGTGCAGTTGGCCATAGCCTTCTTCATTTTCATATCTTTGCCCAAATGGCCGCCAGTTCTTCCTTATCCATTGATCTTCCTTTCCACTTGTTAATATTTGTGATCCTCTCTAATTTACACCCAGCTAATTGACTTCCTGGACTCCAGTCGATATACATGTCTACTCTCCCTGAAGCTGGTTTCTCATTCCCCCCCCCCCCATGGGTGCTGCATGGGTGGTATCAATGGCACTGGTCTAAAGGGTCACTCAGTAGAGCATGAAACTATTAATCTCAGGGCCATGGGTTCAAGCCCCACATTGGGCGAAAGATTCCTGCATTGCAGGGGTTTGGACTAGGTGATCCTCATATTCCCTTCCAACTATGAGTCTATGAACTCCATCCCTTGTCCAGACATCAGGAGTTCTGAATAAGGCTGCAGAAAGGGCTCATTTCAAGCCGGTAGATGAAATACAGTTACGGCACTTTGCTATGAACAGAGAGCAAGTTTTGCTATACTACTGAGCAAAGTGCAATACAGTAGTAGATTCCCTTAGCACTGGCTATCTTGAGATGGATGAGTTGAGAATTTAGACCTGTAATACAAAGGTTTTTTGGGGGGAGGACTTGGTATGTTACCATTACAGAGTTTCAATAAAAAGAGAGGCTATCGCATGTTTTCTCTATATTACTGAAAGTGCTAGTTCCGATACAATATTGTTTGATGATGGCTCAGGTGGTCTTTAGATACCAGATCTCTTAAAATAAGGAATGTCTATAGCTACCACCTTTTGGAAAATATTGCCAAGACTTGATAGAAAAATGTGTATATGCTATATGAATATATGTGGATCATATGTGGATATATGAATGAGTATAGTCTATATGAATATATTAAATATTACTGTGCTTCTAGAGATAGGATTAGATTCATTGGTCAGTGATTGTAAAAAGCAAACAGGACCCTGGTCCTACAAATGTTCATGGAATGTTCATGGAAGAAGTCATGAAGGAAAACATTGCACTGAAAGCACCAAATCCCACTTCCTTTCTTTCGATATTTCGATTATTTTACAGAGAGAACAGATATTTGCAAACAGGGTGAAAATGCTTCCTGACTTCCCCTCTTATCTTTACTTCATTCTTCAGTGTATGTTAGTTAAGATCACAAGCAAGTTCCAGTGACGCATAAAGGGTTTCCTAATCCCTCCAGTTCACACAGAGGCATCTTGTTATCAGCAGGGAATGGATCAGTTCCTAGACTCCACAGCCACAATCCATCAAAACATTAGTCATCATGACTAAATCCCAGTGAAAGTGAGGATGGGGTGGACATGACTTAACTTGAGTCCCATTTATTTCAACAGGGCTTAACAATGGGTTGTGCCTGCTTTCTTTAAAGACTCTGAGATGCCTGGCACTGTGTGTATGTGTGCTTCGAAGTACTTCAAAGTAGAGGGAACACAACAGTGGTGCCATATATTTAGGATGTGAAATATCTCACCCTTAGAATTCCTACACATAAAGACAATGAGTTTCTAGCAAAGTCAGAGTCCACAGCCCTTGGTCTAGGAATCTGACACTGCGCTATAGTTTAAATTCCAACAGTAGCTAGTTTATGGGGTGGAGGGAGGAACAGAATGAAGTCATGTTGCTCCCAGATATCAGTGTCGCTCCAGTAATAAGACTCTAGCCTTCTTGAACGTGACTGCGGAGAATACCACAGGAATGAACAGCCATTAGTCACCCCTGGCAAATGGTTTAACAGACTGTAGTGGAGCTGATGCTATATCCATCCATTGAGCACATGCTTTGAATGGACTTTCTTCCTCCAGTCTCCTGAGCTGCTAAAAACAGACTGTAAATCTTGCTCGGCACTGGAGTTGCTGCTAAAGGCGCCCACATGACATAAAATAATACGCACCAAAGCACAGGACTGGCAGGTAGGGACAGCCTCACATCGCTGATGGATAATCAAGGCCGCGTCACTAGTTCCAGAATAAATTCCAGGGGTGGGGTGGAGAGGCAGTTCAAAATGAATTAAGCACATTTGGGGAACATGTGTCCATTTGATGCAGTTGTGTCTTTCCTTCAGTTTCCTCAATTTGGGTTGTCCATAGAGTATAGGACACGCAACTGGAATACAGAGTAGGATGGAAAATACGCAGCACCGCAGAGTCATACAAAGATGGGCTGGGAATAATGGAAAGGAAAGGAAACAAGATGGGGGCAGACAGCTCCCCCTCAAACATCAACAACAGACTCTCAAGAGGGCTGCAGAAGCCCCATTCTGCGAACATACGCTATTTCTTTTGTGCAAGGGAAGTTAGGCTCCAAAGCCACATTACGGATGAAAAGGGGATGAGAATGCAGAAGGAGTAGGAAAAGAAAGGGGCTATAATAAAGAATGGATGGAACTTGTGTTGTAATTCAGTCTGTTACATTGACCCCTACAAGTTTAAGAGATATGTAAGGGGTATGGATGGGCAAATCTCAAATTTATTTTTCTCTCTGCTTATTTTCCAAAGGTCCATCAAGTGGCGAACTAGATGCTTTGCAGTGGCAAACTAGATAACTTCAGGAAGCCCACAAGCAGAACCTGAGTGCAATAGAACTCCCCACCACCACCACCTTACGATTCCCAGCACTAGCATTCAAAGGCATAATGCATCCAATTGTGGAGTTATAATGCAGCCATCATGGCCATTGGCAGCATTATCTTACACAAATTTGAATTTGTCTAATCCTCTTTTAAAGCCATCCAAGTTGGTGGCCCCTTACTACAGCCCATGGTAGCACTTTCTCCACACTTAATAATCTTATATTCCTCTACATATACACCTGCTTTGCTTGTTCCATAGGGCTTGCTCATGTTCTTTGCCCCTTTCTGAACCTTTTCCAACTTTACAATATCCTTTTGGAGGTGAGGCAACCAGAACTGTACCCAGTATTCCAAGTATGGTCTCACCACAGATTTGTATAATGGCATTATAACACTGACAGTTTTATTTTCATTTCATTTCCAAGGTCTCATTCCAGGTCAGTCATCACCTGCTTAGGCTCCATTAGTGCACTTGTGAAATAAGGAATTTTTTTGCCCCAGTGTGGTACACATGCGTACACTGAACTGCATTTGGCATTTGGGTAAAAAAGAAAACGATGGTGCCCTTTCCTAAGTGATGCAAGTCTATTAACCCAAAAGTTCATTTCTCTCATTCTTAATGGAAACTTCAACAGGCTAAAAAAATTAAAGATTTGGTAATATGCAGATTTATGTAAACAAAATGCATTGATTACATTGAATAAGCAACAACAAGTATCCAACTGACTTCCAAGTTCTACTGAAAGTAGACTAATTCAAATTAAGAAACCTAAATTATTCATGCCCACTAACTTAATGGGCTAACAAACACCAACTCTGAGAACTAGCTTTGGATACAACTCTAAAAACTTAATCAGTCAACAGGCCTAATGTTAGGAACCTGAAACACAGAAGGAAGAATTTAGCATTCAACCTTTTTTCTTTTTTAAAATTATCCATCTCGTTCATGAGTTGCCAACATGGTACCCCTGGATGTTCTTTAACTACAACTCCCATCATCCCTGACCATTGGCCAAGTTGGCTGAGACTGATGGGAGTTGTAGTCCAAGAACATCCTGTCAGTTGGATTTTTACAATCAAGTGGTGTATAAATGTTATGAAATAAATACATAAATAACATCTGGGTGGTATCCCAGTGGCTACCCCTGCTCTAGTTATCTACTTAGCAGCAAGAACAGCTAACAATGGAGTTTATGGGCACATCATTCTTCTTATAACATCTCATCTCTGGTCACAATGACCAGTTCGTCCAGTTCTTGTTACAAACACAGACCTCTGCATGACACTGCCTCCCCTGTCCCCATTCCCATCTTCCCCTTGCCTTGGACTTCCTGTTTTACCTAAATTTGAAGCTCTGTGGCAGGAAGTGGCCCATCTTGCAGTCAAGGCAAACTTGGTTGATCTGCTTCAGCAGGTCTTTCTTGCTGAAGCTGTATCCGTTGAAAACACAGCCCCCAAAGACTGGCTTCCCTCCAGCATACATCTGTTGACAAACAGGCAGGAAGGAGGGGAACAAAAATGCTTTGCAATAAAATATATATATATAAGCGAGTTGGAAGACTTGGACCAAATGGTTTCCTTTTCCTGTTATGCACAGGAGGCTTAAATGTTTTCATCCAGACATGAAGGGGCTTTGACAGCTCTCTCTCTCTCTCTCTCTCTCTCCACACACACACACACACACACACACACACTTCCTGCACATCACTTAACACTCCTGATGTTGAATGAAACATCATTCACTTTGGGAAAGCAGAAACAGTACAGGTCTTACAGCCTGACCACAGAAAGGCTTACTGCAAACCCTTTTCGGCTGCTGTGTCCCTCACAGGCAGTGCCTGCTGACCACACCCCTATTCCCCACAAATCACAGGAGATTCCCAGCTCCTTTTTGTGTGTGCCAGATATCAAGACAGCAACATATTTTCACATTTCTGTAGGTGTGTGTGGTTGCAGCAAAGTTCAGTGGCTCGCTCTTGGATATATAGAAGATTACCGTAAATTGCCAAAAGTCCTGTATTTTAAAACTATTTGGTGTGTGTTTGTGTGTTTTGGGGGAGCATTATTGCCTAAAAGAACTACAACAATATTGCTACGACAAGGCAAAGAATCCACTTTTCTTTTCTTTTCTTTTTTAAAGGAGGGTTTGTTGTAATTAATTTTAAAATTTGTGGTGGGCATGCCTCCCTACTACCTAGGGCCAGTTAAACTTGTTTTGTTTTTGTAATAGATTCATATACACAAATAAATAATATTTCTATTCAATGTACAGCAATAGCAATATGTAATGTACATATCTGCAGGCAATGTGCTATTGGATAGGGGGCTCTTATTACAAAAGGGTGTCAAAACTATTATGGAACTTGAGCTTTCTGGGCAGCAGGGGAGCACAGAGGAGAAGAGAATTTGTTTGTGCAGCAAAATGTCCTTCGGCCTCCATACTGGAGAGGAGTGTAGCCCTTCAGAGTAAATAAGCTGGCTGTCCTTACTTTACTACTAATGCAGTACAGTAGTTTATTGTTTATTTCTTTAAAAAAGAGTACACTGTAAAGGAAAATTCATTGGGCAAGAATAAGATTACAGAGTATGGACATATCATGCTGGATAGAAAAGGTTCAAAAGCAGGTGAAGGTCAAAGACAGGACACTGCAAGTGCCTTACTGATGTTCATATGGGGAAAATGAATCCATGATAGGGGAGCAGCAAAAGTAGCCAAGTTGCTGTCCTCCAGATGTTATCGGACTACAACACCCATCATCCCTGACCTTGCTTACTGGGATTTATAGGAGCTAAAGTCCAACAACATGTGAAGGGCACCACCTTGACTATCCTTGCTGTTTGCTCAGAAGCATCAGCTTTCCTGAGTTCCAAATGTTCTCTACATCTCTCGCTATATGTATGGGGGCATATCAGTACTGGTTAAAATGAATGCATGTAGGTTAGGATAGAGCAATGATGCTTTTGCCAGCTCCCCACATCCATTCACTTAATGGATTCCAAATAAAATGGATTCCTTTAACCCAAATAAACATGTAAAAGGTAAGTATCCCTAGACTTAAGACAGGACAGGGGGTGGTGTGTGCAAGGCACAACACCACTAGGCAGATAAGTGGAACAGCAAGAGATGGGCAGTGAGGCTAGGTGGAGTGCTCATGGAGAAGAAGGAGGGGGTGCATTGCAGGGGGTTGGACTAGATGGCCCTTGAGTCCCTTTCAACTCTAAGATTCTATGATTCTAAGTCAGAGCAAGAAAGGAAAGTCTCAAAGGGCTGACTGGCCAGGAAGGGGTGAAGAGGGTAAGAGAGGAAAGAGACGTGGGTGGGAGAGAAAGCGTGGCAGACCACAGAAACTGGCACATGAGCCAGGAGAGAAGGCATAATGTGGAGTTGCACAGGAGAACTAGGAGGGGCCACGGAGAGAACAAGGGGTGTGGGTGGAAGGCCTGAGGAGGCAAGGATATGAGATCAGGGAGGTGGGACGGAGGGGCTCGGAAATGGTAAGGGTCCCTATAGGAAATGGGTGGCTGGCAACCACATGCTCGCCCTGTGTGATTTAGCGTTGCTTCCGTGCAAGGAACAAAGCGTTCATTGTGAAGCCAAAGTTCTTTGGCAGCTGTAAGTTGCAGCCTCTTCTCTTCCCAGCTCTGCCCATTCAGAGCATCAGCAGTTCCCTCTAGTGGGCTACTGCTTCAAGTGCCATAGAAAGCACAGTATTACTAAGTTTTAAAAGTCACCTTTACGTAGGAAGTAATGAAGTTTCAGGTGGTATTTACTATTTTCCTTTTTAAAAAAAACAAATACCCAGCGGGACAGATGAGAGTTGTTGCTGTCATTGATATTGTTTTTTATCTTTATTTTAGATTTATGCAGAAATTGTTCAATTTGGTTGTGTACTTTTTGATTAGTTTGGTCATGTGCTTTATTTTTCTGATTATTTTGTTATGTTTGTAATTTTGCAATTTTTTATATGTTGTAAGCCGCCTTGAGCATGATTTTACCTTTGGGAAGTGGCATACAAATAAAATGATTGATTGATTGATTGATTGATTGATTGATTGAACTACAGTTCCCAAGATTCTTTGGGATAAACCGTGACTGCTTTAAATGTATATTACAGATGGGGCCTTAGTCTGCGTATGTAGTCGGCACCAGAATAATTCATTAACACCGTAAATGTCACAGTCATAAGATATCGACAAGGCAGTCTCAAATGCACCTGCTGGGCTTGCCCATTTCTATCTAGAGAAGAAAAATAGTCTCTATGCACTCATTAATTTACCTCTGTATATTATGGCTGACAGTGCATAGATGGTCTATGGCCATGGGTTGCAATTTACAATTTCTTTCAGGTTGGAAGAACAAATCTTAGTGTGTTCAACAAATCTTTCCAGCTGATAAAAACACCCCAAATATTACTGTTCTTCTAAGTCATTTTATAACCCGGTTTTTGCCCCCTGTGTGCAGACTAAGATGGTCAAATAAATATTCTATGCTTGATTCTTCATATGGAGTCAGCCTGCAAGAGTACAAGAACCCTTCTATTCTTGTGCTCTTCAATAGGCAATATTTTGATGCAAAGAAACAATCCTTTTCAGGATAAAGGCATGGATATATTTATTTTTACTTATAAAAATATTTATAGGCCACCCCATCACATAAAACATCAGGGCAGTATACAAGTACAATAAAATGTAACATAAAAAAGATGTTACATAAAAATAGCTGGTTCATCTTGGAATAGTTTGAACAACTGAACAGGCCTGTCAGTATAAAAAGGTCTTGAAGAGATGTCTGAAAATTAGCTGTGAGGATGTGTGCTGAATTTCTGCTGGAAGTAGGGCTGCCATATGTCTGGGTTTTCCCAGATATGTCCAGGAATTGGAGTGTCAAAATGGCATCCAGGTGGATTATTGATGAATCAGCAAATATCTAGGGAAACCCAGACATATGACAACTAGGGCAAAAATGCTTTAAAAATCCCTCTCAAGAAAAGCTCAACAACTCCCCCCGCCCCCAAGGGGAAAAAAGGGTCAACAACTTTGTCCAGATTTCCCCCTTTGGGAATATGGCAAGTCTAGCTAGAAGAGTATTCCTCAGCAATGAACTGGTGAGACTAAATGCCTGACTTCTAGTTGAAGCTTCTTCTGGCTGAAGACCTTTTGGCACCTGAGGTGAACCACAAAATGAGACTCCCTTCCCCACCAGGGAAGAAGAGTTGAGTGAAGATCTGCATCAGGAACAAAGGGCGGGTGAAGATCTACATCAGGATCTGCTGCCCCTGTGGATCCTGCCGCCTGAGGCAGTCACCTCACCCTGCCTCAAGGGTGGGCCAGGTCTGCATGGGGGGGCAGCTAACAGTGCTCCTCTGGATGGTCTCAGTGATTGAGCTAGATTCTAAAGGCTCAGGTGGTCCTTAAGGTACCTGGACCCAACTTGTTCAGGGCTTTGCTTATGAATACAAGAAAGTTGAACCTGGTCTAGTAGCTGACCAGGGTATTTTAGCAGAGAAGCCACATGCTGTTGGCCATCTGCCCCTGCCAGCAGTCTTGTTGCTTCTTGCTGCACTTAACTGGAGCTTCTGGACCAGGCCCAAGGATAGCGCCACACAGAGCACAGAGTAGTATTCCCAAGGTTAGCAATGCATAGACTACAGTGGATGCTACCCACTGGGTTTTTAATTGTATTTCAATGCGGTTTTTAAAATTAATTTGTTATCATTTCATTGCTTTATATGGTAGCTTAGTGTTGTGTTTTATTTAATTTTTTGCTTTGCGAGCCACTCAGAGAAGTCATCACGAGACTGCTATATTAATGCAGTAAATAAATAAAATAATCCAAGGGAATGCTCCGCAGATGCTGCTGCCTGGCACCCATCCATATTCAGCCAGTTATTATGCAGATTATTTGCACATGTCACATGCAAATATTATGGTTGCAATTCTAAACATATTTGCTTGGAAGTAATAGTATTTACTCCCAAGCAGACACGCATAGCATCTAGCTCTTTTAAAAGGATCTTGGTTCTTAAATTTCTGGTGAACTCAGAGCTAACTAAATTAAATTTGGGGTGTAAAGGATAATATCCATCTATGAAAAAGCTGAAAAGAGTAGATTAATTATGTCAGTACTAATTATGATCACAACAATATTGTGGGAGAGGGGAGAAAGTTACCTTACTTTCCCACCATTTCTTTTAACTATTTCTTCCCATGTGGATAATCTTGGGTGCCAGCCTTCTGCTGAGATGAATCAAAGTTCTTACCAGTGACCCACACCCCACCTCTGATTCACTTCCACCCCCATTTTTATGCAGTTAAAATATTCTCTCCTGCTATTAGAATCAATGTTGCCTGTACTTCAAAGTGGTATATAATATGATTAACTGCACTGGGACAGAGCAAGGGTGAAGTCAGCCAATAGATTCTTCTGTGCTGAAGGGAATGAATAATATCCTCCAAACCCTTTGAAACTCTGAACTTGACTACCCAGTGTGTTAGACTTCCATGGCCAGCGGTTTACAAGCATTTAATAGAGCACAGAAAGGCTTTCATTATCTGATTTGGCGCCTCTGTCAATGGGTCTAAATAAAAAACATCTCTCCTTATGTGCTTAAGGCTCCCAAGAAGAGAGCAATATACTGCAGGAATAACTAGAGTGGGAGCCCCAGTCATTCAACACAGTAGCACATTTTCTGCACAAAACATGAGGTTTAGGGGAGTCAACTGAATTCCAAGCTCTATTGCTCACTTGTTATATATAGACAGATATTAAAACAGATCATGATGCTGAGTTCACAGGTCAGATGATGAGATTAAATCAAGTAGAAAGAGTGCTTTTAAATCTTCTGTTGGAAAAGAAACCAAAGAGAGGAGACAGGTATTTTACAGTGTATTTATAGGGATTGTGGATACAGTGCATAATCATTATGTAACTAGGACTACAACCCTAAACATACTAGGGAGTTCTGTGAAAGTCAACCAAGAGTCTCGTCAGCACTGGATATAGTGCACTTCCCCTGCACAGGGCGCTGAGCTAAGGAGCCACATAAGCAGCAGCAGCAGCAGCAACAACAACTATATTTATATGGGTACCTACTGAAAAGATCAACTATACCAAAAGGAATTACTGTGAAAATAAATATTTGGGGGCCCACCAAATTTTGTCCTTATCCAGGGCACCATATTACCAAAATCCGCCCCTGGTCTAGTGGCACCTTAAAGACTAACAAATTTATAATAGCAAAAGCATTAGTGAACTCCTCAAAAGGTTGTGGGGTCTCATTTATTAGAAGTTTGTTTGTATGTGAATTTTTGCTAGAAGAAAAAGACCAGATACTTACCACCACCATTCCAGGAACAACGGCATGCTTCTGCACCAGCAGAGGAGGATTTTTGTTTAGAGGGCACTTAAGATCATATCTCAGGAAGCGGAAGGGATCATGCTTGCACTGGGAATGGAACAAGTGATACTGTCAGTGTATTGGAAAGGTCCTGGGGGTTTCTGTTCTAACCAATCAAATATGTGTAACGTTTCTGATGCTAGGGAGCAGAAACAGTCTAGCACAGGAACTAAATATTGCCAACTCCAGCAGGCAGGCAGATGAAGTGGAGACAGTGAGGGCTCTAGCAGACCTTTCTGTTTTCCTTGCATATGAGTAGGGTGTTTTTCATTCTCTTTTCCCACCCACTGTTTGAAAACCTGACTGAAAGCAGGGAGAACCTGTAGCAGAGACTTATTCCAGCCATTGGCCATATAAACTGCTAAGAGACTATGAGAAAGGCTGAGATTATCAGCTTTACCGTAGAGCCCACTGAACCCACATCTCAGCCAGTGTGGTGTAGTGGTTAAGAGCGGTAGTCTCATAATCTGGGGAACCGGGTTCGCGTCTCCGCTCCTCCACATGCAGCTGCTGGGTGACCTTGGGCTAGTCACACTTCTCTGAAGTCTCTCAGCCCCACTCACCTCACAGAGTGTTTGTTGTGGGGGAGGAAGGGAAAGGAGAATGTTAGCCACTTTGAGACTCCTTAAAGTGAGTGAAAGGCGGGATATCAAATCCAAACTCTTCTTCTTCTCTTCCCCAAGGACTGATTTGCCATACATTGCTTCCTTCATTCCAAAGTCACCAAAGCCAGTTTGAGACTGATATCTATCTACTGCAGGCACCTCAACTGTTGCCGTGCCCTGGTAGCTTAAACTGAGGCGAAGTCCAACAGCAACAGTGCTCTAAAGAGTACCAGGCTTCTGAATCTAGCCTCCATTTTGATTTCTCACAATGTGCTGATGTAGCGTTAATGTGGCACATTGTGGGGAATTAAAATGGCAGCAAGATCCAACCATTGTGTACTGGTCAAACAAACATTTTAAGGCGAGTCCAGGGCAGACATCAGCAATGAGCCCTGCTGAGATGCTGTGGTCCTGGCAACTGCCCATGGATGACAGATACTGGCACAGGCCCTGAAAATGAATGTGTTGAAAAATGATATCACAGCCTGGAGGGATCATTGTGGGGAGGGAAAATGTTGTGGCTGGAGTTCCTGTGCCTGTAACAAAATATAAAGCCCTCTAACCTCTGTGTCCATTTTTCTTGAGGGATACGAGAAATTCACAGAGGATAAATACATAACAGTCACATTGCTAAATTGCTATTCTATATTCAGAAGAAATAAATACCACCAAATACCAAATTCTGAGGACAACTGGTGGGGGATCTGTTTTTCACCTTCTTGCCCTGCCTGTGGGCCACAAGATGGCTGCTGTGGGAAGCAGAATAGTAGACCAGATGGGCCTTGGCAGTCTGTTCTAGCAAGGCATGTTCTCATCAGGCAATATGTGTCTGTGTGCGCATGAGCTGCCTAAATGACAGGGAGCCTGTCCAATACCTTTAGTGAAAAGAAGCCAAGTAAACAGGGCCTCATATCTAAGGTGTGTATATGCTTCACCAAAATCCAGTTTAAGTACCAAAGTAGTCCTATTGTGACAAGGAAAGACTGATAGGGTGTTGTGAATCAAATATGGAAATAAGCAGAAGCTGTTTATTTGTATGACTTTAATTTACAGTGTAATTCTATGGATGTTTTGCAGTTCCATTGTGCCTATTGGGGATTAGAAAGTGGACATAACATTGCAGCTTTATCTATTTTGAGAGGAGTGACAAAGAGCTTTTGGTGCAGAGAATAGAAGGGGTCACCCAACCATTGGAAGGTCTCCTTTTGGCTTCCACCCTCATGTTTCAGAGTTTATCTTATTCTCAGCTTCCATACGCTCCAGAAACATGCTTTTAAACTTAATTAAAATGAACAGGAAGAAGACTTCTGTGTCAGATATCAAATCCTATGCTCACAAAATACAAACACAGATGTACAACCAAAACAACTTGTCTGTGTGTGTGTGTGTGTGTGTGCACGCGTGCACATGCACGCACATGTTTAGCAGCTAGCTTACCTGAATACAAGGTGAGGGACGGCCGTGTTGCATTTGTATGTACAGATTTTCGATGGACCACTCAAAGAAAGGGGAGTAGGAATGATCTTGAGGCGAGATCACACAGATCACAATGACCTGATCAGGGTCTCTTGGGGCAGTAATAAACTTTTCAAATTCCAAGTCTGTAATCAACGGGATCTTCACCACACACCTGCAGCATAAATCATCTCCAACTTTAGACATAATTTTGTGTAGCACGACCGGACAGTCAGCAAGAGAAATTGCCCAAGGTTCTGGTGGACGAACTGAATCCTTAGCTGCAGACACCTCTGCTTTGCTCCTGTGAGAAGCACGTGATGCGGTTGTGAGAGAAAGAGAGGTAATTGTGGGGGTGGGGGGCAGAGAAAGCAAAGTAAAGTTGCGACTTGAACCCTAGTCAGAGGTTGGTTGGTTATTTTAAGCATTTTCATACTGCCCTTCAAACGTATTCATGAGGGTGGCATACTAAAAGCACAAAACCATTAAAACATAAATAAAAAAAAATCTAAAAGACACAGAATTAAAAGAAGTAGCATAAAACAGCCAGCAGCATTTAAACTGCATCTTCCAACATGGGGAAATAAAAAGATATTTCTGCCTGGCACTGAAAGGACAATGAAGTTGGTACATATGGAAACAGGTGGTCCTTGGGATGCTGTCTTGTACTGAGTCAGGCCAACGGTCCACCGAGCTTAGTGGTGTTTACACTGACTGGCAGCAGCTCTCTGGGATTTCGTAGAGGGCTTTCTCCCAACCCTACCTGCAGAGGCTGAGAAGTGAACTTGCAGCCCTTTGCACACAAGGCAGATGCTTTACCATAGAGACGTGTCCTTCTCAAATACAGTCCTGTTATGGTCCATCAAGGGCAAAATGCCAAACATGATAGAAAGCAGGCTACATAGTTGAAGACCTGGTCAGCAACTAGTTAAGGAGATGAAGGAAGGAGTGGTGGGCCACAGCTCCAATCAAGTCTGACATCTTCCAAAGTGGCTTGCCAACAATCTCTCTTTCCATAGCCCTTCTCCCAGAGTATGCCTCTTTAATTTTTGGGCTGGCTAAGGAGGGGCAAGGGAGAAGCTGGGTTTAGTTTTGAACTCCCCAAAACAAAATGTGAACCAAAAGGCAGCAATCTTTTGAAATCTTCAGTTTTCTGAATTTTGCGGTGCAGTTCTCCAGCCCACCCCACCCCCCATGTTTATTAAAGCGTGAACAAAATTGTGAACACACAAAAGTACATTATAGCAGGGAAAACAGCATGCAAGTCCATTAGGATAAATGCACACTAAGATGCTGGTGAATTTTGTGAGGGCTTCTTTTTAGAATAATAAAAATAAATAATTAAATCACAAGCTGGGGTATAGGTGTGGTGAACTAAAGATTGGAAAAAGGAGAAACTGAGAGAAACCAAAACGGACAGATTTGTCCAGGGTTTGTAAAACAGGGACTGGGTTTTCTACAGATTGACGTTTGTCAGCAGTAAAGAGAAGGTTTTGCAGGGGAAAATGGCATGACACAACCACCACCACCACCACCACAACAACAACACTCCAGCCCATGCTGAGAAAGCACAAGCAGAAGTCTGTATGAGGGGTAATTCTCCCTAAAGTTTCTCTCCTGTTTACGTCTTTCGCTGTTTTGGTGCTCCAGGGAACATTTAGCACAGCAGTTGTCAATTTAGTGACCTTCTGATGTTTTGGACTAAGGCTCTGTGATGGATAGAGCTTTGGTCAGCCTCCTGAAGACTTCAGAAGCCAATCAATGAAGAGGGAGTGGAGAGTTCAAAATTTGAACCTGACAGTTAAACTGTCAGATTGGGATGAACTATAAAATAGGAATCAGGCCGGGATGGAAAGGGCTGAGTTAGGGCTGAGATAGAGATAAATTATTTTTAATAGATTTTAAAAGTATGTGATACTGTGTTTTAGTATTAATGTTGTGTTTTTATTGTTGTAAATTGCCCTGGGACCTTAGGGTGAAGGGCAGGAATAAATTGTAGTAGTAACAACAACAACAACAATAATAAACTGTCAGATGGGAATCAGACTGGGATTAAATTAGAGCCTGGAAAGGGGTTAGTTAGGCAGGGCAATCCTGATTATTTCTCTGAGGGGAAGGTAAAGATTTTCCCAAAAGGGCCTGGGTGTGTTTTATTGGCTTAGTAGAACAAAATAGCCATCCTAGGAGGAATCAATTTATTCAGAGACAAGTAAAAGTGAGAGTTTTATGTAAAGTTTTTAACTATCTCTGTAAAGAGCTTTTGACTGAAACGAAGGGTTGTGCCTTATCAAAGTAACCATTACACTATAACCCTCATTGAGAGTGTATAAATGAAATTCCAGTTCAGTTTACAAAGTGCCTCATCGTTACTTTGATCCTCTGGCCACAGGTTTTCGCTTCACATCATTAAAAATCCTTGCTGCTGGATATTAGGAAACACTACCACATACAGATAACATCAGACCTCTCAAATTTTACTGATGACAGGGAGTGTCTAAATTTCAAAGCACCCAAATCTGGTCACGTTACCACACTCGCATCTTTATCAAGGGAGGTTGCCGCAATGCCACAGGCTCCATTCAGCCCCGGAAAGATAGGAGTGGGACTCCAAAACCGTCAGGCGGGCACAGGGCCGGATTTAGGTTTGATGAGGCCCTAAGCTATTGAAGGTAATGGGGCCCTTTATATGTCCAGCTGCCCTTTGTCAACAACAAATTGTCACTGTTTTTGTGTTGAATATATGCTATATGGTAAGTTATGGACCCTAATAGGTATCTAAAGCCACATAACAAATAGGAGCCTACACAACACAAAACACTGTTGCTGTATGTAGGTTTTATTTTATTTGTTTTTTATCTTATATTTTGGAAATGTACATCCAGGTTTTTTCCCCTTTAAATTTTTTGGGGGGCACGCATGAGAGCGAGGCCCTAAGCTACAGCTTGTTTAACTTATACGTAAATCCAGCACTGGGCGGGCACCAGGTTGGCAAAGACTGATTTAGCATCTGTGTTCATGCAAATGCACCCATTATGGCAGCTTCTTTTTTCTACTGCAGGATGATTGCCAATTTGGGCATCCTTTAGCGCACCTGAGACCAAGCATCTCTGCATCCTGCACCTTCTGCATTCATTTCATGCATCTGACGCAATGTGCCATGGCCTAAAAATCAGAAGCAGCCTGCAGGGCAGTGTTGTCCATCCAGTTTCCCAATGTAGAGGTCACTGCTGCCAGCTGAGAGGCAGATTGGCACGGTAAGGGTGCAGTGGAGGGAGCATCAGAATGTCTCTAGTGCTGCACTCACACCACACCTTGCCCCTCTGTCCTACTTACTGCCACCCACTGAAATGCCTGCTTACAAGGATCATATCTGCAGCCTGCTAACCCACATGATTAGTCCTGCTTTTCTATAGAAACTAAGACACTTCCCCCACAAAAGATAGCCTCACTGACCTTGAAGGAGGCCTATATTTCCCCCTGAAAGGCTTATCAAAGGCAAGATTCCGTGTAAGATATGGCTTGACAACTGATCTCCGTTTAGCGGCCAAAGGTCTGGTATCAACTCGATCCCAGGCCAGAAGTACTGGGTCCTTTATCAAAAACTTCACTTGCTTTGAAGGAGCAAGGTCAATTGGATAGTCTACACAACATATCCCTGCCATAGAAACCAGAAGAGAATTGTCAGTTATTTTTGACAAGGCAGGCCCATTGGAGCTACTGGGGCACAACTCTCCCAATGAGAATGTCTAATAATAATAATAATAATAATAATAATAATAATAATAATAATAATTTTTACGCACAAGCACCTGTGCAGATATGGCACTTCAGGTTGCAGGCTTTTCATGTTGCAAATGGGCCTCCGGAATGGATCCCATTCGTAACCAGAGGTACCACTGTACATGAAATTTGAGTATCAAGACTGCCAACTTTTCAGTCCCAGTTGTGACGGTTACCCCTCCCTCTTGTTGTTACAAGGGCAATTCCAGCACCTGTATAAGGCAACAGAGGGCTGACTGAAGAGCAGTCCTTCTTGCCTTCTGAGCATGCTCAGAGCTATTTCTTTGAAGACCCCATCTCCAAACAGTGCAAAGCACATTATTTATACTAGTCAGAAGAATAATGTGGTTGCTAGCTTGAGCTATCTTTTTGACTAAGAGAGTGCAATGGGAGACACAGTGTGAGTCTCTTTTGATAATAAATATCAATAATTCTTATTTAGGTTTTAAAATGCTGTGTGTGTGTGTGTGTGTGAGAGAGAGAGAGAGAGAGAGAGAGAGAGAGAGAGTTTGGTAGGCTACTGCAAGAACAGGATGTTGGTCTTTGGTCTGATCCAACAGGCTATTCTGCTGTGGGGATTCTATTTGTACAAAGGATACACGTTGTAGAATCGCCAAATTAAATACAAAGAGCTTTCTCGCTGGTGCGGCAGGTGCAGTCTGTGCATGCTCATTTAATTTATTTCTGAGTCTCATAGTGCCTAAACAGGTTGTGGTTTGTGGGGCACTAACATCACACTTAGATTGAGTTAGCTATCGTCTGCACACTTTCCTTCTCAGTAAGCCAAAAATGGTAAGAGCCTCATTATCGTTAAAAAACAACAACAAGCACACCCGTTTCTTGATTCTTTCCTTTTTAGGTTATGCTTTCTCTTCTTCATTATTCCAAATGTGGTCCCCTTCACTCAATACAAAATTGGGGCAGGCAAACTGGACAGAGACTGTTTATTTATTATTTATTGGTTTATATCCATTCTATTTTTCCTCTGAGGAGCTCAAGGTGGCATTCATGAGTCTCCTTTTCCCCAAGTTATCCTCACAGCAACCCTGTGGGGTAAGTTAGACCAAGAGACAGATGGGCCAAAGGCCACACAGTGAATTTCATGGCTGATTCTAGCACTGCAGATATGAATATAAGCACAAAATCTAATAATAATAAAAAATCAGGTTCCACATTCTGAATTTTATACTTTTTAATGTTTAGATTTTGAACTTTTAGTGGAACAAGTGAGAATCAAGAATTTGGCCACACCAAAATTCAGTCTTCACTGGATGATAGACCATTTCATTCATTCATGGTGTGTGTGTGTGTGTGTGTGTGTGTGTGTGTGTGTAGCTTGTACAATTATTCATTTGAGTTTTAATTTGTATCATCATGGTGGGTGTGGGTGGGTTTAGGTGTGTAAGAGAGATAGAGAGACCTCATGATGCAAATTAAATTACATGCAATATGAATACCACATGACCAATAAGAATTACTATACCTGAGACCATCAAAATGCCATTTATAAATTGTCTCACTATCTTCTCAAACCTCTTCTTTATCTCTGTTAAGGCTCTGACCCATTGTCCTTCCTGGTCACCACTATCTGTGCTTTTCCCAGTCGGCTGTGGTAAGTAAAGAGAAAAGGAATTATTATTATTATATTTGGGCAAATGGAAATTTATCTATGGGAGAAGTGGCCCTTGCTGCGTTTTGAGCTATTTGGAAATAAGGGAACATCCCCTGCTAAAATCCACAATACCAGCATGCACAGTTCAGCACTTAACCTTCCTCTGAATGCACAAGGCACTGCAGTTACAAACTCTAGCAAATTTTACAAATATGGATTTGAAAATATTTTTGTTTTCCTAACACATACATCAACATCTCAACGAGAAAAGGGAATTTAAAATATACCTACATATCTATAGCTATAGCTATATTTTGTACACACAACACACACACACACACACACTGTATTTAAGAAGTGGAAGCAGTAGGGGGGAATGCCAGCTGGGACAACAATGAATTCTTAATCTAAAGAATGGCCCAATTAACACCAAGTGGCTGAGAAATATGTCATTCAGCCAGCCTATGAAGGCAGCCTGTGGGGTAATAAAGCATTTTAATGCAAAGGCTGTCTTTCCACAAAAGTGCATTCACAAAATAAATATTTAGAAGAAAGACCAGGAAATAGGCTCTTAAAGAAAGAAGGTTGCCTTTAATGCAGGTTTCAATGCCGTTCCTGAGGGCTACTCTTCAAAGGTCAATGGGACTCCAGGGAAGCAATTTGAAAAGAGTCAAATGTGGCATACCTTATTTTTATTATTATTAAGAAAGAGGCAAGCATGGTTTGCTTACTCGCCTTCATAGAAGAGTTAGCTTTTGCTGATAAGCATAAAACCCGGCTACAGGGATGTGTTAGCTAAAGGGCACAGCACTCTAATGTGTGAGGCTTAAGGCAATGTGCTGGAAAACTTAGGCCCAAACAACGCATGAAGCCAAATGTGCTGTTAGGGATCACATTGGTGGAAGAGTATGCACAGTCTGGTCACCTCACCTCAAAAAGACTGATGTAGAGCTAAAAAAGGCTCAAAAACGGGCAACCAAAATGATAGAGGCGGTTACTGCCGAGATCTGTGATACAAGCATGAGGCATCCCTTGTGATGAGACATCGCTAGCAGTACAATGTGCGATAGCGTAACACAAAAATATCACCGCAGATGTGATACTCTGCCTTTTCTTATCCAGAATGGAAACAACCAGACTAAAATGATACTCCTTAAGCTTCCTGTTTCCAGCGGTGAGAAATGTCTGACTCTCACACGATTGGAGTGCTGGTAATTCAGGGTTGATGTGGGGGTAATTAGTGCTGGCAGACACCCCAGGGTGGGGGAGGACTGTCTCGTAGACCTGCAGACCATCCGAGATTGTCAGCTTGCATCAAGGTGCAAGTGGCAGGACGCTGGGTCCCAGAGCACAACACGGCTGGCACTCTCTGAAGTCACTCTCATAAGCCGGAAATATCTGTTTGTTAAATTATTAGATTTGGACAATAAACAGACATAGTCTGGACCAAAGAAAATTGAGAAAAACATGGGGCCACTAGGGGGCGCATTGGAAGATGGCCGACAATACCATCTCTCCGACCCACACGGGGTAATTAAGAGGCTGTTATGGGAGTAGGCAGCCTCCCTTGTTGCCCCAAGGAAATGGGGAACACTGCCCTTGCCTGCTGTGCCCATAAATCACCCCCTAATTCGAAAGAAGGGGGTGAGGGCCCTAGGCAAAATGCCCCTGTGTGGACCTCAGCTCTGCTGGACGCTGTCTCTGATTGCGCACTAGTTGCAGCAATTTGGAATAATTAATTACAAAAGAAGCATATGCACATATTTCAAGAGAAGAAGGGGAGTGAAGTCTGCTAATTTAAGTGCCCTCTGTGAAAGAAGACGACGGGTTGGAGAAACAGGAATATTTTACGATGAAGATACACCAAAGGCTGGGTATGTTGACAACAACGGGACTGAATGGGGGGGGGGAACCTTTTTTACTTTCCTTCTATGTGATTTACAAGAACCCCTCCTCATTAGAATCGTCGGTTGAACTGACCCAAGCAGGATGATTAAGGTCTGTGTGGAGATAAACTTTAACCAAAAGTATGCTTTATGGAGATCGAGAAGCAATAAGAGCTTTTGGGAATGGCGCAGCAATTAATTTGGAGTCGCCATCTTGCCAAAGGATTTATAGCCGGGAGGAAGAACAGACTTGTTTTCAGACTGCATTCCTAGTGAATCTCCTCAGAGGTTTTGAGAAAGGAGGCAGATTGGTGAAGATTAATGACGCTAAGACTGTTTTGATGTATGGAAGTGATATATGGAAAACGTCTGGATATGGCTACTGGATAAAAAAAAAATATCCACGCAGGATTACAAACTGTTCTAACCAGCTTGCGGAGATTATCAGAGGTCACAAAGAGAAAGGAAAAATATATGAAAATAACAACAAGAGATGTGGAAAAACAATAAGAAAGGACTGGATAGTACTGTGAACATCATAAGATTAGATTTGTGGACATTAAAACAGCAGTAAGAAGCAAGAAGTTGATTGGATCCCCTTCGGAACTTGAAATATGGGTACCCCCAACAAAAATTTAAAATTCGGCTGTGTAATTTGGAATTTATGTAATTTGGTTTGATTTGATGTGATTGGTCGGTTAATAAAAAAATATTCTTTAAAAAAAAAGAAAACTGAGGAAAACCTCCAGAACTGTACAGTCCCTGGTGTTTAAGCTCGGACTTCAAAAAGATTCTCTTCATGGCATTTGGATTACGGAGGTGATTGGTATGTCCTTTTTTCTCTTCTCAATATCTACAATTGGTTTTCTATGCCAAGCCTCATCAAGAAACCTAATTTTTTTTAAAAGTACAGATGGACTTCTATTTATAATTAAGTATTTAATTGCACAGCTTTACTTAGACTTGAAAGACTTGATAAAGATAAAAGAAGAAACAAGATGGCACTTGTCAATATGACACAGCACGGAAAAATAAGAATTCCTCCCTTTTTTGAGGGAAGTGGGAAATACTTGCTAGCTGACTTTATAAAGACTTGAGACAACAATTTGGGATAACATACAGTGCATCTGTGTGCAGAATTTCTTCATTATGAGTGAGAGAGAAGGCCAAATGGAGATCTTGCAACCCCCCTTCTAGGGCCCAGAGGGGGGATTGTGTGGTCTCCGGGAAGGCTGATCGATCATCAAATGACTTATATCTGTGGAATACAGTTCAGTTACATTGCAACATTGCAAACAGTATGCTCAACAATTTAACAATTAACCACATGGAAGTTACTGCGTCATTAAATTTCAAATGACAGACTTGGACAACAGCCCGGATTGGAATGATTTAACAACTTGGGAGTTGCTGCATCATGAAACTTCAAATGATAGACTTGGAACCTCAGCCCAGACTGGAAGACTGGAATGAAATCAGGAAAAGCTGCGCTGGCAAATCGACAGTTGAAAAAATATATATACATAAACAAAGCTGAACTCAATGGATGAAAGGATATATAATTTCTGACATGATTGAGAATCGCATAGCCAGGGACGGAGAACTTTAAAGTGTTAAGATCAGAATGTAGAAGATATGAGAACAACAAGAAGAAGGCAGAAACGAAGATATTGTAGACATACTTCAGAGGTCCAGACTATGGGAAGACCAGAAAAAATTAATAATTAGGACTGTAATTTGGTTGTTTTTTATTGGATTATAATTGGATTATGATTTGATGGATATGTTAATTGACTGTTTTTATTGGAAAATTATCAAAAATGTTTTTTTAAAAAATGATACTCCTTCATCCTGTGGATTGTAGTGGTACCTATGCAGTTTGTTTTATGCTTAAATGATTATTCCATTTTTAATGCTTTGTGAGAATTTACTATGTATATGCACAGGGAATGTGCAGGTGACCTTGGAACGGACAGCTCACAGAAGAACCCCGACCAAACATAAGAGGAGGCGTGTAGTGGTGATAGGGGATTCCCTACTGAGGGGAACAGAAGCAGTGATCTGTGGGCCTGACAAGATGTCTCGGGAAGTGTGCTGTCTCCCTGGGGCTAAGATCCAAGATGTAACTGAACGACTGCAAGGAATCATAAAACCCACTGACAAATACCCCTTCCTCTTGGTTCATGTGGGAACCAATGACACTGCAAGCAATAGCCTCCAGAAGATCAAAATAGACTACGAGGCTCTGGGCAGGAAATTGAAGCAATTAAATGCACAAATTGTCATCTCATCTGTCCTCCCAGTTGAACGACGTGGCCCAGGGAGAGAGGGAAAAATAGTGGAAGTGAACAGCTGGCTTCGCAAATGGTGTAAACAGGAACGGTTTGGATTCTTAGATCATGGACTGCAGTTTCTTGAAGATGGACTTCTGGCAAGCGATGGGCTGCACCTCACAATGGTTGGGAGGAATGTTTTTGCCAAAAATCTCAGAAACCTCATCAGGAGGGCTTTAAACTGACTAATGTGGGGGAGGGAGACAGTGCTCCTGAAGGTAGGAGTCTATCAATTGATGAAGATGATCATCCAAATGTCATAGACCAAATGGAGCAAACAGCATGCAGACCTAGTGGTGGGAGGAAAAAATCCTTAAATAAGAGACACAGGGGAATGATTAATGGTCTTCAATGTCTGTACACTAATGCACAAAGCATGGGAAATAAACAAGATGAGCTTGAGCTCTTGGTACAGCAAACTAAATATGACATAATAGGCATCACTGAAACCTGGTGGGATAAGTCCCACGATTGGAATGTAATAATGGGGGGATACAATCTATTTCAGAGAAACAGACCAGACAAGAAAGGAGGAGGAGTGGCGTTATATGTCAGGGATGTGTATACCTGTGAAGAGATCCAAGATTTAGAACCTCAAAGCCAAAGTGAGAGCATTTGGGTCAAAATTAAGGGAGAGAAGAATAACAGTGACCTCATTGTGGGAGTTTACTATAGATCCCCAAGCCAAACAGAGGACATAGATGATGCCTTCCTGGGACAGATGGCCAAGCATGCAAAAGGAAGGGAGATAGTAGTAATGGGGGACTTCAATTACCCGGATATTTGTTGGATGTCAAACTCAGCCAAGAGCATAAGGTCAAACAGATTCCTCACTGGCCTTGCAGACAACTTCATTGTCCAGAAAGTGGGAGAAGCAACAAGAGGAACAGCCATTTTAGATCTGGTCCTAACCAATGTGGATGACCTGGTTAGTGGGGTAGAAGTGGAAGGATCATTAGGCGCGAGTGATCATGCTCTTCTGAAGTTTACTATACAGAGGAAAGGAGCAGCCAAGCATACTAGGACTCAATTTCTTGACTTTAAGAAAGCCGACTTCATAAAACTTAGGGAAGTGCTGGGTGAGATCCCATGGACAGTAATACTAAAAGGAAAGGGAGTTCATGATGGCTGGGAGTTTGTTAAGAGGGAGATAGTAAAAGCACAACGTCAGGCAATACCAATGAGACGGAAACATGGAAGGTGCCTAAAGAAGCCAGGGTGGCTATCATATCACCCCTTAACCTATCATTTAAAAAAGAAAATTATATATTTGAACATGGCTATCAAATCTCTTCCATGTCCCTTCCGCAGCTCTTCTTCATATTCTCCTTTCACTCGTGGGAACTCCAGCTTGGTGATGTTTTTGACCCTTTTCAACAAATCAGCCCCTTTTCCATAGTCCAGACTCAACTCCATGTGGTATTTAAAAACATGTTTCAGAATCCCTCCAAAATTGAGAGCCCCCACAGCTCCAAACATCTCACGGCCCATTGCCAGACTCGGAAAGTCCAAACATCCCTGCGTAGGGATTTCCAAACCAATCCAAACTTTATCTTTCCAAATCTGGCTTTTTCCAAGTTCATTTGTCAAGTCCAAAAGCTCATGCTCCTGCAAGGCCGCAGCTCCCTCCATCTCTGGCGCCCAAGATTCAGCAACATCCTCTTCTCTCATCTGCTCTGTCAGGACGCACTCCTGTTCTAATTCCTGGGTGGGCTCCACATAGTTTCCCACTGCCTGTTCAAAAATTCTGGCCGCATTAGTCATCAAATCCATCTTCTCATTTAACTGTTGCAGTAGGGCACTTGTTTTCCAGAGAGCACACAACAGAGCCTCTGAATACATTGTCCTACAAGGTCACAAGTCCATTCCCACGACTGTAATCTGTGACAGCTGCAAGCTCCCTGGAATTAGTTACAGTTTCACAGTCTCCCTCTAGGGGGAGAACTTCTATTTGTTCTTGCAACAAAGTATCCTTTTTGAGATATTTTGTCAATATTTGTTCCTTAAAATGCGAAAGGAAACAGTGGAATCACTATGTTTCTCTTCCTTTAACTATCTGTCAAAAACGTTTGTCTCTGGTCAATGAGCTTCAAACGTCAGTCCTGACACCCCGCTCCAGGATCAGGACGGTGGAAAGTTACTTTAAACTCACTTCTGCAGGTTTAAACAGTCCGAAAAAGATCCCCCTTCTTCTCCTGCTGTCAAAGGGGGGTTCCACAATTTTAAATGATGAAATCCAATCTTTTAGAGGCGATTTTCTGAGCTCTAGTTTACGTTGTCTTTGCTTTATTCTGTCTACAAATAAACGGAAGGCTGACTTCCTGTTTAGACCTTCCCGTTTCAGTACCAAATTGAAGTAAATTTTAAGTCCAATTCCTTTCTGCACGCAAGTCCTTATTTAAAGTCCGATTGTTCAAATTTTAAGTACTCACGGGTGCTTATTTTAGAAGCCAAATTGTCCCAGGAAAAAGGCAGCGCTCTCCGGCAACGGCTATGCGGCTTCGCTCCATGGAAATAGCAGTTGACTCACAGCACCGCGCCACTTCCCCCTCTTCACTTCGGAGCCCGTTAGTAGGTTCCTTTGCAGGTTGGGGGGGCGCTAAGGGTGCCCGCCAAGTCCCATGGTCACAGGCTTCACCCGCCTGTGATTTTTAGCAGGGTCCCCGCTTCGCCGTAGCGGAAAAGACCCGTTTCACGCAGAGCTAGTCCCTCCAGTTCAGAGGGAGTCCGCCATTGCCGATGGCGCCACCCTGGAAGTCTCACCATGTTCAAATATATAAAAGGATGTCACACAGAGGAGGGAGAAAGGTTGTTTTCTGCTGCTCCAGAGAAGTGGACACGGAGCAATGGATCCAAACTACAAGAAAGAAGATTCCACCTAAACATTAGGAAGAACTTCCTGACAGTAAGAGCTGTTCGACAGTGGAATTTGCTGCCAAGGAGTGTAGTGGAGTCTCCTTCTTTGGAGGTCTTTAAGCAGAGGCTTGACAACCATATGTCAGGAGTGCTCTGATGGTGTTTCCTGCTTGGCAGGGGGTTGGACTCGATGGGCCTTGTGGTCTCTTCCAACTCTATGATTCTATGATTCTATGATTCTATGTGATTTGTATGTTAGCTGCCTTAGGAACTTACGTTGAGGAACGATTAGATAGATAGATAGATAGATGATAGATGATAGATAGATAGATAGATAGATAGATAGATAGATAGAGTCTATCACAATCTACAGTGTACGGAGGTAAGACTTTTGTATCCCAAAAAGAGAGATAACAGAAGAGGGATTGCTGCATTAGAGAAAATTAGACCTAAGACAAGTTTTCAAACGTTACTTCTAGAAATTTCCCTCAGGGTTATGAAAAAGTCAATGGTCCATGCTGTGACTTCTTACCTGCCTATCAGATTTGGATCTATGTGTGCATCCCTCTCTTACCAAAGACAAGGTGATGCTTTCACTTTGTTCGGTGAAAGTAATTGTCATTGAATTTTGATTAAGAACCTTGAGTTTTAGCTGTTCATTTATCTAAGGAATAAAAGAAGATAATGAAAGTCTTAGGGGCTGATTCACACAATTGGCATTTGCTACTGTCATCATGCTTACAGGATTGTATCCAGGGTCAGTCCTACTCAGAGCAGTCCCGTTAGTGGACATGACGGACTTCATTTCAATGAGTCTTACCTGAGTATAATTTAGTTGGGTGCAATGCAAAGTGTAAAAGCCTTCTTTCCCACATCTAAAAGTTCCCTCAACTAGCAGTGAATTTGTGGGGAAATGTTGCCCAAATTTGGGGTGCAGGCTCCACATTGTTTAGGCTTTATGTTCCTGTGATTCACACTACTGTGATTCTGATGGGGAGTTCATTATAGTACTTTATGTCCACAGCAAACTCAAGTCTTGGACAAATGGGGCATTTGAGTTCCAAGCTAGATGACATTAGTTGTGTGAGTGCACCCAACACACCATGAGCTAAGCCATGGCCTGGCTAAATGTGTTATCCAAACCTAACCTCATGGATTCTCATCCAGACAACTCACAAACAAATCTTGATTACAGCTCATGATTTATCTGGAGCAAGACAAACCACAAACCAGGGTTGAGATGACATGCTAAGCCAAACCATGTATTAGCCCCCAGCAGCACAGCAGAGGGAGGACCAAGGGAGAAGTTCAGCAGCTGTGATCTCGTCTCTGGGAACCCTCACACAAGTGAGTTTGTGGCAACTAGCCCAGTGCCTGCTGGCAGTTCTGGGATTTTTAAAATGTGCCTCTGGAAACCAGCAGGAACAAAGCATAATCTGGAATCTCTGCCTAGAATTTCTTTCAGCTAGAAGAGCACACTTTTAGAGATCTTTGTAGAATTCTAGAGACCAGCCACAGAGACAGCTATTCCAAAAATGTGAGGTGTTAGTGGATTATTGAGAGTTTCATTTGATACCTGATAGTCTAACGACTGCAGAATCTGGTTTTTGGAATACCAGCTCCAGTGCTGGGTTAAATAGCCATCCTTGTCTCTAATGCTCCCTCCTTCATTATTCATCATCAGTGCTATTGAACAGCTGGGTGAGAGAAAAACAGTTAAACTATGCAATTTAATACTAAGGGAGAAGTTGACGGGAATACATACATAATAAAGATCCTGACTGTAGCAATTGCAGTAATATTGGGAAATTCATAACAAGGAACTCAGTGGCCCAATTTTTTAATATCCTGAACTGATGTGATTGAACCATGATATTCATAGCCCACAATAGATGTTATAATACTGTTGCACACCTCCCCAGTCTCCAAGCGGTGTGAGATTCCAGAGGTTCCAGGCACTTACCCAGGGTTCATGTTTCTTTGGGAATGAGGCACAGTGGAGACTGTGGTACCTTTATGATAGAGGGTTTATTTACACACACATATACCCTGAGCCTGTGATGGAGGGGTTCACAGCATCAACACCCTCAAGGGTCTTGTTTCTCCCATAGCCAGAGCTTTAGATTCAAACAAAAGCTTGCTGCTTTACTTCTAAGTCACATCACTGCCAACTCTCAACCCTCACATTTGTCTTTTTTCTAACTACCAGCCAGCTGGGCCACTACTTTTCTCTGGTGTGGAACCTAAATCCTTGCAAGCTTTCAGAAATTATTAAAACTGACTAGTTGCATGCATTTACATCATTGCATGATTTCTTCTCCTGATGATAAGTCAGGTGGTCAGTCTAATGATCCTTTTCCTCATTCCCACAGGCACACCAGTCAGTCCCCCCCTTTTTAGGGGTCCCTACTTTCCTATGGACAAAAGAGCCTGCCAGATCAGACTAGTTAGCCCATCTAGTCCAGCACCCTGCTCTCACAGAGGCCTCCCAGAGGCCTGTGCAAAATCCTCAAGCAGCACCCAAGCACCAGAACACTCTCCCCTCCTGTGGTTTTCAGCAACTGGTATTCAAATGCATTGCTGCCTCCAGCCATGGCCTCTTTAACCCTGGCCTCTCAGTTTCCTCAGATCTCTCTATAGCTGCTGTGCTTTTGTTCTGGTTGCTCTTTACTCCACAGGAAATACGTGTAACTGTTTCTGGCCTGCCCCTGTCTGGCTGCAGAAATATGTTAGTCCCCCCCCCCTCCAATCCCCTTTCCAAATCCTCATCACTCCAATGACCTTTTTCTCCCTGAGCAGTGCCATGTAGCGTAACCATTAGTTACACCCAGTGGGGTTATGCTTTTAACATCTGCCATTAGCAGCTTCCTATATCACACGCTTTAAAGACTGAGAAGTGAGATAATTAATTAATCCTCCCATATAAAAGGAATGATGGATGCAAATCATGACAATAAATGACCAGTAACAGATCTACACTACTTGGTTTTAAAAGTCTACCATGAACGATAAGGCACATTTGATTTAGTTGGGGTTATGGCCCTTGGCTTTTCCATCCATGTCACTGGCTAGTTATGTGACCTTGAGCTTTCCCTGTGTTTCTTGTTTATTCATCTGTAAAATTGAGATAATGCCTCTCTCACATGATACCTAAGAGGTCCAGGAAATGAAGGCATTTCTATAAGCACTCATTAATATCTTTATAATCCTGAAGTTACTACCACCACCCAGTCAGCAGAGGTGAATGTTCTGAGCCTATGAGACATGTGCAGGTAAAGCTATCAATATAAACAGCTTGCTCTAGATGAGCCTGGCTTGGGTCAGGATTACGGTACCCATGTGTGCTACTTTACAGAGGACAGTCCTCTCTTTGAAGGGCTTTCACAGGATGACGGTCCTCAACTAAAAGTAGTCTTCTGTTTGGGCCGTTTGGTTCAAGTCCAGTTTAAAGAAAAGCAAGCCATAAGAAGGGAGAGCAGCAGCCTTGAAACTACCCATCAGCAGTGAGGCCCTGAATAGCAGTCTGAGCAGGCACCCAGGTGAGCTGGCCACAGCCTCGCCCACTATGGTGAGATGGATTGTGGCTAACATGTGCACCTCCAGATGTTGTTATACTACAACCTCCACCATCCCTGATCATTGGCCATGGAGACTGGAGCCAGTTAGCGCTGGAGTCCAACAATGTCTGGAGGACTGATTATAGTAAATTATAGTAAAGAGTTCTAAATTCACATCTATAAATGTGTAAATTATATGCACATTTGCGACCTTTCTGGTGGTGCCCATCCTTTTTGGCCTAAGCAGTGATGCCCATGTGGTGGAGCAGTAGTGACGTCGAGGCATGCATGTGCACCAGTGAGAGTGCCAGATCAGCAGTGTCAGCCCCACCCATTCACCCGCACAGCCTCAAGACTTTTCTAGGTAAGCAGAAGCAATGCCAGTGCCAGTTGTAAACAACTGAGCCAAGGTCAGTATAATTCAATGTGGGTTGTTGGTTTTTTAAAAAAGTAATCTCTCAGTATGCTTTCACCACTGTTTTGAAGGTGCTGCTCCCTTCTTGTTTAGACATTTGGAAATAAGGAGAGTCCTACTGGATCAGGCCAATGGCCCATCTAACATCAGTACCCAGAATCCACTGGGTACTCAGCTGTTGCACTTTTTCCCGCACCAACCCCTGACCAATAAGTGACACTCACCTGGCCTTGAAGCAATAGCGTATCCACGAATGGCCCTGAGACGTAATTGTACCTAGAAGCGTTTGACTAGGAGCATCCTGAAACAGAAGGGTGATGGTTTTTCCTACACAGCATATGGGAAACTGGTAGACGGCAACACTTCCTGATGGGTAACTTTGACATGGGTCAAGTAATATCACACTTTTTTAGAAAGAAAAAGAAAAGAAATGCATTTATCTAGTTATCCGTTGTGGGAACTTGTATTATTACAAGTTCACTCAGCTGGATCTTTGATGAGGGCTGTTTTCAGTGTTACAACTAAGACAAACTTGAGCAACAAACTGTAGGAACTGCCTTAAGGCAAGTCCTCAAATTACCAGCTTCTTAATACTAAGGTCATATCCAGTGCTTTTAAAATAAAATAAAATAAAATAAAATAAAATAAAATAAAATAAAATAAAATAAAATAAAATAATAAATAAATAAGGTGTTGGCACTCACCATGAAGTTGTTACAGTAACTGCACACTTTTAACGTTGGGGGGGGGGATAGTACTACGTGCCCTTGAGCACTCCTAGAAAAAAAACCACACTGGGCATATCTCTGAATTATAAGGTCTATGGTTCTGATTTACTCTTGCGTCCTGACTACTGGCTTCCTCCTCTAACCAGCTCCTTGTTTCCTGCAACTGATTCACCCTAGCCTTTTGCCCATGGCCTGGTAGTGGGGGGGGGGAGGGCACGGGGCGGGCGGGGAGGAATCACTTTAAAGTCCCTGCAAGTGCAAAACTAACACAATTAATTAGCCTCTTCTGATGCACTAGCTTTCCCCATGAAGGGAGATTAGCAAGTGCGTACTCTATATCTGAAATCATTGTCCTCATCATTCTAGGGCTTTTTGCCTTCTTGTATCATTTTCATATGCAGATCCTTGCCAAACTGCCAGTAGTGAAGTTTTATTCAAGGCTTCTGAGTGTCTGATGGAGCATAAGGTGCCTCTGTCTGTGAAGCAATCTGCCTCAGAGGAGTTATTTCCCTGACATGTTCATAAGCACCGCAGCAAGGAAAAGAATCTATTAGCCAAAGTGATCGGCTAGAAAAAAGGGGGTATGTAAAGGTCTCAAAATGAGGCTTTTGTGTTTAACGCACTGTGTTAGAAAACGGAGACTGACAAATGGAGTCAATTGAACTACAGAACTGATCTGAAAGCCTGCACTGTCAGAGTCTTTCATTCTTAATTCCCAGTTTGGTGGAAAGATCAAATGGAGCATGTGCTTCTGTGAAACAACTCCAAATGAACTGCAGCCAAGGGGCTGTCAAGGAAGTTTGGGGAGGGAGGGAGAGAAGAGAAAGCAAGAGTGCAAAGGATTTGAAATAGCTTAGCTCTATGCTCTTGCAATGCAAGCAGAGAGGCTTCAGCAGCACCAGCTAAGCTAGCAGTACTTGAATTACATCACCCCCTTGATTTTTTGTGCCATTGCTCCCTTAGCTACTGATCTTAGAAGGCTACAGTGCAGCCATTATTTGGCTGGCATTGGGGGGGGGGAGAGATTCTTGGAGTGTGGCTGTAGATCTCATTAAGGCTCTCTCCTCTGACCTCTTTTCCTGCCCTCAAATTTGGGGTACGGTAAAGTGACATCCCACAGAAAGTGAGTCCGTGTCCTCTGCAAGCCCCCACACAACAGGGATGAGGGGATTTCTGATAGTTTCTCATTCTGTGGGTTTGCTCTGTCCTAAATTCTACAGCTCTCAGATGCCAACTTCATTAGGAATCTCAAATTAATTTCAGAACTGGACTGGGACACTTTGCTGCATCTTTTCTTCCACTCACTCATTTGCATCCTTACATCCACAAGTGCAATGAAATCCCCCCTTCCCTCCCCCTTTGTGCAGCCCCCACCGCCAAATCTACTCTGGGTTCCCCCCAAGTGGTACCTGGTGCCTATTGGTGCTGGTAGGGTAGAAGGCAAGGAGACCAACAGCAGGTGGCACTAGAGACAATGACAGGCAGAGCCGCTCCTGACTCATTGATTGTAACAAGGCAAGCAAACAAGGGCAGACTCAGGTTGGTGGGGCACCGCCTCATTGGACCTCATGAAGCAGCCTCCACTGGCTTCCCCCATCACTCTTTGAAGGAAGCCCTGCCCCATTTGTCCTGCGAGGCCAAGCCATGTCCGCCTACCCTGTGCCTGATGTCAAAAACAGTGGTGTCATGTGTGGAGCAGGTTAAGATGTAATGTGCCAAAGCAAGGACTGCTGATCAGCTGGTCAGTGGCCCTTGCAAAGCCCAGTGCATCACGCCCGGTGCAGTTCTTTGCCGCAAGCCCCACAATCAGCTGACCTGTAAATATTCCACTCCAGCACAGGTTTGGCTTACAGAGATAAACTGAACACTCTAGACTCATTAAAAGTCTGAAAAAAACTGCTAATCAAGAAGCCACACTGAATTTTGTAGGTGCACTCAGAAGAAGCCTAATCCCTGTACAGTAGGGATGGAAAAGAACAACCACCAATCCTATTTCCCAAACTCGTTCCCCATACATTCCTAAGGATACAACATCAGGGATGTTCCATCAGGAAAGGAAAAGAAGAACTTCTTCCCTTTCATACGACGGACCTCGGTAGCTATTAGGGACACTGAAGCCCTTTTCAAGGCCTGAGATGGTGATCTGTGGATTGTCATGTAATTTCTCAGGATTAGGGGCCTCGTATGGCCTTTTGTTATGGCTGCATTCCTCTCTTCCGCTCTAAAAGGAACAGAAACAACAGCAGTGTCTCTTATTAGACACCTGTGTGTCAGCAGAGTTGGAACTTCAGTAGCTTTTTTTAGTTAGTTAGTTAGTTAGTTAGTTAGTTTACCACCTTTCATCCAAAGATCACGGGGCGAGGGGGGGGGGATAAAAATACAAAATGAAATCACAAAATACATAATAAAACAAAAACAAATTGATGTCATTCTCAGGATAATTTTTTTCAATAGCTCTCATGTTCGGGCTGCCAGCAACTTTACAGAGTAAAATAAATGAAAGGGGCTGAAACTTAGAATTAATTCACACATACGTAAGTGCCACTTGGGAGAGGGAGTCTGAAAGGAATGAGCAGGAGGGGGCCCCAACACAGCAGGGCTGGCTGGCTACATTTTCAAGAAAAGGCAACATCCACACAATACATTTAAAGCACTATCATACCACTTTATCACTCATGACTCCCCACAAAGAATCCTGGAAAATGTAGTTTGTTAAGGGTGCTGAAGGTGGTTAGGAGACCCTGTTCCCCTCACAGAGTTACAATTCCCAGAAGGGTTTAACAGCCAAAGACTTTTATGAGTGAACTCTGGGAACTGTAGCTCTGTGAGGGAAACGGGTCTCCTAACAACTCTGGGCACCCTTAACAAACTACACTTCCCAATATCCTTTGAGGGAAGGCATGAGGCCTGTGACTGTTTAAGTGGAATGCAAGTGAACATAAGAAGAACCTGCTAGATCAGGCCACGGGCCCATCTAGTCCAGGATACTGTTCTCATAGTGGCCAACCAGATGGCTGTGGGAAACCCTCAAGTAGGAACCCAGCACAAATGCACTCTCGCCTTCTGTGCTGTCCAGCAACTGGTATTCAGATGCATTACTGCACTTGGTAACTAGTGGTGTGGATGGGGCCTAACTGAGTAATACACATTTCCGTCTAAAGATGAGGTAGCCCTAAGACCATTCATTCCAGAGTCAGTAATGGCCGAAATGTTTTGAGCTAAGTTTGAGTTAGGTTTGAGCTACAGTTGGGCTGTGGTGGGTCTAAAAACATTGTTGGCTACCGGTGAAAATCCCCATTTTTGTATGTATAAAACCCACTGATCAATCCCTGTCCTCTTCAAGTAAGTCTCTCATGGTGCAGGGTAAGGAAAGGCCAGTTCCTGAGTCTCTGGAGAGCTACTGCCAACCAGAGAACCAAATACACGCCTAGATGGACTCTATATAAAACATCTGTCTACATATCATCCCACCGCAGATGTGGGGTTGCGTGCTGAGCTTTCGACCTATTAAAATAACCCATGAGATTACCCTATAAAGGTGTGTTGTATCCTAAACATTTGAAGATGCTTACATAGTCCGGCAAATTTCTCGGAGCAACTCCCTAGCTTCAGGACACGGGTCAAGTCTCTCATCATAAGCTTTACCTGGAAAACATACATACATACATACATACATACATACATACATATATATATGTATATATATATATGGAAAGAGCTCTCCTAAAGTCTTCCTGTAAATCCGTCAAATATTAAATTTTATTCAATACAGCCTACTGGATACTTTTGACATTTCCACATGGTGTTTTTGTAAGTTGCAAATAGCCTTTTGTACATTATACTTCACATCACTTTATCAAAACTGGAAGTCAGAATTCATTATTAAATTCTTTGCACTCACCAGTAAATCTCTCTCTCTCTCTCTCTCTCTCACACACACACACACACACACTCTCTCTCTCTCTCTCACACACACACACAACCTCTCTGTTTGTTTATAGGTAAATAGCCACGTGGATAGCCCTACTGTACCAGCTCAATAGCCCAGTTACACTAATGACTGCTACACCATGGTTATGTTGGCATATTATAGTCATGATCCTGTGCTCCTCCAGCAGTAAAGTCAAATGCAAAATGCTACCAGTATCTACATGGGCTAACACAGCAACAGCATTGCAACATGGGCTCCCATAGCATCTGTGGAAACTCTGCCCTACGGAGCATTTAGTATTCTCTGATTTTCTAGAAATTGTATCTACCTGTGCTCTTTTGCTGCTTGGTGTCTTTCATAGACAATTGAAAGCAAAGACAGTTCATTGACATTTGCTGTATAAGCTGGGTGGTGGAAGAAATAGGAATCGCTGGAAGTATTGGTGCCATACCACGTCCTGCAGCAATAAAACACGAACTGATGAGTTAAGAATTCCTTTCAATTTCAGATTGTTTTAAAAATGAAAACACTCTGGAGAGCAGGAAGTAAAATACCTCAGAGGTACCACATCTGTGAAGAAAACCTGAAATGGCAACCAAAATGGGCAGCCTGATGGAGCAGCTGCTTCAGGAGGAAAGCTTACAATGTTTGGGGCTTTTTAGTTCAGAGCAGAGACATGATAGAAATTATGTATGTACAGAAAATGGAAAGAGAAAGGTTCTTCTCCCTCTCCTAACATACGAACTCAGGGGCGTTCAGTAACGCTGAATGTTGGAAGATTCAACTCACACAAAACAAAGTACATCTTCACACACTGCAAAATAAAACTGTTAAGGGTGCAGAAAGTTATTAGGAGATCCTCATTCTCCTCACAGAGCTACAATTCTCAGAGTGGTTTAACAATCCAGTTAGATCGTGGAATTGTTCTATCACGCATTTCAATTGTGAGTGGATATTTTATAATTGATTTTGTTCTTGTAGGCTGCTTAGGAAGCCATTTGGGCATGTAAGTAGTATATATATATAAATTACCGTATTTTTCGCTCTATAACACGCACCCGACCATAACACGCACATAGATTTTAGAGGAGGAAAACAAGAAAAAAAATATTCTAAACGAAACAGTGGATGTATGATTTTTGTGGTTCATGCTGTGGCCACAGACATGTGATCTGACGGTGAGTTTGAGGTAGCCCAATGGAAAAATCCTGAGGATCCATGTGGATCCATGCTTTGTAACCACGTTTTTGCACCACTGCGGCCCCAGGCAACAGTGGGTGCGTGATTTTTGGGGTGCAAGCTGTAGCCATGGACATGCTATGTGATCTGATGGTGAATTTGGGGTGACCTAGTGCAAAAATCCTGAGGATCCATGTGGATCCGTGCTTTGTAACCACGTTTTAAGTGGGGAGGGAAGGAAAAGCACTCAAGGGACAAGGAACACGCGTGGGGTGGGTGGAGAAGGATGCTGTTAATAATGCAGAAGAGGGGTATAAGAGGAGAAGCAAGCAGGCTCTGCTTCTCTCCCTCCTCCCCGGCTCACTGAAAAACTTTGCTGCTATTTAGCCAGCTGAGTGGGGAGGAGAGAGGGACAGAGAGCCTGCTTGCTTTAAAGGAGCCAACCGGACAGGAGCCGCTTACACGTGTAAGCGGCTCCTCTCCTCTCCCGCTTTGCTCCTTTAAAGCAAGCAGGCTCTCTGTTCCTCTCTCCTCCCCACTCAGTGGCTCTTCTCCCACTTTGCTGTTTCAAAGCGAGCCACGGAGGAGGGAAGGAAGGGGAACCATGGATCCTCTGCTCACGACTGCAGCAGGTCCCCCCACCATCCGTAGGCATTCGCTCCATAACACGCACAGACATTTCCCCTTACTTTCTAGGAGAAAAAAAGTGAGTGTTATGGAGCAAAAAATACGGTAATAAATAAGAATAAAATAACGTAAGAATAAAATATGCTGGCCTGGACTCTGCCACCTCATTCACATCTTGTTCTGGTGCATGAATACACCAAGGCCTCAGCCCAAGTGTTCTTGCTACCATACCCACTCGTTGGCCCATCTTCTTGGCACACGCAAAACTCCTGAGAACAAAAGCATTTCCAGCTGCAAAGGAGACTAGAGTATAAACAGTTAAAGGAGTGGTGCTATCACAGGGTCCAAACACCTGACAACACTGTTTCTTCCCCAACCTCTCCTCCTAGGTTCTTTGGGTGTGAATTCAGCTGCATCTTCACGTGTTTTCGGGATCAGATTTTGGCCACCTTCCAAAAACCTCCTTGCAATCTCCTCAACACTGGGGCCTGGGAAGGAGACATGATGGTTAGAAATTAAAGGTAATATTTGAACAATTGGGGTGTACATTTAGATAGATATAGATATTAAAGCAGCTACCATGCATAAAATAAGAAAAGTGTGTGTTCATAGCGGCAGCGGAATGTAATTTCCCATTAACCAGTGTGATTAACTGCAGATAAAAAATGCTGCTGAGTGAAACCATTGGTCCCACTACCTTGGTGTTGTTTAATTGGAAGCAGTTTCCCAAGGTTTCTGTTATTATTACCAAGCACTTGTTATTATTAGTGGGAGAAGCCAGAGATTGAACCTAGAACCTCAAAGCAAGAATGAAAGCACTAGCCCAAACAAATCTGGCCTCTTTACAGTCCCATGTCAAAAAATTGCATATAATTCATGAATGCTAACTCAGCCTCTGAGTGCTAGCTCAGCCCAACTCAGATCTTACAGATTTCATCCTGTATACTCAAATATAAGGCAAAAGGTGACAGGGTCTGCCCATGCAACACACATGTTCAGATATTTGCAATGTGCCTACATTCACACAAGGGTACATGAGAAGGCAATAATCCACATCACCAGGAACCCTGGTTTTTGGTGTTTCCAACTGCAGGGACCATAGCATGTACTGGTAAGCACATGACAGATATGTGCTGCCTTCCACAACACTCAGTTTCATCCTGGAGGATGGTGCCTACTTGTCTGATAACGTTCAGGATTTCCAAAGAGATTACTAAATTCTGTGTGTAAATTGAAGCTGGCAGGAACACTTAGTTTAGATGATCTCACCAGCAGCTGCTTCAATCATTAGTTTCATCTTCATCTTCAAGAGTTCAGTGAGGAGATGGACAGACCGTTTTTGGAATTTGAGAAGCATCTGTTGGTCTTCAGATGAAGGGGTCACATAATTCGCTTTTAACCTTGAGGGTGTTGGACCCACCTTCTGAGCTCTTGAAGTAGGAGTGGAGGAAATATCAGCGTCCTCCGTGGAAGCAAACTTGACCACAGGACAATATAAACCAGCAAATGATTTTCTCGGTGGTGTCACCAGGAGCTCATCCCATGTAAACTCAAAGATATTCTTGACCCCTCGTGGCACATGGAAGCCCATTTTCCGCCAAAGGATAAGCATTTGTACCATGTCTGCCAGAACTCTTGGTGCCTTGGCTTTGATTTGTGCATAGTCTACACTTTTCACTGGGGAGGCCCTTGGGCTGGGCTTCTGGTCAGCCTTTTGGTCACCCTTGTGATCAGTCTTTTGGTCTCCTTTGGAGCTACCCTTTGAGTCGCCTCTTTGGTCAGTCTTTGTGTCTGGTTTTGGGTCATTCATATCACCACTTCACCTATTCCATGGGCTAGAGTTGATGTGAGGAGATCTTTAAAAAAATGTGGTGGAGAAGAATGTGTTATTGTGTTATGAATGCCTTCTACAGCTAGCACTAACACTACTTCACTCATATTTATTTCATTTATATCCCACCTTCCTTCCAGAGAGCTCAGGGAAGCATGCCTAGGGTTCCCAGATGGTATTCTATTCACATCAGCCAGATTTGCTTCCACAAGATTTCTGCATCTTTCAGAGCACACCCTGGGACCCACATGGAACTTGGTCCTTTTCCAGAGGACCTGCACTCTACAATAGCTAAACAAAAAAATGTGGTGTACAAGAAGAGGTTAGGGTTTGCCAAATGGATATTAGGGACAGGACAGGGAAGATTCAGGTGACAGAAGGGGCATAAACTAGATTTGGATCATCAAGAAATGGTTTGCTAGAGGAGGAAAGTATGTTGATTGACAAAGAGAAGTGCATTCTAGACAGATAAACAAATATAAATGTTTTGATTAGGGGTGTCTGTTATTTGAGATTTTATTTAGCTTGGGTCAAACCAACCTAGATTGTAATCTTTACAGGACTCTTACAAAGTGGAAGCCTTTCCGAATCATTTGCTTTTTGACCCTGGGAAGACTATGCAACTATCCCCAGCCCAACCAGGTTATTTGTCAATACTGCGGACTCATTTCTAGAAAATGCCTTTTTCCCCAAGGCTTTTGAATCACCATATTCACCACTCTGAGTTCCTTGGAGGATGAGCAGGAAGCACACGTATAGGAAACAGCTAGATAAAATGTGTGTGTGAGGGGGGTGGGAGCTCAAATTTGGCCATCTCTCCTAGAGTCAAGCTGGGACGTGGATGGCGCTGTGGGTTAAACCACAGAGCCTAGGACTTGCCGATCAGAAGGTCGGCAGTTCGAATCCCCGCGACGGGGTGAGCTCCTGTTGCTCGGTCCCTGCTCCTGCCAACCTAGCGGTTCGAAAGCATGTCAAAGTGCATGTAGATAAATAGGTACCACTCCGGCGGGAAGGTAAACGGCGTTTCCATGCGCTGCTCTGGTTCGCCAGAAGCAGCTTAGTCATGCTGGCCACATGACCCGGAAGCTGTATGCCGGCTCCCTTGGCCAATAAAGCAAGATGAGCACCGCAACCCCAGAGTCGTCCGCGACTGGACCTAATGGTCAGGGGTCCCTTTACCTTTTACCTAGAGTCAAGCTACCCATCTGCAGCAAGGCTTCCACCATATGGAGGTAGGAATGCTGCTTTAGAAGGTCCCAAGCACAAATGCCTCATGCTTAAAGAAAGCCTGCTGTGATAGCTCAGATGGTAGAGCATGAGACTCTTAATCTCAGGGTCCTGGGTTCAAACCCCATGTTTGGCAATAGATAGCTGCATTGCAGGGGGTTGGACTAAAATGATCCGCATGGTCCCTTAAGAGTCTATGATTCTGTGCATGGTGAAAACAATTCACAGGCTTTGGTCGTTTGGTTCCATCTACAGCCCTCATACCAGTCATACGCTTTTTGGTGCAACCGAGAGATTAACCAGTAGATTAAGCACACACAACCTTTTCTGTTTCACTTAGCTCTTTCTTCAGCAGTCAACAGGTATATTAAAGCTCAGCTCCAGGTTACAGTTTGAAGACTGTGACATGAAATGAACCAGCTGTAACGAAGGAGAACAGGATGTGCATCTCTTCTGCTTTCTTAAAATTTAATCTAGAGATATGTATAAACTGTGGGTCCAATTCAGTCAAGCCACACTTAGAACCACTTTGTTCCGGTACTCTTAGAAATACATCTTAAAAGAAACTGACTGCAGTGGCCTAAAGACAGAAGCTGGCACAGCAGGCTTGAAGGACAAAAAATGAACTGAGTTATCATGTATAATTGAAAAGGCTATGAGAATTAAAACATGGAATTCAAGAGAGATTAAAACTTCCCAGCATAAGCAGGCAGCCATGCTTGTTTTTATTGCCCCTATGTTCACCAATGAGAAGTCCAAAAATAGTCCCAGGCATTTCAAGTGTGACAGATAAATTACCCTTGATTTAATTAGAAAATGCATCTGAAGCACTTTCTTAATTACAAAGTAAACTTTCAGCTGGAACTAATAAACTGTCAGTCTAAGTTTTATGGAAGTTGAGGTTTCTACGGCTAGCTAGAGGCTAATACCCTCTGCAGAGGAATGGCTAATTAAGTTCAGCCTCCTTCTCACACAAGCCAGCTCGGTAGAGACTTCTTTGCGCTCATTTAGGGGTTGCTTTGCGATCTCAAATGGAAAGAAGCAACCAACATATTAGACGGGCTGTCCAGTCTACCCACCTGAACCACAAGAAGACAACATGGTTCCCTCCAGATGCTGTGGACTACAACCATAATAATTTTATTATTTGTACCCCGCCCATCCGACTGCGTTGCCCCAGCCACTTTGGGCAGCTTCCAACTGATATAAAATCACAATAAAACATCCCTTTACAGGTGTCTTCTAAAAGTTGTGTAGTTATTTATCTACTCTGCTTCTTATGTACAACTCTCATCATCCCTGGTCAGCATGAAGAAAGTCTTCTCAGTGGTGGGTCTTCACCATTGGAATGCAGTCTCTAGGGAGGCCCACCTGGTACCCTCACTTCTACCATTCAGACACCAGGCAAAAACAGGGGAGGCTGGTCCATTAGGGGAATGGGTTGCTGTCCCAACCTCCATCTGCCCTTAGCCCAACCCCACCTGCTTTCCTACTAATGAGTCCAGGTGGTGTCACTGTCATCTTCTTCCTACTTAGCCTCAGTGTTGCTGTTGTAGAACTCAAGAGGGAGATGGCAGCAGCCAAAACTGGAATTAGCTAGCTATCCTTGTGAGTGGCTCAGGCTCCATCTACTGTTGGTCTCCCTGCTTTCTCTCCCCCCCCCAACAGCCCTAATTTACCATCTCTGATTGGACAGTTGCTGTGTCAACCCAGGGATCATAAATTTATGGTGAAGGTGTGGGATGGAAATGTTGTAAACAAGCTAATAAATGCTATTGTCCTTTAAAAAACACACAAAATATTGCCCCTCCTCCATACCTGATAAGCACAATTACTGCATTTTGAAGAGTGTGCCGTCTGCCCAGTCTCTACAGTTAGACTGGGAAGAACCAGATGGTCAGTTCTACTTCTGACTAGGGATAAGCATGCAGGAAGCCAGCATAATTTTTATTTTATTTTTAAAATGCATTTGTATCCCACCCTTCCTCTAAAGGAGGTCAAAGTGGCGTATATAGTTCTCCTTCTCCCCCATTTTATCCATGCAGCAACCCTGTGAGGCAGGCTAGGCTGAGAGACAGCGATTGGCCCAAGTTGAGCTTTGCAGCTGAGTGGGGATTTGAACCCTGGTCTCTCAGGTCTTATTCTGATGGGCCCTAGATGGTTTGGAATGCGTGTGAGATAGATAGATAGATAGATAGATAGATAGATAGATAGATAGATAAACAATGAACTTCAATGCTTTCAGTGAAATGCTTTGGATTACCTACTGTTAGCCGCAGATGTTCCAAGAGTCGCAGCAGCACAGTTGAAAGTTGTTGGTGATGCTGCACATTCCATATGACATGCCCATTCTTGCATCATAATAGGAGAGAGCACTGTTATGTAGATTCTCACAGTGAGGTTCAGGCCACTTACGCAAGGCCACTCTGGGCAAGAATGAGCTGCAGAAGCTCAACTTGTTGTTTCTAGAACACAATGGACACTCACCCTTTCCAGGTGGGTGGTGGTTACGGCCTCTTGCTCTGTTGCCATTCTGTCAGACAGTTCTCACATGGTTGCTGGCCATTTGAGAATTCCACCGGCTGGCGTGATCTCAGGGCGGGACTTCCTGACTGAACGCCAGCTTCAAACGGGCCAATCAGAGGCTCCACCTGATGTGCAGTACCTTGCTGGCAGGCCAGGCATTGGCTGCTGCCTGCTGCCATGCCCGGTCAGGCAGCAACACTTTAAAAGGCCGACTGCTCTTACCTTCCACAGTGCTGTTGGCTGAAGTGCTTTTATATTGAAAATGTCAGAAGTGAAAATGAGAAGCATCATGAGATGGGGAAGGGCCAGAGCTCAGTGGCAGAGCATGTGATGATATGCATGAAAAAAACCCCACATCTTGTGCTTGCCATCTTCATGCTGGCTGGGAAGGGCTTCTGCCTAAAACCCTAGAGAGAGCAGCAAGCCTGTGTAGACATAACTGAGCAGCACCCCACATACAACTATGCTAGAAACTGAAGTCTGCAAACCATTAGCAATGCTATAAGCCACAGGGTGCCAGCTGCTGGAGTCAACCCAGATATTCCAGGGTTTCTAAAGAGATTTGTCTTTAGATTGATCTATGTTTTTCTAACACCCCTTCAAATTATTAAAGCTCCTCTTAAGTACTAGAAATCAACAGTTGATTAAAACTTTTGGGTACATAAAACAGTTGTCTGACCCTTGTGCATAGCTTGTCAATATTTTAGTAGTCTGTTGCCATCTAGTGGGCTGTAGCTTTGTTAAGTCTCAGGAATGCTTTGGAGGATAGAAGTTGCCACCGTTCATTGGGCTTACTTCTTGAAGAGAAATGTGATCTTGAGACACATGGAATTGCTGTTCCCTTCCACCAACACACACACATTTGCACCCACCCACCCCGCTTGTTGGCTCCATCCAATGCAACACTGTTGTTCCTGTTTACATCACTGAGATAAGTAAATCAGGAAAGGGACTACACGAGTGTTGCCTTATTTTTTAAAGCAATTGCAAAGCTATGAGCCCCCCAGATCCTTCATCAACTTTATAGCTCAAACTAAAATAGACACTGGAGAATTGGAAAACGCATCCAGTTTTATTTTGCTGCCAGTTGTCATCCTAATCACTCTGCATCAGTGAAAGGGACAGCTTTAAATATTTAAGTAACACAAAACAACTGTTCGGGTTAGGGAGATGGGTAGAAAAACCCCCGCTGAATCTTTCCATTATATTAAAATAGCAGCTTCTGGTAACACTCACCCACATGAACTGCTTGCTTTGTCAGCACTGTCAGAAATCCAATGATTAATGGGATAGCAGAACCAGCACCATACTAATCTTAAGAGGCTTCCATTCAACGCACTATTTTGCTTGGGATGTGAAGAAATGCCAGCTGCCATGGGGTGGACATGGTTTATAATTTAAAAGACCTTTCATGGAATGCTGTTTACTATACCCTACAAGTTGGCACTAAATTACTCTAATGCTGGGATGCAAAAGCCTGGACAACTAATTCTGCATGCCAAAAGTAGGCATGTGCTGTGTTTCTCAAATAATAGCCTGTCATGTTAAATAATAAACTATATTTCAAAAACTAAGGGGATTTTCAAAAGCAGTTCACAAAATAGCATGGTGGCCTCTTTCTGGGTATGCATACCTTTTTTTTTTTTTAAATCATCACTCCCACTGGTCAGGTCCAAGGCCTTAGATGTGCCTAAAGGAGGCCCTTGGATCTTAGTCATCGTATTTATGGTGATGCAAACAGCAGTGGAAATGGCAGCGAATACAGAATACTATAGCAATAATCTTTAAAAGCAGAAACCTTTAATGCTAGTGGTGACAGAAGTAGCACAAGGGCTGCAGTAAGATGCATACATGACAAAAGGCATGTGATACCTATCCTACCAAGACACCTTTTCTCTTGAGCTTTAAAACAAAATGAAAAGTGAGAATCCCAAACACTGTTTTCTGATTAATCTCAAAACATCTAAAGCTCATGTTACTTGTTTATAGTATGACAGCATGTCATCTAAAGTTTGGTAAGCCGGCTGTTGATTTTGCAGTTCACTGTCATGTTCCTGAGTAGGGGGGAACTGATTGCTCTGTGAGCTGCTACTGAAAGGCTCAGTTGATGGGGATGGCAGGTTTCTTGTCAGGGTTTCTGTTTTTTCATATGCGGTTCCAGGCTTGTTCCAATTCTGGCTTCTAAAGTCATGCGTTCTCTTTTGACCCATAAAATAAGCAGAGGGAGGTGCAAATTCCGGGTCTCGTTCATTTCTGAGATCTTCCTGCTTCTTTGACCACAGTCCAAAAGTGAATTCTATTAACGGGAAGAAGGAAAAAAGAGCAAGCTCAATTTTATTTTATTTTTTACATACTATGCTTAACCATCAAACTCCTCCATTAACTCAATCTTGGTCACACTGTCGCATAGCCACAATAAACTAGAGAGGCAGAACTAACGAAGAAAACACACATTTTAATGCTATGAATGTGTCAACATTCCTCTTGCATGGTGTGCCCTCTAGTGGTTTTGGTAGGGAATAAATATTTTGAGAACAAAGTCGCCGGTTGAAATAAGTTCTTATTTCAGGTGATAATTTTTCACTAAAAAGTCCTCAAGGGAATCAAGGAGCACAACAGAGAGAACGTAAGGCTGAAATGTTTTCCATTTTTGCCTAATGAATAAAGAGGTAGCATAGCCTTCTCCCCAAACACCTTAGATTTGAATCCACAGGAAATGTTATGCCTTCTTTCCCCCCCCTATGCAGGACTATTACAACATGAAATTCCTTCACCAGCTCACCGAAGCAGAGATTATACTGACACAGTATGAGCAGCTCACCATTCAAAGGTTTTTTATACCATGCTAAGCTGATGCACATTTCAAGTCTTTACCTTTGCCTCTATCCCACTCTCGGACATAGGGCACGCCAGGCTTTGTATCTTTCCTTTCCTGAATGATCACTTCCACTTTTCTATTTTCCGCGGAAACCCTTGACACTTCAATGGGCTTGGATTCAGCTGCTGCTGGCATAGCAACTTCTTCTTCTGTTTTCGTGGAGAATAAAGATTATTAAAACAAATGTTACTTTGAGCCAGGAGATAATTCAACAAGCTACTGCCATGCTACAAGTTGACACTCTGACGCATTACCTAATGGGGGGGTGGGGGTGGAAGCATCTCACTGGGATGTTCACTCCCCACCCTGCAAAGAAAACTGCTGTAGATAAAATCACGACAAAGCAAGAAATTGAAGAAAAAATAAATTAAAGCCCTAGTATTTCAATAGATAGCTCAAATGTTGCTTAGCAAAGTATCTTTTAAAAGCTGCATTGGAATAACAAGGGAGGGGGAACTAATCAAGACTGAAAATATTTCACTGTTGTTTCCTAGACTTCAGATAACTTTTGGCCCTGCAGATGTTGCTGAACTACAGCTTCTAACAGCCATAGCAAGCATGGCTAATGGCCAGGGAGTTGTAGTTCAGCAGCATCTGCTGGGTCAAAGGTTCCTTCTACTTACCCCAATTGTTTTATATCACAGGTGGCGAACTTCCAGTCCATGGGCCCTTCTTGGCCTGCCATGCCCTCTCCCCATAACTACGCCCACCCATCAGAATGACAGTGTTGAATCCTGAATAAGTTCCACTGCCCTGTTCCCAGCTGCAAGCAGCATCATGCAGCAGGATGTAATATGCTGATGAGCAGAGATTAAAGCCCTTTCCTTTCTCCTTCAAGCAGGGAGCGAAGGGGCCTTACTGCTACTGCCCGCCCACTTAAAGGAGAAGTAGAACAAAGCACCACATGAAGCAGGAGAGGAGAGTCTGATTCAAACAGCACTTTGAAAAACTGCAGAGGGGATTTTGATGAGTGGCCAGTTTTGTGTACCTGTCAAATTTTACTCACAAGGCTGATACTGATAAAAATCTGGACCATGGAGTCAAAAAGGTTCTCCACCTGTTTCTATATTGAGCATGCATCATGACCTTCACTTTTGCCAGGCTTCACCAGTCCTACAGAAGCCAATTAACATTGGCAACAGAAAGTGCCTTGAAGTAGATGGAAATAATCCTAATAATTTTAATGAAGACTAACAAAGGCTTCTGAATATCTGACAAATGAGAAAGTTTGGAGACTAGGCACAGATGGCATATATGAGCTCTGAATTGAAATAATAATAATAAAGTTTAGCCGTATCAGTACGTCCCACAATCCTCTGATTCCCAACTACTCCCCCCCCTCTAACATGCATTCTCTAAGTGAACATCTTTCTCTACTCTTCTCAAAAGCTGCAACATCATATTGGACTCAAGGTTTTATCTGAGCAAGCCATACTCTGAGAAGTCCCAATGAAATCATGGCTAACTTAAGTCAATTTATTTCAATGGGTCTTCTCGCGAGTGTTTCTTAGTCAGATATAACCCTCAGAAAATGGATTCTGAATACCATCTGGGGAAAAAATGCAATACAATAGAGATGAAATATTGGTCTTATGATCAGCGTTTAACGAGGTCCTCATTAACAGTTCAACTTTATGAATACAGATGTGGCTCCTTTGTTCTCTGCATTTAAGGAAAGTAATTTATAGAGAAAGTACCTCCATTTTCCTTTGTGTCACCTTCTTTCAATCGCTTTTTCGCTCGAAGCTTGGACAGCCTGGCTTCCAAAACAGCCTTACGTTTCTCTGCTAAATGTTCACGTTTTGCTCTCTGGTCTGTAGTCTTAGAACAGTCAATGACAATTGATTTATGTAGTCAGTAGCAAGTGATTTACGTTGCTATTTCCAATAATTCACTGCTTACAATCACACACTAACACTACTTAACAGCCATGTAGTTTATTTCAACCCATCTCTCCCCCCCATATTTTTCAAATCCAAACTCTGATATTGCAAACACTTCTGTAGGCGGCCAAATAATTACTAAGGCGTGATAATAAAACCTTGGTATGATCAAATCTTATTTCAGAGACAGTCTTAAAACAAACAGTAGGACGTACAAGTTTTTCATTGCAGCCACACAACTAAAAGTATTGGGTTTAGAAAGAAATGAGTATTTTAAATCGAAGTCACACTAAGAAATCTATTTGGGAAACTTCTGTGTAATTTTCTGCACCCTAAAGAATAAACTGCAACCCAATTTGAAGTTTTAATCTCCCTACATTTGCACACATGGAGATTCATTACCCACAGATGTCACAATAATAATTCGGACACATATTGGCAGTTCTTGATTCAGCTACGATTACTACACGTCTTTCAAAAGGCTGACACTGGACATTTTAGGTTACTGCTCATATGCACCAACCATACAATACCCAAGGAAAAGCTCCACAGTGGAACATATATTTTCCCCCAGCACAATTGTGAACACTTAAACTTCATACCTGCTCTCTTAGCATTTCTAAGGTTTCCATTTGCTTTCTCCTCAAAGCTTGATCACGGGCAAAGGCAAAGTAACCAACACCAAGCTGTCTGGCCTCTGAAAGGAAGATTTTTTTGTACAGTGTTATGAATTCATCCTACATTAAACTACAGAGATATTGGGACACAGAGTTGCCTCTTAGGATGATATTCAACACTAGTCACAGGAACACAGAAGAGTACTGAATCCATCTAGCTCTGTTTTACCTAGAGTGATCTGCAGTTCTCCAGGGCTGCATACAGGAGTCTTTCCTATCCCTACCTGGAGATGCCAGGGAATTAAGCAGGGATCTTTTGAAAAAAGAAAGCATGTGTTCTACCACTGACCTACAGCCCTCCCCTAGGCAAAGGAAGACAGTGCTTGCTTAAGTCAGTTTTTAATGAAGCGGAATAGTAACCTGTTTATTACACCTCTAAATACACACAGATTACTCACATCACAACAATCTTAACCATCTTTTTTCAATGGATTTTCCCCACTTTCAACGGATGAAGGATGGGGACAGAGAATTTCTGCTCTTCCGACAGTAATCACTCTGGATCGAGTTTAAACTTTTAATGATTTTATTGTATGACTTTATGTTTTTATATATTGTTGTAAACTGCTGTGATATATTTTATGATACAGCAGTATATAAACATTTTAATCACTAATTAGGTAAAGATGTGTGATGTATTATTATTATATGTGGTATAAGTTTACGGGACTTCCCCCACATTTAATTACAGCATCCTGTGAATTCTGCACGCTGATGATCACCTTGCTAAAAAAATCAGGATATGGCCTTGATCGAGAAGATATACTGAACTGAATCTATTTATGCAATGGAAGTAGAAGCGCATCTCATTTCTCAAGGCAGATCTGCACACACAGTTAGAATACACACCATTTTCTCTAATGTCCTCATAATGCATTGGTCCCATAGGTTTCTTTAGGGCTTCTTCTTCTTCCCTTTCCCACTGCTGACGCTGAAGCTCCTTTCTCATATCTTCAGACAACAAAGTCTTCTCTTCTGTCATTTGCCTAAGGGGGGAAGGGAAGCATCCCTTAAGAGTTTGTGAGTGAGAAATGGTTGTAAACCTACCAATCCCAAAACCAATTAAGTATATCTCATCTAAAAGCACAATACCATATAACAGGAGCTAAGAGCCTTAGAGCACCTCTGGGTAGGTATTCTGCTGAACTGCCAAGACACTTGCAGAGCAGCCATCAAAAAGCATTTCTCTACATGTCCTTTGAGTTGTACGTTCTACAATATAAAGGGATTGTAATTACTCGATGCTGTAAATTGTTACATAGCTTTCAGAAACTATTTCGAGGGAGCAATGTGCTGCTGACACAGTACTGTAAAGTCCTGCCTTAAAAAGCATTTCATTCGTTATCTAAAAAAAAAAAAAAATGTTAAGAGAAAAAAACTGAAAAATTCCTTAAAATATATGAAATAGCTCTTCCCACTGCCAAGTGATCACATTTCTCTGCAGAAGGCATTCTCTTGATGGGAAACAAAGACAGAATAAAAAGAAGATGAAGCAATTGGCAAGCTACCCTCATCAGATCAACAGAGTTACATTTCAAGATCTTTTTATTTTTCCTACTTAGCTATGGAAAAAAATGAATGAGCCAATTACTTAATAACTCATGCGATTAGTTTCCCTAAAATGCCCATTTTGCCCGGTTATCATAAGACTTAATAGTGGAAAAACAAATCAAGTTCTGCTTAATAGAACATTATGTCCTTGACTTGATCAAAAAGCTTTGAAATGCATTTATCCAAGAACAGAAAATGCCAGACTCCTCTAGGTTTCATTAGGACACATTAAAATTCAGTTTTATTGCCTGCGGACTGTCTCACCAGAGTGGTGCATGCTCTGGTTATCTCCCGCTTGGACTACTGCAATGTGCTCTACATGGGGCTACCTACTCCAGAATGTGGCAGCTGGACTGGTGACTGGGAGTGGCTGCAGAGACCATATGACACTGGTCCTGAAAGACCTACATTGGCTCCCAGTACATTTCCGGTGAAAAAATTAGTCACCCCTGATTTCTCCAAGCTGATCCTCGACAAGAAGCATTATAATATTGCTAACTTGGCTGCAAACACAGATTTGACCAGAATGCACAGACAAATTTGCCAACTTGCTCATCTCCTAGAAGCTTTTTCATGTATTTATGTAGAATTTGTTCTCTACAAAAAAAATCAAGTGTCCTCTTAGCTCAAACGAAACAAGATTCTTCAGCAACCTGTGCCGGGCTTAGGACATGGGGTAAAGAAGCAGCTGGATGTACGCTTCTGTGAACACGGAACATTTTCATCTGAGTCCAACTGGCCAAGTACCCGTACCCCACCATTCCATATGTGAAAGAAAACAACAGCTATTTAATTTAGCACAAGCCTCACCTCTTCCCCTGAAGCTCTTTATCCATTTGAAGCAGATGTGGCAAATCTTTCTTCATACAGCGTCTAGAACGGCCCAAGGAATCCACATAATCTACCCTAGAATTAAATAGGAAAACAGCTTTATACAGAAGTTAACAGTCTGATTTATAACTTAGAAAATAAGGAAACAAATACATACATGCAATATGCATGCTTTGCATAGAACAATCCTTTAGTTATCTCACCATAAATGTTAGCAGTCACAAGTTTAACAGAGCATCATTTCCTTTTTTTTCAACATTCCCAACATTTATGAGAGTCACCATTTCAAAAACTCACTGTAATTCAGCTGCTAGCTTTTGTGATAAGGTAGTTAAGAGAACCATTAGAAATGTACAATAGCATGCATCTAAACTGGCACACTGTGCCTGCTCCCTGTGGCGAAAATAATGATGCAGCATTGACTTCCCACACAAGTATTAAATTTGAAACAATATTTTTCAAGACTCATTTAATGATCGCTTCTGCATTTGTTCCACTATTTTAATGAAAGCTGAACACAAATGCAAAGCAGAAGGTCTGTCAATGTTCTTTTTATGTAAAATGGTTTCTCAGTCACTTCTCTTATCGAAAACTGTTCAAGATCCAGACAAATACAGTAGCAGTAAATGCTGCCCATTAAGAGTGGCAGTAATATTTGGTGTTTAATGCTCCAAATTATTTAGAGTGCACAGACACATAGTTGTCCAAAGTGCTGATGGGCCCAGCATGCAGTGCTAATTATTAGCTATCAGTGAGTTATGCTTTCATTATGTTGCTTTTTCCAAGAATGCCAAGGACCCAGGAGTAGATCTCTCTATCTCTACCCACCCCCCAGGAGACCTACTGGTAGGTATCCAATTTATGTTTCTCCGAGTTTTTTCCAACTCTGGGGGCCGATTTGGGGGCAGGGGGGCAGGGAGAGAAACCTTGCAGCATCTCAACACTTTTCTTACACGTTCACTGACTGTCCAGAAAACAATTTATGAGTTGTTTGTAGTACTAAGATGACTGTTTGCAAGATGCATGCTTTTACATCTAAAGTAAATTTAAATATCTAGAAATTTAACTTCCGTAACACAAGCTTAAATACAGCAGCTCCAGGCAAGCCAGGAAAATAGCAGTTGTGATCTTATGGGCCAACAAGTTCACAGAAGTCTTAAGAGAGACTGACAAATATCAATGCTTTTAAAAAGTATGCACTTCTGTTTTATGAAAATATTGCTACAAAAAAGGGAAAAGTGGCTGTTTATCTAAGAGATGTGTATACATCGGATAGGAGAGCAGTGAACAGAATTTCAGCTGGTTGATTTAATGGCTTCTGCATATGAATCAAACTTAAAAATGCTGTTCAAAAAAATATTATGACTGAACTCTATTTTAAATGGAGGAGAGGGTGAAATTCATGCAACATCTAACCAAGGAAAACGTACAACTGAATCACCCTTAATATGAAAAAGCATAGTATACTGGAAATTCTTTTGCAAGAAAAACTCATGGAATACTGTTTCCTTATAGGTAAGAAAGTTAACTACAGATTAGTAGTATCCTTCACTTAAGAGATGCTCTCTGTGTGGGAGGTGGTATGGGAATGATGGTAGTAATTGCAGAGAAATAATAGAAAACAAGATTGAACCACAAACCATTCTTCAGTGGGGTCCTGAGGAGGTGGCATTTCTGCTTCAGAAAGTCTCTCTTCCTCCCTGTTTGCCTTCTCTGCTGCCTTTCTAGCAGCTTCATTTGCACACAGCTCCTGTACTTCTCTCCGTTTGTCTATAATCTTCTGGGTGAAATCCACAAGGTACAAATCCTCAGTTTCTTCATCTAAAACAGAAAAATCAATCTGTAAATGACAGATATCAAAAGGACCCAGCCGAGAGAGGAGTCAATATAAAATTGCAGCAATCAGCTCTACCGCTGCCAACAATGCCCTTGACTACGCTACATGACAATGTGCAGAAAACAGAGTCTAACAAGCAATCCTAGGGAGATAGTTGCCAATTCTGCTGTACATAAAGAAGGCTTTCACTCACCTGGAAAATCTCCTTTTGTCATCTTCTCATAGAGCTGTGCTTTCTCTTCTAGTTTCTGCCTACAAAACACAGGAACACATCCCTTTCAGTTAATCATGAGAAAGCAAGAAGTCTTTTGCCATTACAGATATGGGAGAAAGATTTCATTTCTTACATCATTGCCTGCAGTCAAGGCTGCTTCCTCTTAAGGCAGCCTATGCGACCTAAACCAGCAGCAATTGGGGCATTTTTGAATCCCAAGCGTGGAATGGTGATAACACTGGGTCACTACTGATGTAACTGTGGACAGAACAGCAACATCCTCCACACAATCATGGGCATGCATATATACAAGGACCTCTCAGGAGGAAACACACGGAGGCAATTTTACTTTTTTAAAAAAGAGGCTACAGTGCTTTCCTAGAGGCCCAGAAGGCAATAATCAAAGCCATGGGCACTATCAAAACATAGCAATGCTAGGGAGAAACTTTTTTCGTATTAATAAAGCAACTTATTTTGGTAGAAACAACAGGAGCCCTAGCTGCAAGCACAATTCTCTCTTCTCTGTGCACATTACTTCCTTCCTTGTTCCTTCCTTTTCTGTAATGCCACAGTTTTTAATGAATTTGCCTGTGCGTTCCAAGCCATTTGTTCCTTAGCGCCCTCAGGAACAAGGAGATGGGAAAAGAGGGATACTACTAGTTCCAGTTGGAAAGACACCAAACCTCCAAGAATGTGATGCTGTACATAATTGTCAAAATGCAAAGAGTGTTACACTCCCCACACACAGAGAATGAAGGACATTACTTATTCTTCTTATTTGCAGATAGACTTCAATCCTGAGCACTTCCTAGGGACGAATGACCCACTGAAGTGAACTGAGACTTCTGAGCAAAAATGCTGATGAGCGTCCTACAAAGTTGGGGATGTATTTCAAAGGAGCATATGCCTGAATCTGAACTCTCTCATGTGCAAACTGTCTGATAAATCACACCCTTAGAAATGGACTTCAGATGCATTTTAACAGGCAACCTGTGGCATCAGATGCACAAATGGTTACACACTTGGTGTCAGAGAAATTATTGTCTATAGCACAGGCATTCAAGCCTAGGGCTGCAAAAGTTCAGAACTAATTTCAGAAGCAGAAACTGAGCATCAGCTCTGAAGCACACAGTCCTATTTTACATTTGTTCAGTGTATAATATGTAACCAGACTAATGAAATTTTATGTCTTCCCTTCTCAGAAGTATTACCTTGATTTGTCCAATGTTTGTTGCTCTTCTATCTTTTGTTCAGCATCTTTCTCAGATCGATCTGAAACACCTTTATTCTGTTTAGTCCAAATGCTTGGCTTCTGTAACATTAAGTTTTCAAAACGAAACATAAATACTATACCAGAGTTCAGTTATCACAAATAGTCGTAGACATCCAGCACCTCCATTGTCAGAGGCAGCATGCTTTTGAACACAAGTTGCTGAAAACTGCAAGAGGGGAGTGTGATGTTCCACTCAGATTCTACTTGTGTGCTTCCCAAAGGCATCCGGCTGGCTACTGTGAGAATAGGATGCTGGACTAGATGGACTTTTCACCTGATCCAGCAGGCTTTTATTTTTTTGTTTTTTTAAAAAAAGATAGATCTTTCCATCATCTAGGCTCCAGTACTGGCCAGTTCTAAATACATTAGAGCTCAGGTGTGTGACATAAGGCCCCTAGCCTATATCCAGCGCACCAAAGCTTTCCATCCCTACAAAACTCTTCCTAAATGTAATAAATGGTTTGCAAGTAAGTTGCCTAACAATAGCATGGGGTTCTACAGGCTCTCCTTCTTAAAACAAGAAGGTCTATTCTGTAATATAGAGAACTACAAAATTATTGAATGTCAGTTTACACAATTTTTCAAATTGCATCTTTTTAGCTCATTAGCCTTGAGCCTGTTACATTTCTGGAAACTACTGTTCAGAATTTCAGGCAGCTGTTCAAGGAGAAGATCACTCTTGAATTAGAGCCCCACTGAATTCAACAAGGTTATTAAGTTGTAGGCTGCAATCCTATGTACAATTCCCATTGAATTCAGCAAACTTATTTCTGAGCAGATAGTTATAGGATTGAATGGTAAACAAACTCTACCTTGTTTGTTGCTTTGGGTTTTACAGGGACTCCAGCATCTTTCAGAAGTTTTTCTTTTTTGAATTCTTCCTGTTTTCGGAAAAGTTCAGCTTTCAAGTCTATGAGCTGCATCAAGCAAAGTGAAAAAGAAAGACAACTTTCCATTTAGCAAGACAATAAAGAACTTTAAATGAGTCTCGGAGGAAAAGAACATAAATTTGCAACTACTGTATAGTCCAGCAATTGAAATACTTACAACCTTGAAAAATTAAAATACTGGTAAGGTGACCAGCGCAAATAAAGTGAGGGTTGACAAAACTTTACCCCATGCGATGTTTGGTTAGAAATATACCCAATATAATATAGGAGTAATAAGCAGTTCTAGATTCAGATGTTCTTTAATCTATAGCCTTACAAAAAGTCAAGGACTGGTATTTGATTACCTCAGATAAAACTTGATTATTTTGAAAACTCAGTTGATATGCCACACTTGCATTGACTGGGATCATTCTTGGCAGCAAAGGAAAAATGGGTCACCTGATGTTATTTCCCTCCTATCACAGTGGTTCTTGGGGGGAGGTGAGGATGTAAGAAAAACAACTTACCAAGCTGAAAAGGTTTCCAACCTCCAATTTAAAACACTAAATTGCAACACAGTTTATTTTATGGAACATTATAGTGTACACTGTCATTTTTAATCAGTCATTTTAAAAAAGATTTGCAGAGGGGATTGATGAGATTGTCAGTCCCAGCTCACTCTCCCAATCAATATACTTGATCAAGCAGAATATTTATATTCCTAAGAGAATACCCATCATCATCTTATCAGACATTGAACATTCCTACCCAAGTGTTTCTTTTATGCAACCCCCCCCCCCAAAAATGTGAATAAAAATTTACCCGAGAATTCTGCAACACAGCAGTGGGATAGCTCAGGTGTCTGACCGACTGCTCAGAATTTTCATGTATAATAATAATAATAATAATAATATTTACACCTTGCCCGTCTGACTGAGTTTCCCCAGCCACTCTGGCCAACTTCCAGAAAAATATTAAAATATAATAATTCATCAAATATTAAAAGCTTCCCTAAACAGGGCTGCCTTCAGATGTCTTCTGAAAGTCAGATAGTTGTTTATTTCTTTGAAATCTGATGGGAGGGCATTCCACAGGGTGGGCGCCACTACTGAGAAGGCCCTCTGCCTGGTTCCCTGTAACTTCGCTTCTCGCAGCGAGGGAACTGCCAGAAGGCCCTCGGCGCTGGACGTCAGTGTTCGGGCATAATAATGGGGGTGGAGACGCTCCTTCAGGTATACTGGGCCGAGGCCGTTTAGGGCTTTAAAGGTCAGCACCAACACTTTGGATTGTGCCCAGAAACGTACTGGGAGCCAATGATGGCATCACTTCTAAAAACACTGGTCTGTACTTCACTTAAGAGTAGTACATTCTGGTTGGCTTGAATGAACAGGTCTGATAGCTGTCTACATCAACAGCATAAAAATCTTATTGTACTCTGGATGGCTAAAATATTTTTAAATGAAGAAGTGAGCTAGACCTAAAAATGATCCTAAAACCTAATTGGGTTTCCACTCCCCTTAACAACGCTTTCTGAAATATTTGAATTATCAGGACACGGAAAGAGCTGGAAAATTACATTCTCATCAGGACCTCTTCGCATTTAAAGAGCCCAGGAACTGTCAAGATGGTCTTGACAATCTGAAAGGTTCACCATCAAGGGAGGCCCTTGGGATTAGCAGAAAAGTTGAGGTGTATGAGAAAAGGGTCTTAATTTATACCTGGCGCTCAACCCTAATGTCGAAAGGTAGATATTCTTACTACACGCCCCCCCCCCCCGCTTCAACCCTAAGGTCCCGAGGCAGGTTACAGCATTAAAACCACAATATTAACAACAATCTAAAGCAACTTATAACCATAAAAAAATAAAAAGACAAGTAAATTAGAGCTTAAGGGCGCATGTAAAGTGGCACAAAGAAAACATTTGTTTCCCACAGCTTAGCCTGGGCTGCTCACAATCTGTGCAAGGGCGGCAACTTCTTCTGTCATGCCAAAGGTAGTAATGCTGGGTTTTCCAAGTACCCCCGAGCATGTGCAGAGCGCCCCCTTCCAGCAGAGGCTGGGCCTTCCAGCTCAGCCCCCTTTGCAGGGGAAGAAGGGCACCCTATGGGCTCCCTCCCCGTTTCGCCACTCACCGAGGAAACCGTAACATCCAGCGGCTTCTTCTTCTTGTCCATATTGCCGCCGCCGCCGGCCGCCCCAGCGACAGCCGAGAACAAGCGACGAGGAGACGGTAAACACAACGAAACGAAACCCCGTCTCCGGATACTTCCGGTTTCAGGCGCGACGTAAAGCGCGAACCCGGCTTCCGGGATGGAGACGGCTGCTTTATTACCGCCGCTTACGACAGTGTCGTAATGGGGCAGAAAGGCTTTGCGGCGCGAGCTGTCGAACGTTGCGAGAGGTGTGCTAAGGGAGTAGCGCGGAGCAGAGAGGTTGGGTGGGCAGGGGAGGAAAAATAAGGCTTGTTAACATAAGAAGTAGCTCTGGTGGGTTCATTCAAAGGAATGTCCAGCTCAGCATCCCCCTGACTATAATCAGTTGCCTCTGCAGAGTCCAAAAGCCTGGCATGGAGGCAACAGCCCTGTTGTACCTCTTGTTGCTTCCAGCAGGTGGTACTTGCAGGTTACACTGCCGCTGAACCTGGTAGTAGCGTATAGCGTAGAAGGCAGATGGGGGCGCTCTTGGACAGATTGCGGGGTGATTTGCAGTACGTCGAGGCTTTCTTCTGGCTCCTAATTATTTAACAATAACTGCAACGGAGAGTGCACGGTAATTAAACCATAGGAAACTCACCTTGTTCGTAGCATACACAGAAACAATAACGGGACTTGATGTTCAGAGGACGAGGATAATTGCTTCCGGAGCTAAAAGGGCACCCCTCGCATACAAGGGAGAGATAATCAGCAGGCTTGGGGAAGCATCGTATGAAAAAAAATATTTAAAGGGGAAAAGGTCTTAAGCGGAAGGGGACATGGTTCCCTGAAAAAAAGTCCAAAGGAGCGAGTGTGCTCAGTAGTCATAGTATACTTACTTACTATTAGGGGAGAAAGGCAAGGAATAGCCCTGTTCAGATATTCTTAAATTTGTATGTGTGCAGGGGGTGCATGGATATGTGTGCTGGCACACACCCCTGTCCTCCTAGTACCGAGAGGAAAGGTCTGAAGGCAGACTCTTAAGTGTGTTTGGCTGAAATGACAGTCTTCCTCATGCTCCAAATTCCTGATCATGAGAGGATAGTAATCATGTAGGGAGGGTATGGTGAGGGAGTCATGCTCCCCTGCACATCACCTCCATGTTGCAGAATTTAAGAATGGCTAAATAGAGAAAGTAAGACTTCCCTTCTCTACAAAGATCCTCATGATTCCCTATTATAAGAAAAGTAGAATGTCTTTGGTAAATCTTCCAGCTTCTAATTTCCCATAATTAGAGTTACTCTGAGTTTACATTCATTTGTTAGTAGGGTTTGAGGTTTGATCAAATGAGCCCTTGATGGACTTGTTAATAAACTGAGCTAGAGTGGCGTAGTGGCTAAGAGCCTGAACCATGAGCCAGGGAGTACCTTGTCCATATATTATGCCTACCTTGAATGTATTGCATAGCTGTAGCCTCTCATTCCACCCTCCCCAAGGCTGACTGCAGCACGGTGCTTCTAACTCTAAACTGCCCAATGTGGAGGAAAACAGAGACGCCAATTTGAATGGAAGTTCCGACTTATCCTATGAGGTTAGAATTAATTGGCGTAATAGACTGTTACTTAAGCTCTGATTTGGCTGGGAAGCCACACTGGCTCAGGCTCACGCTTCCATTCTCTCAGATGTGTATGAGTCATTTTAATAAAGGAGAAATGCGCCTTGGTTTGACATGTTTGAAATGTGGTGTGTAACCAGTCAGTCAGTTTCACACTGTGATATTGCATAATTTATGGGCTCAAGCCACGAGCGTAACCTTTCGCTGGCATTCCCTTCCTCAATTAAGAGAAAGAGAGCAACAGGCAGTAATGAATACCTGTTCAACTGATGAGCACGCGGGGGCTATGGAAATCAGACTCAGCCCCTCACCCCACCCCTGCTCCTTGATCTGCTATTGGCGTGTGATTCACTGCTCTGAAGAGTGGCCCAGACAGATAGTTTCAAAGGCTTTCCATTCATATCAGTCCAGTACTGTCTAAGGGGTGGCAAGCTTTTAACGTACGGTTCCATCAAGGAGGGCTGTGCCTAACACAAGTACTGCAGGTTTGCTTCGCTTTGTAAAAGCACCATGCAATTGATCAAAGTATTTTAATGATCAGAGGTACAGAGTTCTGGAAAAGCCTCTCTGGAACATGCCTAGCCTACTAAAATTGGAAAGGTACACACTCCTCTAGCATAGAGTGTTGGATTTCCCTTGCCTGTTCTAGCACAGGGGTGGAAAACCTATGTAGCTGGACTACAGTTCCCATCGTGCCTGACCATTGGCCATGCTGGTTTGGGATGATGGGAGTTGGAGTCCAACAACAATAAATGGAGGGCTACAGGCTGTGGAACTCCTGTTCATTATCCTAGCTTACATTATAAAGTGGATATTATAATAGACCTGACCAGGCTCTTTACTTAACAAAGAAACTGGATCGAACTTTTTAGTGGTCTGTTTTTCTGTAAAATCCAACTTTAGCAATATAAAAGCAAAGGATTGGAGGGGTTTCTAAAAACTCATTAAGTTCAATCTCATTACATTCATTCACACAGAAAGTTGGCCTCAGTGAATGGATTTTACTGACAGGGTTTATTGGGCAAAAATTTTCTGCCACCTTATGTTTGCTAGATAACCTTGAAGGTTTCTGCCTTCTGCTACTGGGTATGGCTTGATTGTTTGTACTTTAGACCACATTGAAAGCAACCCCCCCCCCCCAAAAAAAAACCAATTCAGGGCACTATAGTTTGTTAAGGGTTGCTGTGAATTCTAACTCTAGAATCTGAGGGGTAATCTATACTACCCAGAATTCTTGAAGGGAAGGAACATCCTAACCGTGTGCTTTAAGGGTTCAATGTGTATGCAAGCCTTTCTTGAAACACCTGGGAGCATTTGCTCGGTAGTAACCTTTTATATAGTGCACATGAATTTCAGATGATGCTCTGCTGCAGTCCGTAGATTTGACTGACCTTAAAAGAGTAATATTGATTGATCTGATGAGTGGATGGCCCTGCTTATGAGGAATCAGTTGACTAAATGACCTTAGCCCCCCAAGATTCTACCTGCCCATTAGGGTAATGAGCCTAAAATAAGAAGCACTCTTGCTTGATCAGAACATAGGCCACATTCTCCAGCATATTTTATGCCTGGCAGCAGACAAGCAGGTATCAGTTGGACTGCAGAAGCAAGGCAGCAAGGTATGTCCTCAGGAATTGGTAGTTAATCAGAGGCACACTGTTCTGAGCAAATATGGTACTGTCTAATCAGATGGATAATCTTTTTCCTTCTGAAGGCCATCCCCATGCTGACAGTGGACAGGGCCACAGCCAGTGGTGGGCAGGGCCAAAGTGGGTAGGGATGCCCTTTCTCTTTTTGCCACTCCTTTCTCTCCACCACCCTTGTCCCCTACTGAGCAGGCTGCTTGGGAAGGGATATCTTGCCAGAGATCTGATCATTTGCAGAGAACTCCTCTCTGCTTCTTTCCATCACTCCATCCATTTTGTCCATTTCTCCCCTTCCTCCTCTCCCTCTGGGCTCCCCTGTCACATGCATTTAATTAGGCTGAGCCCTCTGGCTGCAGGCTTCTCACCCTTGATGCAAATCACAATCTGATGAACCAGTATAAATTAAAAAGAAAGGAAAACAATGTTATTAACTTTTCAGCTTGCATATAGCTGTCATTAAGTGTGTGTAATATACTTTATTAGAGATCTGTGAATGCTAAGTAAGCCATTGTGTTTCTAATCTAATGTCGTTGATAACTCAGGAATAATTGATTCCGTACTTCTCACTAATATGCTCTAGGTTTTAGCACAAAATTGCCTGGATAAAACACACACACACACACACACACACACACTTATCACCCAACATTTATTAAAGGAAATAAGTTAAGGAAATTGTCCCCAAGATTAGGAGGTATTAGGTTCCTATCATCTGATAGACCTGAAATATCACAAATATCTCATTATGAGGCAATTTCTCAAGATGAGATATGTGGAAAATCACAGACATATATCATAAGCCCCTGCTTCCAAAAAAAAAAAAAAAAAAAAAGGAGGGAAAACATTGCCTTGGAACAGGTGACTTTAAAGAAATAATTTTAGCAAACTAATTTGATGGACTTGCTATTTTGAGAATAATTCTTGTGTTGTTTGTAATAAAAAAGCCTAAAAATAGAGCCTCGCAGTCTTTTAGTGTGACATTGCTTCAGGGAGAGAGAGAGAGAAAAGAAGAAGAAGAAGAAGAAGAAGAACATGCAAGCCTACAAGCAGATGTTTCAGCCTTGTGGACTGATAAAACAAACTCTTGGAACAAATATCACAGGAAGGGAAGAATTATGCTTCAGAAAATTCATCTACCCCTTTTAAGCATTTGCCTTAAAGATGCCCACAATAAGTACTATATCCCTAACAAACAGCAACTGCTTGCATGTTAATAGTTTCAGATTGCCTTCGGCATATAAATTTATTTGCAGTGCAAAGGAACGATGTATCTGATTAGTACAAGGTGCAGGAATATGAATGTAGCAGATGCAAAGCATTTGAATTTTCTACAGCTCTGAGCTTGCAGGGCAGCAGCTGAGGAAGGAGCAAAAAGGGTTTTCTTGTGTGTGTGTTTCTTTGTGGCTGATTAGCTGCTCTCCCTGTGCAAAGGTCAGAGGGGGCAGGGTTTCTGTTGAGGCAGGTGATTAGCTGTGGGAGGAGCTTATCAGAACTTGCAGGGCAGCCTAGCGGCGCGCACAGTTTAATCCATCTTTTAGATTTAGGGGAGCTAGTCTCAAATGTTTGTTGGGGGAGACCTAGGTTTTTTGGGGGGGGGAGTTATTTCTCCTGTCTTCACGCTTTTTATGATGGAGGACCGCTGTAGCCACCCCCAACGACACGTTCTCAAGATGGAGGGGGAGGGAACAGCTGCAGTCGCCTGCGGTTCCTGTGCAATGTTTGCCATCTTGCCAAAGGTTGCAGGCAGCTTTACCTGCAGCAATTGCATGTTGATTGCCCTCTTAGAAGACAAAGTCCAGCAACTGGAGGAACGTGTAGCTACGCTCCAAAGAATTAGAGAGCTGGAGCTCTTCTTGGAAGCAACAGAGCACACCGTCTCCACCAAGGAGGAGACAGGGGACTCCCCTGAGAAGGAGGCTAGTTCACCAACACAGGAGCCAAATATATGGAGAAACGTGACTCAAAGAAGTAGGAGGCCCAGGGTTCGCTCTGATTGTTTAGAAATACACAATCGCTTTGAGGTCCTCTCCCCTAGCATGGAAGACGAAGAGCAGACTCCATTTGAGGATCTCTCCCTCATTACAGTCGATCAGGTATATGAAGATGAGCAGCAAAGTCAGTCCTCAGGGAATGTGCAGGCGACCTTGGAACGGACAGCTCACGGAAGAACCCCGACCAAACCTAAGAGGAGGCGTGTAGTGGTGATATGGATTCCCTACTGAGGGGAACAGAAGCAGTGATCTGTGGGCCTGACAAGATGTCTCGGAAAGTGTGCTGTCTCCCCGGGGCTAAGATCCAAGAACCAATGACACTGCAAGCAATAGCCTCCAGAAGATCAAAATAGACTACGAGGCTCTGGGCAGGAAATTGAAGCAATTAAATGCACAAATTGTCATCTCATCTGTCCTCCCAGTTGAACGACGTGGCCCAGGGAGAGAGGGAAAAATAGTGGAAGTGAACAGCTGGCTTCGCAAATGGTGTAAACAGGAACGGTTTGGATTCTTAGATCACGGACTGCAGTTTCTTGAAGATGGACTTCTGGCAAGCTATGGGCTGCACCTCACAACGGTTGGGAGGAATGTTTTTGCCAAAAATCTCAGAAACCTCATCAGGAGGGCTTTAAACTGACTAATGTGGGGGAGGGAGACAGCTCCTGAAGGTAGGAGTCTATCAATTGATGAAGATGATCATCCAAATGTCATAGACCAAATGGAGCAAACAGCACGCAGACCTAGTGGTGGGAGGAACAAATCCTTAAATAAGAGACACGGGGGAATGATTAATGGACTTCAATGTCTGTACACTAATGCGCAAAGCATGGGAAATAAACAAGATGAGCTTGAGCTCTTGGTACAGCAAACTAAATATGACATAATAGGCATCACTGAAACCTGGTGGGATAAGTCCCACGATTGGAATGTAATAATGGAGGGATACAATCTATTTCAGAGAAACAGACCAGACAAGAAAGGAGGAGGAGTGGCGTTATATGTCAGGGATGTGTATACCAGTGAAGAGATCCAAGATTTAGAACCTCAAAACCAAAGTGAGAGCATTTGGGTCAAAATTAAGGGAGAGAAGAATAACAGTGACCTCTTTGTGGGAGTTTACTATAGATCCCCAAGCCAAACGGAGGACATAGATGATGCCTTCCTGGAACAGATGGCCAAGCATGCAAAAGGAAGGGAGATAGTAGTAATGGGGGACTTCAATTACCCGGATATTTGTTGGATGTCAAACTCAGCCAAGAGCATAAGGTCAAACAAATTCCTCACTGGCCTTGCAGACAACTTCATTGTCCAGAAAGTGGGAGAAGCAACAAGAGGAACAGCCATTTTAGATCTGGTCCTAACCAATGTGGATGACCTGGTTAGTGGGGTAGAAGTGGAAGGATCATTAGGCACGAGTGATCATGCTCTTCTGAAGTTTACTATACAGCGGAAAGGAGCAGCCAAGCATACTAGGACTCAATTTCTTGACTTTAAGAAAGCCGACTTCATAAAACTTAGGGAAGTGCTGGGTGAGATCCCATGGACAGTAATACTAAAAGGAAAGGGAGTTCATGATGGCTGGGAGTTTGTTAAGAGGGAGATAGTAAAAGCACAACTTCAGGCAATACCAATGAGACGGAAACATGGAAGGTGCCTAAAGAAGCCAGGGTGGCTATCTAAAGAACTTTTAACTGAGTTAAGATTAAAAAAGGATGTGTACAAAAAATGGAAAAGGGGGGAAACCACCAAAGAGGAATTCAAACAAATAGCCAGCATGTGTAGACACAAAGCCAGAAAAGCTAAAGCACAGAATGAACTCAGGCTTGCTAGAGAGGTTAAAAGCAACAAAAAAGGCTTTTATGGGTATGTTTGTAGCAAAAGGAAGAACAAAAAAACAGTGGGGTCACTCAGAGGAGAAGATGGTGAAATGCAAACAGGGGACACAGAAAGGGCTGAACTCCTCAATGCCTTCTTTGCCTCAGTCTTCTCCGATAAAGAAAACAATGCCCGACCTGAAGAATTTGGAGCAAATGATTCAGCAGAGGAAACACAGCCCAGAATAACTAAGGAGATAGTACAAGAATACTTGGCTAGTTTAGATGTATTCAAGTCTCCAGGGCCAGATGAACTGCATCCAAGAGTATTAAAAGAACTGGCAGATGTGATCTCAGAACCACTGGCAGTCATCTTTGAGAATTCCTGGAGAACAGGCGAAGTCCCGGCAGACTGGAGGAGGGCAAATGTTGTCCCTATTTTCAAAAGGGGGGAAAGAGAGGACCCAAATAATTACCGCCCAGTCAGTCTGACATCAACACCAGGGAAGATTCTGGAGCAGATCATTAAGCAAACAGTCTGTGAGCACCTAGAAAGGAATGCTGTGATCACCAATAGTCAGCATGGATTTCTGAAAAATAAGTCATGTCAGACTAACCTGATCTCGTTTTTTGACAGAATTACAAGCCTGGTAGATGAAGAGAACGCAGTGGATGTAGCCTACCTTGATTTCAGCAAGGCATTTGACAAGGTGCCCCATGATATTCTTGTAAAGAAGCTGGTAAAATGCGGTCTTGACTATGCTACCACTCAGTGGATTTGTAACTGGCTGACTGACCGAACCCAAAGGGTGCTCATCAATGGTTCCTCTTCATCCTGGAGAAGAGTGACTAGTGGGGTGCCACAGGGTTCTGTCTTGGGCCCAGTCTTATTCAACATCTTTATCAATGACTTGGATGATGGACTCAAGGGCATCCTGATCAAATTTGCAGATGACACCAAACTGGGAAGGGTGGCTAACACCCCAGAGGACAGGATCACACTTCAAAACGACCTTTACAGATTAGAGAACTGGGCAAAAACAAACAAGATGAATTTTAACAGGGAGAAATGTAAAGTATTGCACTTGGGCAAAAAAAAGGAGAGGCACAAATACAAGATGGGTGACACCTGGCTTGAGAGCAGTACATGTGAAAAGGATCTAGGAGTCTTGGTTGACCACAAACTTGACATGAACCAACAGTGTGACGCGGCAGCTAAAAAAGCCAATGCAATTCTGGGCTGCATCAATAGGAGTATAGCATCTAGATCAAGGGAAGTAATAGTGCCACTGTATTCTGCTCTGGTCAGACCTCACCTGGAGTACTGTGTCCAGTTCTGGGCACCACAGTTCAAGAAGGACACTGACAAACTGGAACGTGTCCAGAGGAGGGCAACCAAAATGGTCAAAGGCCTGGAAACGATGCCTTATGAGGAACGGCTAAGGGAACTGGGCATGTTTAGCCTGGAGAAGAGGAGGTTAAGGGGTGATATGATAGCCATGTTCAAATATATAAAAGGATGTCACATAGAGGAGGGAGAAAGGTTGTTTTCTGTTGCTCCAGAGAAGGCCCAGATGGATTGTCAGCCAAGTATTATAAAGTCCTAGAAGAACTTATTACACCAGTGCTATGTGAAGTAATGAATGAGATTTTAAGAGAAGGAAGAACACCAGCGTCATGGAAAGAGGCATACATTACGCTGATACCGAAATCTGACTCGGATAGGCTGAATATTAAGAATTACAGACCGATTTCACTATTGAATAATGATTATAAGATCTATGCAGATATAATGGCGACTCGACTTAAAAAATGCCTAGTTAATCTTATCCATACCGACCAGGCTGGTTTTTTACCCAATAGGCAAATAAAAGACAACATAAGACATACAATAAATATCATTGAGTACTTAGAATGCAAAAACGAAATCCCTGCAGCTTTACTGTTTATTGATGCCGAAAAGGCATTCGATAACGTACCCTGGCGTTTTCTTATAAAATGTTTGGAAATGACAGGGATAGAGGGCACATTCCTGGAAGGAATAAAAGCAATTTACTCACAGCAAAGTGCTAAACTAATTATTAATAATAACTTAACAGAACCCTTTGAAATGTCGAAGGGTGCTAGGCAGGGGTGCCCTCTGTCACCTCTTCTGTTTATTGTGATGTTAGAGATAATTACAAATAAGATAAGAAAAACTTCAGAGATACGCGGAATAAAAATAGGAGTGAAAGAATACAAATTGAAAGCTTATGCTGACGACCTTATGTTGTCTTTGGAGGATCCAGAAGAGAGTGTCAGTAAGGTGTTAGATCTGTTAGAAGAATTCGGAAAACTATCCAGTTTTAAATTAAACAGAACAAAAACTAAAATATTGATTAAAAATGTAGAAGAGAAGGTAAAAAACCACCTTGAATCTCAGACTGGAATTAAAGTAACCAAAAAAGTAAAATACCTTGGAATCTGGTTAACGACAAAGAACATTAATTTGATGGAAGATAATTATACAACCGCATGGAAAGAAATAAGGAAGGACTTAGATACCTGGAATAGAATAAAGCTATCCTGGTCGGGGAGAATGGCGGCAATAAAAATGAGTCTATTACCGAAACTGCTATTCTTATTTCAGAATATACCAATAATCAGGGGAACATCAATATTCAAGGGCTGGCAGAAAATACTTTCTAAATTCATCTGGCAAGGAAAAAGGCCGAGAATTAGATTCAAATTACTCACAGACCAAAGAGATAGAGGAGGATTCGCAGTCCCAAATTTAAAGTTATATTATGAAGCCTCATGCCTCTGTTGGGTCAAGGATTGGATTATTATAAAAAATAAAGATCTGCTAGATTTAGAAGGATTTGATTTAAGATTCGGTTGGCACGCTTACTTATGGCGTAATAAGGGAAAGATCCATAAAGGATTTTCTAACCATATCTTCAGAGGGCCATTACTGGAGGTGTGGGAAAGAAATAAAAAATTATTGGAACAGAATACCCCTTGGTGGCTTTCGCCAATCGATATCCTGACAATAAAAAAAACAAATATCGAAGGAGAAAGATGGACCTACAAAGATTTATTAGTAAAAACAGAGACCGGTTGGAGGATTAGGCCATATGAAGAAATAAAGAACAAATTGACAGGTTGGATCCAATTTCATCAAATCAACTCTATCTGGACCGAGGATAAAAAAAATGGGATAAGTGAGAAAATATCTAGATTCCAGATTGAAATATTAGAAAGTAAAACAAAACTCCTATCGAAAATGTATAGCCTGTTGCTCGAATGGGACACCAAAGATGAAGAAGTAAAGGAGGTAATGGTGAGATGGGCAATGGACTTTGGGTATAACATAGAGTTTGATAAATGGCAGGCACTATGGAATAAAGGTATGAGATTCTCGGCATGCACAACACTCAGGGAAAATATGTACAAAATAATGTACAGGTGGTACGTAACGCCCGTAAAACTGGAAAAAATATATAAAACTGGTGATAAATTATGCTGGAAGTGCAAGATTAAGGAGGGCGATTTTTATCATATGTGGTGGTTGTGCGAGCCTATTAGAAAATTTTGGGAATCTATTTACAATGAACTAAAAAAAATCTTTAAATATACCTTTATAAAAAGACCTGAAGCCTTTTTGCTGGGGATAATTGGAGAGGAAATCAAAAAGGAAGATCAAACACTCTTTCAGTATGCGACAGTGGCCGCCAGAACTCTAATAGCGCAGAATTGGAAGACACCAAGAATCCCAACCATAAATGAATGGCAATCGAAACTACTCGACTACCTAGAATTGGCAAAAATGACACAGAAAATAAGAAATCAAAAAGACACAAAGTTTAATAAAGATTGGAATAAATTCATGGCATACATGGAAACAGAGGTAAAAAAAACTAAAAAACACAGCAGGTGCGATATAACACTTGTGATGTAAACAATTTTTTTTTGAGGAAAACAAATTGCAGATAGAAAAATTTTATAACACATTCCGAAACCGAGATGACGGGAAGTCAGTCAGTGTTGTGTGTTATGTAGTTAATGTAGTTAATTTTTTGTTGTCTTATGTCAGGAGTATATATATATATATTATATATATATTTTTTTCTTTATTTAGTTTTTTTTTGGTGTGAATGTGTTGTGTTTGTCTTTTTTGTTTGTATGGTGTTATAAAATAAAATTTATATTTAAAAAAAAAAAATGATAGCCATGTTCAAATATATAAAAGGATGTCACATAGAGGAGGGAGAAAGTTTGTTTTCTGCTGCTCCAGAGAAGCGGACACGGAGCAATGGATCCAAACTACAAGAAAGAAGATTCCACCTAAACATTAGGAAGAACTTCCTGACAGTAAGAGCTGTTCAACAGTGGAATTTGCTGCCAAGGAGTGTGGTGGAGTCTCCTTCTTTGGAGGTCTTTAAGCAGAGGCTTGACAACCATATGTCAGGAGTGCTCTGATGGTGTTTCCTGCTTGGCAGGGGGTTGGACTCGATGGCCCTTGTGGTCTCTTCCAACTCTATGACTCTATGAAAGACCTAGTAATAGCCTGGTTCGATCAGTCCAAATACCTATAAAGTCGAGCCTTCTGTTCCCTGCAGTTGCCGCATGCAGACACGAGCGCAATAGCCCCTCTTCAGTATCGGAGGCCGTTTGCTGATAAACATTAGTTGCTGGGGAACAGGAGCAAGACAGTGCTATTGTGAGACTTGTGGGCTTCCTTATAGGCATCTGTTTAAAAAGGTAAAGGGACCCCTGAGCATTAGATCCAGTCGTGACCGACTCTGGGGTTTTGGCGCTCATCTCACTTTATTGGCCGAGGGAGCCAGCGTACAGCTTCCGGGTCATGTGGCCAGTATGACGAAGCCGCTTCTGGCGAACCGGAGCAGCGCACGGAAATGCCGTTTACCTTCCTGCCAGAGCGGTACCTATTTATCTACTTGCACTTTGAGGTGCTTTCGAACTGCTAGGTTGGCAGGAGCAGGGACCGAGCAATGGGAGCTCACCCCGTCGCGGGGATTCTTTTTTTTTTATGATATTTATTAAAATTTCAGAAACAAAAAATTACATAGTTAAAGAGAAAAGAAACAAGGGAAAATATAAAAGAAAAAGAGAAAAAACATACAAAATACAAAGTACAGAAAAAAAATAAAAAAACACTTAAAAACAAATTAATCCTTCCGTATCTTACATTTCATTTCCTTACTTCCCTGACCTCCTCTCACCTCCCTTTTTTGTATTCTAGTTCAATTGGTTAATTCAGCAATTCCTTTCCCTCTTTGTTTTTATCTTAGTCCTTTAACTTAATATATTATAGCTTCAGATTCTCACCTATTAACCATCCATTTTTACATACACCTTTATGACATTGCTGCTAGAACCACTTAACTTCATTCTGACATCATTCTAACATTCATTAATTTTACAATATTTCTGTAAATAGTCTTTAAATTTCTTCCAATCTTCTTCCACCGACTCTTCTCCCTGGTCTCGGATTCTGCCAGTCATTTCCGCCAATTCCATGTAGTCCATCACCTTCATCTGCCATTCTTCCAGAGTGGGTAGATCTTGTGTCTTCCAATACTTTGCAATAAGTATTCTTGCTGCTGTTGTGGCATACATAAAGAAAGTTCTATCCTTCTTTAACACCAATTGGCCGACTATGCCCAGGAGAAAGGCCTCTGGTTTCTTCAAGAAGGTATATTTAAATACCTTTTTCAATTCATTATAGATCATCTCCCAGAAAGCCTTAATCCTTGGGCACGTCCACCAAAGGTGAAAGAATGTACCTTCAGTTTCTTTACATTTCCAACATTTATTATTGGGCAAATGATAGATTTTTGCAAGCTTGACTGGTGTCATGTACCACCTGTATATCATTTTCATAATATTCTCTCTTAAGGCATTGCACGCCGTAAACTTCATACCTGTGGTCCATAACTGTTCCCAGTCAGCCATCATTATGTTATGTCCAACGTCTTGTGCCCATTTAATCATAGCAGATTTCACCGTTTCATCCTGAGTATTCCATTTCAACAGCAAGTTATACATCTTTGACAAAGTCTTAGTTTTGGGTTCTAACAGTTCTGTTTCTAATTTTGATTTTTCCACCTGGAAGCCAATTTTCTTGTCCGAATTATATGCCTCCATTATCTGATAGTAATGAAGCCAATCTCGCACTTTGTTTTTTAGTTTCTCAAAACTCTGCAGTTTCAATCTGTCTCCCTCTTGTTCCAGAATTTCCCGTCGCGGGGATTCGAACCGCTGACCTTCTGATCGGCAGGTTCTAGGCTCTGTGGTTTAACCCACAGCACCACCCGCGTCCCTAGGCATCTGTTTAACCACTGTGAAAAACAGGATGCTAGAACAGATGAGACTTTGGCGCAATCCAGCACAGCATGTCTTATTTTCTTGCCTTTTAAAAACTATGCACTGTCATTTTGAACCAAAGGAACCTAATAAAGACCATATTAAGCTGCAGTTTTCAACAGCAAAAATAATTGCAGCATGTAACTGGAAGTCTGGCAAGCAAACCTCTAAACTATTTTGAGGTGTGTGAGAGACAGCTGTGTGTGAATCTTTCCCTCAAGATTAACTGTACCACAAACCCACCCATTATGCACTAAGTGCTGCAATCATTTCCCTTTTCTTTTTTTTCTTTTAATTAGTGGTTATATTGTATTTTTATTTGATGTTCTTGCTTTTGTTCGATTTTTTAGTTTATTCCAAAATAAAAAGAACTCAAGTCTTTTCCTTTTAAGGGCCTCATACTAGCTCCATTAAGCTTGATGGTGCTTCAGTTGCAATCAAAAATAAGTTTGATCATGAAGCCAGAGGAGACACAATTAGAAAGTTATGTGTATGTGTGTGTATTTTCACGCTTATGAGGTGAGAAGTATTGGATTAGTAAGTGGTTCATGTAGTTGATGGGCCAGAAAAAAATCTTATCTTTTGTTGATCACAGAGAACCAGAAGTTAATACTTTTCGTTTTAATTTGGCAAGGATGACTTGTGAGAAATCTTTTTGAGTAAATCAGTGAAATATTATCCTACACATGGGGCTTACAGAAGAATAAATGGTTGGCTTGTTTGGTAAAGGCTAGGATTACAAACTGGAGAAGGGGAAATCCCAACTGAGGGGTGGGTGAAGCAGAGGAAAGGTTTAAATCTATTATGCAAGCCTCTGTTTACTCCCTGATTCTGGGCAGAAAGACAAAAAATCTCTTTCAAAATGGCACATGGGAATTGATTGTCTAATATCTATTTCGGGGTTTATCAAATCTCTTCCCCTGAGGGTTGATACCCCATCTGTACACACACACACACACACACACACTCTTTCAGAATTTAAATAGGGCTGAAAAGGAAGTACATTTGTGAAAACAGAACTTGCCACTTAGGACTCAGGGGCAACATAGTCCATCGCACCCTCTCTTCTAACCCTCCCCCCCCCAATAACTAGTTTCTAGTCAGTTGACAGGAAATGTTTGCCTTGACTATCAATCCTAATGTCCATTTTCTGTGAAATTTTATCGCCCCCCTTCCCCGCCCCCAATTCACTGTACAGTGGTGCCCCGCAAGACGAATGCCTCGCAAGACGGAAAACCCGCTAGACGAAAGTGTTTTCCGTTTTGGAGGTGCTTCGCAAAACGAATTTCCTATGGGCTTGCTTCGCAAGACGAAAATGTCTTGCGAGTTCCTGTGGGGTTTTTTTCCTTTCCCCCCCTTTTTCCCAAGCCGCTAAGCCACTTATCAGCTGATCCGCTAAGCCGCTAAGCCGCTTAACAGCTGATCGCTAAGCCGCTTATCAGCTGATCCGCTAAGCCGCTTAACAGCTGATCCGTTAAGCCACTAAGCCGCTTATCAGCTGATCAGCTAAGCCGCTTAACAGCTGATCCGTTAAGCCACTAAGCCGCTTATCAGCTGAACCGCTAAGCCGCTAATAGCGCTAATCCGCTAAACCGCTAATGGGCTTGCTTCGCAAGACAAAAAAACTGCAAGACGAAGAGACTCGCGGAACGGATTCTTTTCGTCTTGCGAGGCACCACTGTAGCTGATCTTAAAAAATAAAAGGTGCATGTTACTTTTTCGCAACCTGAGTAGTGAGGAATTGAAAGGAGATGTTTTAGCCCTGAGAGATTCCATTTTATTAGGAACTACTTCATTACTGAGAACTTACTTTGCAGAATGTTGTAGTGCACTCTGTTAGCGTAAGCACCAGGCATCAGTAAGAAGATGTTCTGCCATATTTTCACTTTGTGAAGATTTTATCAAGAAGATCTTTGGAGCACGTTGTAAACTGCCCACACATTAAGATGTCTATTGCGGAATTCAGCTACAACCAAAAAGCACTTTAAAACTGCACTGCACAACAGTTTTGACAACGATTATTATTATTTTAAAAAATCATATTTGATACACATCGATAGAATTTCTATCAAAACTGAAGAACACTAAAGCAGATTCCATGAAATATTGCGTTGTTTGTTGGGTATAATAGGAGGGGAAATATTAAAAGCTGACCAGAAATAGTTTATGTATGCCACTACGGCAGCTAGAACTTTATTAGTCCAAAAGTGGAAACAGAAAAAATTACCAGTGGTGGAAGAATGGCAGACGAAGATGCTGGACTATGTGGAATTAGCAAAGCTGACGGGGAAAATCTGAAACCAGAGCGACCAAGTGTTCCAGAGAGAGTGGAGTAAATTTTTCAATATATAGACAATTATTGTAAACATATAAAAACACTAGCAGGACTGTGATAAATCCTGCAATGTTTATTAGAAGGAAATTTCTACATCATCATCATCATCATCATCATCATCAATTTTATTTATATCCCGCCCTCCCCAGCCGAAGCCGGGCTCAGGGTGGCTAATAACAATAAAAGAGTACAAAAGTACAAGACAAACAACACTCTAAAATCATTCATTATAAAATTAATTCAAATCAAGCCACTGGCAGCCATTGGGCCAGGGCTCCACGAAGATTGCCGAGGGAGGGAGTCAGGCTGTGCCCTGGCCAAAGGCCTGGTGGAACAGCTCTGTCTTGCAGGCCCTGCGGAAAGATGTCAAGTCCCGCAGGGCCCTGGTCTATTGTGACAGAGCGTTCCACCAGATCGGAGCCACAGCCGAAAAAGCCCTGGCTCTAGTTGAGGCCAGCCTAACCTCTCTGTGGCATGGGACCTTCAAGATGTTTTTATTTGAAGACCATAAGTTTCTCTGTGGGACATACCAGGAGAGGCGGTATGTGCTTAAAGTTTAAAAGAACATTAAGAAAAAATGTAGAATTGTGAAGGTATAAATGTGTGGATCGCCGAAGAATTGATGCTTTTGAATTATAGTGCTGGAGGAGACTCTTGAGAGTCCCATGGACTGCAAGAAGATCAAACCAATCCATTCTTAAGGAAATCAGCCCTGAGTGGTCACTGGAAGGACAGATCCTGAAGCTGAGGCTCCAATACTTTGGCCACCTCATGAGAAGAGAAGACTCCCTGGAAAAGACCCTGATGCTGGGAAAGATTGAGGGCACAAGGAGAAGAGGACGACAGAGAATGAGAAGGTTGGACAGTGTTCTCGAAGCTACTAACATGAATTTGACCAAGCTGTGGGAGGCGTTGGAAGACAGGAGTGCCTGGCGTGCTCTGGTCCAGGGGGTCATAAAGAGTCGGACACAACTAAACGACTAAACAACAACACAAATGTGTGGAATTATGATGTAGTTATTTTTAAAAAAACCAGACAACGTGATGGAGGGAAGTCAAGTGGCTCAGTAGAGCTAAAAATATGTAAAAGGAAATAAGAGGTTATATTAATGTTAAAAATGGAAAAGTAATAAAAAAATTTTTAAAAAAATATATGAAATATTGTGTTGTGTGTATTCAGTGATGACGTCTTGAATCTACATCTGGCTCCTAAATATTTTTAAAATACAACTATAAAATTTTATGCTCCTCTACTCAGAAGTAAGATTTATTATGTTCAATAGGATTTAATCCCGGTTCAGAACATAAGAAGCACCTGCAAGATTAGCTCAATGGCCTATCCAGTCCACCATCCTGTTCTCACAGTGGCCAACGAGATGCCTGTGGAAAGCTTGCAAGCAGGACAGCGCTCCTGCGATTCCCACCAACTGGCTTTCTTAGGCATACAGGCGGCGACCATTTTGTGTGGGGATTCTGTTCCCAGCCCCTGTGCCTGTGGCGGAGCACACATGCCCTGCCCTGTTATGGTCCTGTTAAAACCTCTTTTGGGTCCAAAAGGACCCTTGCATCTGCAATCACACATCAATTGGAGGCGCCTAAAATGTCTGCTGCCTGTACCGTCTCCGACAGTGGAGGCTGAGCATAGCCATTGTGGCTGTTAGCAGTTGATCGCTTTATCCTCCATTAATTAATCTTCAGGTTGGTAAGGCTGCATAGACGTGCAACATGCATCTCAGTTACATGCTCAGTAACATGAAAGAAATTTATTTCATGTGCTTGTAGCCCTTGTTGGAGTTGAAGACATGGGCCACTTGTTTCAAGTGCCATTCAAGTTTAGCAACTAAAGGAAAACTTATGTTTGTGACATGCAGGACAATTTTTTTATTCATGTATTTAAATTTATACTGCATCCAACGCCACAGGCTCAGAGTGGCCTACATTTTGCGTATTTGTGTGAATGCTTCTCTTGTCTTTCTTGCATCTTTCCCCCACTCTCCGTAAACCTGATGACATGTGCTGGGTTTTTATGTTTTATTTGTTTTGAAACATCATTTCATGTGCACTTCCTCCTCTGTGTGTGATAAAATGCAGGGCAAAAAAGCAAAAAACAAAAAAAACCCCTGTGATTTTCCTATAAAATAAATAGAACTTGGCCAAGTTGAACGTTTTCCAAAAGTGACTTGAATATAGTAAATACTAAAGTGACAAGAATGTATTATTAAGGCTATGTGGTATACATTATTGTGTATAATGCATCCTGCAAATGTAAGCCAGTTGGCAAGTACATTATTATCATGTATCTCTCTGCAGTAGAAATTACCGAAAGGTAAGCCAGCTCTTTAAGGAACAGCATGGAAGAGCCTTGCAATTTGCCCTTCCACCTCTTCAAACCTTCCCTTCCACTCCCAGCCATCTGTTTCTTTTTGCTGTGAGCATGTGAGATTGCTCTATCCTGACAGCAAAATTAGGTCCTGACTGATGCTTTGCAACGAGGTTTTCACATAGTGTAAACCAGAGTTGTGGATTTTTCTCCCCGTCTTAGGGACCATTTATGGAGCTGCCTCAAGTGTCTAGATAGAACTGTCAATCCATAGAAACCAAGGTGGATTACAATTTCTACTGCGCATATACAGACCCCTCCAAGAGGCCGACAACTTGCAGTTTCTTTGTCTCTCTCCAGCGCCAGAATGCCATGTTGGAAGAATAGTCTTGCTTTTTGTCTGCAGGGATTGCAGGATAGAGGTAAGGCTGGAGGCATATATCATATGGGAGCGGTAGATTAAAAATACTTGACGGCAATGGAGGTAAAATCGGACTCTGTCCTTCCAGATTTCCTCCCGTATTCATTGCTAGAGAAAAGGGTATACAACCCATTTTTTTAAAAAAATGTATAAATGTGGTACAACCTAACACCTGACAGAGGAAAGTAAGAATATTCATTGTTTCATCCCCATTAATGGGAATGGGGCTTATAGAATGGCAGTGTGCAGGTCAAATGTGTGAATCACTTCCACAAAGCCTGTTGGCACAAACTCGGCAAAGATTTGCCAAAATAGTCAATGAAGGGGTCAACAGCTGGTAACCCCCAGACTAAAGCTGGCTTCTGGAATGGTGCAGGCTAGCTTTCACCCCAGGTGAAAGTGAGATGTGGTAGGAACAGTGGCTGAAAAAAGAATGGGTAAGGCACTTGGCCCATCAATGTCCACCTTCAGAGAATGGGACACCCAGCAAAAAGTCATTGGCTACAGGGTACTCAAAAATTCCCAACCACCGAATGTAGTTGCATATCATATCCTAAACCATATCAGATAGTATTGTGCCAGCCAAAATAGGTATGTTTAGAAGGAAAGCTGTGGTATTCACTACATGCTCAGAAACCACAAGCCAGCAGTCTGTATACATAGTGAAATAATAGCTTTGGTGTTAAATTCCTATTATGCATAAATTAAATAGGTACAGTTGGAAGGTAAGATTGAGTAGTCTCACTGCCACTATTCAGATCTCTATTTATTCAGACTTTAAATGCCTACTGATTTCCACCCCCTTCCCTCATGTTTTTCTCCAATGGAATTGTACCTAAAGGGTTTACTTTTGATCTTAGCAAAGAGGTTATTTCCTTGTCTCAAAACATTTCAGCTCAGCTCTTTGTGTTCCTTCAGAGTCAGTTGATGTCACAAAACTGTACATGTCTCTAGCACTGTTTGCAAAATTATTCTGTTTGCATCCCACTGTGTTTGAGATGAATTATTTTTAAACCTGCCAGCTGATAGCAGCTGGCACGAGAGCTCAAAGCACCCGTTCAAAATGGCGGAAACATTTGTTCCCGCACAGATTGAAAATGGTGTACAAGCTAAAACATGATAAATGTGGGAAATATGGGAATAAAGGAAGTAACTTGGTCCAAATTTGAAGGCATTTTACACAATTGTATTGCTTTACAACATTGACGCTGTTAAGAAAACTGCTAGATAGGATATTCCATTAGACCCTGTATTTTTCTAGTTTCCCTGGGAAGAAAGGGAAAGATAAAAATACAATATGGAATTTATTTCTAATCTATTATTTGTGCCAAAGTTGTCTGCTGAGGGTAACGGAAATACAGTGCTTCACCAGATTGTTTTCACTGAAACCCGATTTAGAATATAGTGACCGTAACAGAACTGACTGAATTTTCAGTCCTAAGCATATTTACTTGCAAGCAAATCCCATTTAAATAAATTGGGGTAACTTCCAGGTAAATATGTTTACCACTGAGCTGTAATTTTGTACAAGTGAAAGAAGGCAGACAAATACTGAATAAATTTACAGAGAATTGGGTATTATTTGTTCAGTAATTGAATATGGAATGCAATTATCTCAAACTATTTACAGTGTTTTCCTCCTATCTGATTTTCAGTCAGTTACTCTCAAGATGGGGCCTGCTTGTTAATGAGTGTTAATGTGTTAGTACCTCTTGCTTAATTGTGATCCTGTTTGTTAAAATAATTGCTAGGATAAGATGAATAAAATGTTTTATTAAAAAAAATAGGTGGGAAAGAGGGACATGGGTTTGATTCCTAACTGATCCACTATGAATGGAAGGGCTGCTTCTGTTACTGGAAGGGACTGGAACCCAGTAGAGCTTCCACTGGAGTGCTGGCATGGGGTGGTGTATTTTTGCTTATCTCTCATTCCCCCTTAAGCCCCCTGTCCTGCCTCTCATGCTGCTCCAGAGGGTCCCCCAACCCTCCACAGCAGATTTTAGAGGGGCAAATGGGCTACAAGAGGAAAGGGACATTGGGGGGAAAATGCTGCCACACTTCCACTGGTGAGAACATCCTATTGGTAGAGGCAGTTGAAGGAAGGAATGCTGCTGAATACCAGATACTGGAAGCCACAGGAGGGGAGAATACTCTTGTGCTCAGGTCCTGCTAGCCAGATTCCCACAGACACCTGACTAGCCACGGTGAGAACAGGATAATGGACTGGATAGGCCATTGGCCTCATCCAGTAGGGCTGTTTTTTATGTCCATATAAAATGCCACTCACTGAACGCTCCCAAGAGCATCACTTAGGTTAGAAACAAAGCCATTATCTGTTTTATGCGCCATTTCAGCAATATTCCTTCCTGTAAGCTCCTATCTTGTCGTTGTTTCCTGAAGCACTAGGTTTAAGTTTTGTTTTGTTATTTAATCGTATTGCTTTTCCTACTTCAATGGTGGGATAGACATTTAATAAAATCAATTAACTGGAAACCAATACTTGCTTCCATGGATGTTCATGCCAAGAAAACAATGGAGCAGCGCTGCTGCTAAGGATGCTGTTTTTATTGAGCAGTAGCTAATCAAGTCACATGTGGAGCCCTTGCCTGAGTAATTATGCCAGCCCACCTCCTGTTCACTGAACTGCAACAATCTGTAAGAAACAAAAAATAATGGGCAGAATACATAGGTGTTTGTACTGTCTAGGCATGGATTGCTTCAGGGATAGGTGATGTCACTGACATGCTTGCACTTACTGTTTACTTTTTATTTGCATGTGACCCTTCAGTAGAACTATCCCTAGGTAGAGAAGCCAAAGTAAATAACCTGTCAGTACAGGGCTGAGAGTAGGTTTATTTTATTTTATTTACATATATTAAGATCAAAAGGATCAGAAAATAATAATGTCAAGCATTTTCACCAGAAATAATTGCTGCTGTTGTTTGTAGTTGTTATTTTGAATGCCCCATGTTTGCATTTTGAGGTCATATCTTGCCCGCATTGCACATGCCCAGACATTTACTCACTTTATCTCCTATATTTAGTGTGGGATAATTCATGCCCCCAGAAGAAAAGCGTGGATTTCTGAAAATTATGGCAGGTTGCCAAACTATACCGGTATGTGGGGTTCTCAAGTGTTTTTACTGGCCTTGCTCCTGTCTTGTTGACGGAAGCTTGTTGTTTAGTTGTTGTTGTTGTTTAGTTGTTTAGTTATGTCCGACTCTTCATGACCCCATGGACCAGAGCACCCCAAGCACTCCTGTCTTCCACTGCCTCCCACAGTTTGGTCAAACTCATGTTAGTAGCTTTGAGAACACTGTCCAACCATCTCATCCTCTGTCGTCCTCTTCTCCTTGTGCCCTCAATCTTTCCCAGCATCAGGATCTTTTCCAGGGAGTCTTCTCTTCTCATGAGGTGGCCAAAGAAGCTTAGCATGCAACAATTATGCAGATGATGCTGTTCATAGCTTGCAGATAAATGGATGAGGAAAGCTTCATGGGTTTTGTTTCTGTGGTTAAAGGCCCCCAGGCAGAGAGCCATCAGCAGTGTTGGCAAACCTAGCAGGGAGAATAGGAATGATTTTGCAGAATGGAAGGGTATACTTCTTCAGGAGGGTGTGAAAGTTCTTCTTGAATAGGGATGGGCAAATCTGTTAATTTCAGTTTCTCAGTTTTTTTTACCCTTAATTTCATATTATGTATTTTCATATCAGTTTGTGAATGTGTGCTTTTGTGAATGTGTTTTTTGAAAGACCCTCATGAAAATTCAGCAACACTTTACTGCAAATTTTTCCCAATATGCACATTTTTGCATGCAATCTTGCCTAATTACACAAATTCACAAAGCAATTTCCCGTAATATAATGCCTTTTTGGGGTATATTATTTTCACCGATGTATGCATTTTATGTACATTTTACCCGGCCTAGTGTATTCATTTCTGTACACATTACATGGCTGATGAACTGCTTTGCAAAATTCAGAGATGTGTGAATTTTGAAGGATAGCTATGCTTCAGTTCATATATTATTTCAGAAAGTGAGAATTAGGTTAAGTTTGCCTTTAAGGGTTAACTGAATCAAATCCCCCCCCCCTCCATCCCTATTCTTGAATGACCCCAAATGGCAGCAAATATTTCCTGCTACCCTATTCACTCCTCTAGGTTTTACTATATTAAGGCACCATATAGTGTAAGTACAGGGTGAATCTTTTAAAAGAGGCCCCGTGGAACATGTGTACTCTGTATCCATGGGGCCTCTTTTAAAGGGCTCACCCTGTATAATCTTGCCATAAACTAGATTTTATGGAATCTGTGTGGCCTACAGTAGCCCCCGTCAATAAGGGCTGAGTGAGCATGCTGGGGCTATGGGAACTGCTAATACTGACCTCCTCCCCATTCTTGGGAATTCTGTCATAAGAATGTGGAGAGGGTGTGTTCTTCTGGTTTCCTTCTAGCCCTGTAATAATACGGCATTCACCTTTCCTACTTGGAATTGGTACTTTCTCAGTAGATGGCAGTAAAAGACTGTCGCTGGAGATCCACAGTTCAGATGGCTCAGCAGGGTGGCAATCGTTTAGCAAAACATGCAGCTTATTAATGAGAACATCTTTCTACCCCTGTAGCCCTATCCTCTCTTTAAATTGCTATACTGTATTGTGAGAATTAAATTGGTTTTTGCAGTTTTATTTTCAGAGTGCCGGAGGCATAGTTTCACCTCGCATTTAACAAAGAGAGCCACCTACTCCTGCCACAATGGAAGGGATGAAAGGCAAGAATTGCCAGTCTCACAGGGGCTGTCTTCTGGCCCTAGCTGCGAGTTCAAATCCATGCTCAGGGATGGGGTCGAGGAGAGAGGTGAACATATCACATTCTGGTCCTTCTGTTCCTGAACTGATGCAACTGACCAGAAGACATTACAAATAATACATGAAATCAGCAGCAGTGGATGCACAGTTACCATTGACTTATTCAGGAAAGGCACTCTTAGCAGTGAGGTGAACTGTGTGTTTGGAATGAAAACTTCCCCCTCTTTGAGGAAGCCCATTGAATAAAAGTAAACAATATAGTTGGGCGCAGCTTATTGTTCTGCTGCCTCAGCCATTCCTACATTTGGGTGCGTCTCTGATTTCAGTCATTTTTGGTTTTCCAGATCTCATGGCTGAGAAGGTTCCTGGGTCTTTTAAGTATTGCACATCACATCACTTTAGCATCTCCTATCACTGCAGATCAAGGCTGGCCCAAGACATTTTGTCACCTGAGGTGAATCAGAAAATGGAGGCCCCTCCAGGAATGGTAGTTTCTTTATTCCTTTTTTAAGAATACAGGAGGTGGGACTGAACTGGGGGCCGAGCATATGGACCCGTCCCCCACCAAAATGAGCCAAGCATTGGCTACAGCAGAAAGAAAGCAGCCTTAGCCACTCAATGAGGTGACTCCCAACTCGCCTGGTTCCTCTACCCAGCCCTTCAAACAGAAGACTCCCTTCAAATAGAAGACTACCCTCAGTAAAATAGGACACATTGCGCTACCCTAGTCTTCTACTACCTCTGTATATGCAGACCAGGCCTATGTGATACTCTCTTTGTGTAGAACATGCCCCAGAAAGTTGGTGTTTCTCACATAGCGGAGAGGCACCACAGCTGGGAGTGTTAATTGGCCTAACTGATGAGGAGAAAAATGTAATGCTAAAAGCAATACTGAAGCTACCATGAAGATCAAAAACACTTGACTGGGGGTCCCATGTGGTAATACGGCAAGAGAATGGAATCAAGAATCATAACTGTCAGAATACTAGAATTTTAGGCATATACCAGGCTTCCTCAACCTCGGCCCTCCAGATGTTTTGAGACTACAATTCCCATCATCCCTGACCACGGGTCCTGCTAGCTAGGGATCATGGGGGTTGTAGGCCAAAAACATCTGGAGGGCCGAGTTTGAAGAAGCTTGGCATATAGAAAAGGCTGGACAGGGTTAAAAATGTATTTGATAAATTATTTTTCCTGGATTAAGGACCAGAAAAAGACACATTATCTGATTAACAAAAGGTAAATAACAATTTTGCAATTAAGAAATGTATGGAGTTTTCTTTTCATACTGAGGATTATACAGCAGCACACAATTCCTTGTGAAGTCAATAGCAAACTTGGCAAGGTACAGAATGCACTTAACACACACGCCACTGGGTTTTAATGAAGTCCCCAGAGCAAGCCTGTATACACACAAAGCATGGAAGGATTTGCTTACATTACACACCAAGTTTGCAGATCAGCCCCAGATGTCATTGTATTGAAATGCCACCAAGATTTAGGCAACTGCTGAAAACACCTGCACTTGATAAAGCAACAGTATACACCAGAGATGTGCAATAAATGATGTATGTTAGTCACAGGTTAGCAGCACAGACAAGGGGGGGGGGGGACACCAGCCATGACTGCCCAGAAAACTTGACTTGAAATAGAAAATTAGTTGGTGGGTTGAAAGAAAGAAAGAAAGAAAGAAAGAAAGAAAGAAAGAAAGAAAGAAAGAAAGAAAGGCACCTTAAATTTTCTGGGAGGTTTTTCTCATTTTTTGCACGTGAGGACTCTGTGCAATTTAATTGCCCTCTCCATCTAGTGCTCCCAAGCGATAAAACAAATAAACAACTTGAGGTCCAGGTTTAATTTCAAAGAAAAAACAATGGAAATTGCTCGTGCCATGTATGTATGTGAAATATATTTCCTGTACTGGAAACTTGCATGGGATATATGTATGTCACATCCAAGGAATCTGTATTTGAAATTTCGATTGTATCCTATGTTAGTCCTCCTCAGGGTAGACCCATTGAAATTAATGGGCATGGCTAACTTAGGTTAGTAATTTCCTTGGGTCTACTTTTGAGTAAGACTACCATTTAATTCCCATGTGAAGTTTAACATGGAACTGAAGTTTTTGGGGGGGGCAGGTGGGAAGAAAGATGAACAAATTGGGTCTTGTCGTGAGCTTCATTAGCTGTATTTGTTCAAGAAAATTAGGAGACCAAAATGTATGGGGTTCTTGGTGGAAATATGCAGAGGAGCAAATTTACTCAAACAATCTGAAAGATGGTAAAAATGTTTCCAGTTGCCCCACAAAGGGCTCTGCTGAATAAATCTGAGCTAAATTAGCCGTGGAAGACATTGCATCACATCTGCGGCGTACCCACGACTGAGATGCCAACTGCCAAGATTTTGGAACTCAAAATTGATCCAGTCGGAATGAAAGGCGGAACAGCTGTTGTCTCCTGCGTTACACAATTACAAGCGCAAGTTAATAGCATGAAGCAATTGTGGAAAAGGAGCTCATGCTCCTTTGCTGACAACTTGGAATAGGAGACTATGCAGGGTCGCATGGTAACGTGGTCAGTTGTACCAGTAGATTGAATTACGAGCCGAAGATTCCATCAGCGGATCAGAAATCGATACGCGGCAGCGGCTGTGGAACTTGAAAGCAATCCTCTGAGAAATACTAGAATGTGAGAAAGGGGGCAATGAGGCACAGTAGGGCTGCTTTTGGAAGCTTAGGTGGCGGAATGCTTTTTACCAGATTTGGCTGGTACGCCAGCTGCACCTTATCCTGGGGAAGGCAGCCCTAGCCAATATGGTGTTGCAGTTAGGACCTGGGAGACCAAGGTTCAAGCCCCCACTTGCCTGTAAAACATCACTGGGTGACGTCCCTGGCTATTTACTGTCTCTCAGCCTAACTTCCTTCACAAGGCTGTTGTGGGGATTAAAAGAGATGGGAGAACCATGCAAGCTATCTTGAGCTCCTTGGAGACAATGGTGGGATATGAATGCAAGCAATGAATGAATGAATGAATGAATGAATGTTGGTCTACCTCCACTGTTAATATGCCTCTGAGTCCAAGTTGCTGAGAAAAGCAGGTAGAGGGGAGCACTCAGGATCTGCTCAAGTTTCCCATAGGCACCTGATTTGCTCTTTGGCCTGATCCAGCAGAGCTCTTCTTATGTTCTTTAGTAACCTTCAGACTGGACTACTCTAACGTGTTCTATGTGGGTCTCCCCTTCAAAAGCACCTGCAAATTTCAACTGGGGTGCTGCTGCCAGAATGTCGACTGAGATCAGCCAACTGGAGTTTATGACCCCAGGTGTTGTTCCATCTGCAGCTATTATGTTATCTGAATCAACAGCTGAGATCGAGAGTTGCATACCCAGCCCCCATGACATAGAGCAAGTAGCTCCATGGAACAGGGGTCTTTTTTATCATCAGTGTTTGAAGTTCTAGAGGGGAAAAATACCTGGTATCCAGACTTTTGAGAAGTGGGGAAGGAACAACCTGATCCAACCCTTTTGTAATATACAGAAGTTTGCAAAACCAGGTAATTTAAATGTGGAAATACTTTTAAAGCATTCAATACCGCTCCTCTGAAGTTGCTAGCTACCCCATAATCAAATTAATACACTATCTTTTATCAGTGCTGCTCTTACGACTGTGTCCTTTGACAATGCTTATTCCTGACATCAAAGGAAAAGTCCAAACTATTATTTTTTATTATTAGAAATGTGTTGAATTACTCTTTGCAAAGGTGAAATGTACATGCCATTTATAGGGCTGATGGCCATCCGCTACCTTTATACTACAGTGAGCAGACTTTGCAATTACTCACAACTAGTTTTAAAACAGAAATCATTTCCTCTAATACAAAATTCCAGTGGTGACTGCTGACAGACATAAAGATAAAATGGGGTCACTGAGGGCCAAACTCATGTGGCACAATTCATATTATTTGGCCTTCCACTGTTGTTTTAAAACTAAATAGCTGTCATGACCCCAGGATCAGATTCTCTTTCTTCAGGGAATGAGGTAGAGGATTTGAGTCAGAAAGCTGGGACAGATGAAGTTGTAACCTATTATCACATCCACATCATACATTTAAAGCATATTGCTGCCCCCCCCCCAAGAATTCTGGCACACCCCCCGACAGAACTGCAGTTCCCAGCACCCTTAATAAACTACAGTTCCCAGGATTCTTGGGGGAGGGAAGTCATGTGATTGAAAACGTGCTTTGTGAATATGACCCACAACATTTAGAGAGCACCATGTTGACTACTCCTGGTGACAAAACAGGATGGGCCATCCCTGAGAACCTTACTCATAAAACACTGCTATCGCGCCAACTGCCAATTGAAAAAGAGGGGTGGGACTTCCTGCAGACCATTCTGTGTTTGAGAGTTGGTGGTGGTGCCTTCACCAACTCCTACTTCCTTCTCAAAGTGTCCATGGGATGCAACTATCCAGTAGCTCTGGACCAGGGTACCTGAAATATTGACTTCCCTTTCATTGCTTAGTACCAGCATTATGATAAGCAAACGGAACCAGGTTACTCCTGCCACAGCCTAATGCGGATTAGTTGGCAGAGGTGGGCCTTTTTGCTAGTGGTACCCATTCTAGGAAGTCTGCTCCCTGCTGAAATACAGGAGGCCCTAGCTTTACTGACATTCCATCAGCTTTTGATGATGCACATGTTTACACAAGCATTCTCTTGATCTCTAGCCTGAGCCTCTTGTTTTAATTACCATGTCAATTTAATGGGGTTGTGTTCTTGCATATTTTAATTACAGGTGCATGTATTTGACTGGGATTGTTTTACTGTGTGTTGTAATTATGGATGTTTAAATTTTAATGCTTGTGTAATTGGTTTTTATACTTGTACACCACTTGGAAGCCTACCTGGGTACTGAGTGGTATATAAATTACTGTAATTTTTGCTGTATAAGACTCACTTTTTCTCTTCTAAAAAGTAAGGGGAAATGTGTGTGCGTCTTATGGAGCGAATGCAGGCTGCGCAGCTATCCCAGAAGCCAGAACAGCAAGAGGGATTGCTGCTTTCACTGCGCAGCGATCCCTCTTGCTGTTCTGGCTTCTGAGATTCAGAATATTTTTTTTCTTGTTTTCCTCCTCCAAAAACTAGGTGTGTCTTGTGGTCTGGTGCCTCTTATAGAGCGAAAAATACGGTAACTAACAGCAACAAAAACAACTATGGGATGAAAAATGTGCCAGCTGTCCAGTGGTTATGGGGAACGTGTCTGCAGCAAAACTTGGCCAATCTGCTGCACACTTTTTGCTGGTATGAGAGTGAGAGTTTACTCTGTAACCTCATAAAGGTTATCTCTCGCTGCCGACAATGTAATCAGTCCTACAATAGAAAGAGATCCATATTGAGACCTACCGGTCTGCTAATAAAGGCCTGGCAAAGTACAGGAAGATCTGCCAGTCACTGCTAAGAAATGTCGTCCTCCAGGAAATTAAAAAACCCTGCAAACTTTGTCTCATGCACGTCTCCTTTGTTATCCTTATGTTATGGCTCTGCTGAATACTGTGAAATCAGTGAGATATTTTTGAGGCCATAGGCATAGATTCTTAACTCTTTGTGAGCAGTCATTTAAAATGAAAAGAAAAAACCCCTATAAAAATTAGACTGAGTTCTGCCACCTTATTTACACAAGTGTGTGTGTGTGTGTGTCATTGAGACTGGAGACAAAACTACTTTGCTCACCTAATTGCGTACTTAGAAAGGCAACCAACTGCCAAATACACTCCGTGAAAAAAATATTTTATGATCCTTTATTCTTCCCACCACCATGTGTCTGTTTCCTTCTTTCGGCTTGGACCATGAAAACCAATGATGCGTGCTTTACTTCTGCCTACAGACAGCTTGACTTCAGGCTCCCAGTTATGGCTGAAAGATGTTTACTTGCTTAAAACTAAGTCATCCGTATCAGCCAAACTTTTGAAAAAAGGCCAGATCATGGAAGATCTCCTTTGGTTCTAGGTCATCCAGTCTGAAAGCAGACAAAAGCCAAGTGATATGGAAAGGAATACTGGCATCTTTAGAGGTCACACATAGTCTATGACCATTAAAAAATAGTGAATGGCATTACTGGTTCCATGGGTGCAATGGGTCAAATGCATATGGCTGTTAACCAGAAGGCTGGTGGTTCAAGCCCACCCAGGAGTCACTGTGGGCAGGATTCCTGTGTCGCAGGGACTAGATGATCCTCTGGATCCCTCCCAATTCAATGATTCTATGAAGGGGAGAGCAAAACAAGCAAAGATGCTATCTTGTGATGTGCATATGGCCTTGATGGACCATAGCTGGAACACATGATGTGCAGTCAACAGATGTGTGTGTGTGTTTAAACTTACTGGATTTTCTGTTGTTGTTGTTTTAAAAAATCCAGATTAAATGAGGCTGACATTTTGATGCTGATGCTGAACTTATTAAGTGCCCTGTTGGATCAGTCCAAAGGCCCATCTAGTCAAGCATTCTTTTTTCACAGTGGCCAACCAGATTTCTGTGGGAAGCCCATAAGCAAGACCTGAGTTCAACAGTGCTTTCCCCACGTGTGATTCCTAGCAACTGATATGGCAGAACCTCGGCATATGGCAGAACTTTGCCATTGTGGCTAGTAGCTATTAATTGATTTATTGTCCATTAAAACTGTCAAATCCTTTTTTAATGCAGTCCAAGTTGGTGGTCATCACTACATCGTGTGATAATGACTTCTATAGTTTAACTGTGGAAAAGGACTCGCGCTCTTGATTTCCAGCATTCAGTTTCACTGAGTAACCCCAGGTTCTAGCTTTGTGAGGAAGAAAAACTTCTCTCCCCCCCCCCTCCACACTGTGCATAATTTTAAATACCTCTGCCATGTCCCCTTATACTTGCCTTTTGTTTTAACTAAAAAGCACCTTTCTTCATAGGCAAGTTCCTCCACCCACTTGATCATTTTGGTTTCTTTTCTGCACCTTTTCCAACTCTACTGTATTCTTTGAGGTGAGGCAATCAGAACTGTACAGAGTATTCCACGTGTGGTGGAAGCATAGATTTGTATAATGATATTGGCAGCCCCCCCCCCCCGTCCCTTTCCTAATTATCCCAAGCACAAAATTTGCCTTTTTCACACTGGGTTGACATCTTCATTGAGCTATTCACTACAACTCCTACATCTCCTTCCTGGCCTCACCTCCAGTTCAAACCCCCATCTATGTATAAGTGACATTAGGATTTTATTTTATTTTTGCCCCCATGGGACCACTTTATACTTTCTTCCATTGAGTAAGATGTGCCCATGAGGAAGATGGACATCACCCCCCCTTGCTCCCTTGGCCGTAGAAGGAATAACAAACAAATCTGTATGATCAGGGGTGTAGGAAAGGGGGGGAGGGGTGGGGGTCCGGCCCAGGTGCCATCATAGAGGGGGGTGACAAATTATCAAGGAACAATTACTGCCCTACTAGGGTGGTTCATGTGACGTGTGTGGCACTGTGGGTTAAACCACAGAGCCTAGGACTTGCTGATCAGAAGGTTGGCGGTTCGAATCCCCGCAATGGGGTGAGCTCCCGTTGCTCGGTCCCTGCTCCTGCCAACCTAGCAGTTTGAAAGCACATCAAAGTGCAAGTAGATAAATAGGTACCGCTCCAGCAGGAAGGTAAACAGCATTTCCGTGCGCTGCTCTGGTTCGCCAGAAGCGGCTTAGTCATGCTGGCCACATGACCCGGAAGCTGTACGCCGGCTCCCTCGGCCAATAAAGTGAGATGAGCGCTGCAACCCCAGAGTCGGTCACGACTGGACCTAATGGTCAGGGGTCCCTTTACCTTTACCTCGGGCAGTTCATAAAAAACTTTTTTTTAAAAAAAATGCCTGCTCCTAAGGTCTTCTCTTACTGCACTAGGGATTATATAGCTATATATGAAATTTCATGCATATCAGTTAATATCTTGACCCTCCTCCACAAAAATAGCTGTTTACTTGGCCGTTTTCCTATGTTGTGAAGGCTGAAATTCAATTCAGTGGAGCAGGGTCAAGATATTAACTGATATGCATGAAATTTCAGATATAGCTATATAGCCCCTAGTTTAGTAAGATAAGACCTTTGGAGCAGTCATTAAAAAAAAATAATAATTATGAACCACCCTACTACCTTACACTCTGCTGGGCTTCCCGGGTCCTGGAAAGTCAGCCTATGTGAAGAAAATGAGTCTAGGCCGAGTAGATTAGGCCTTGCCTTGCCTTTGCCCCGCCCCCTGCAACAGCCGATTTTTCTTGATTTTACTGCTGTGGTGTTTTTTTGTTTTTTGTTTTGGTAAACCAGTTTGCAGGTTTTTAAAAATAAATTTTATTAAATAAATAAACAAACAATAACTATAAATAAAATAACGCAAGCCAAAACATAATCAATCCTGTAGATTTATCTGTCCATAGTAGCCTACTTGTTATCAGAGGCCCAGAATCCACAGTCCTTTGTAAGAAAATATGAAATAAGCAAAAACAATTTTTGCAGGCCAAAAAATATGAAAAAATTTCAATGTGTGTGGGGGTGTGTGACAAGAAATTCTCCGCACTGGATACCACCTGACCTTCCTACGCCTCTGTGTATGATACAGTGTAGCAGCCTTGGAAAAACTGTGGAAACAAGTGAGGGGGAATGCTTAATAAATACATCACCTGAAAGTGAACTCTATGACTCTGAATCACACATCTACCTTGCAAATCAATATTGCCATATATGTAGCCTTCCCTGAACAGGAGTTCTGCGCCTCTTCAAGTTTGTATCCCTCTTTGGCAAAAGTAGGTGGTCCATCCATTTATGCTGGTAACTTGGTCATTCTTCCCGCCACTTAAAGTAGCATCACCAAGAGCACAGACCACACACCTTTTCTATCCCCTCATGCTCTCTTTCAAATAACCTTCCTGCAGCAACAAGGCATGTGCACCGGCAGCAATGCAACAGATGTGGATTTAGGAGGCACAACCGGTACAGCTGCACTGGGCACAGAGTCTTGGGGGGGAGGGCCACCGCAGCTATGATACAGAATGGAAGGTGAGAGGCAGGGGGTGCTGAATTTTTGCGTCGCAGAAGGTGCCACTGAAATTTGAGACACCAAACACACCTATTGACTGAGGCATTTGCTGGCTGTTGATGTGGGCCAACTGCCATAACTTTTAAAGTTACAGTAATTTTTGTAGGGATTAGATCCAGGTAGGTAGCCGTGTTGGTCTGACGCAGCCAAAATATATTTAAAAAATTAAAAAATTGTCCAGTAGCACCTTAGAGACCAACTAAATTTGTTCTGGGTATAAGCTTTCGTGTGCATTCTTCAGGTATCTGAAGAAGTGTGCATGCACACGAAAGCTTATACCCAGAACAAACTTAGTTGGTCTCTAATGTGCTACTGGACAATTCTTTTATTTTTGTAGGGACTGCTACACTCTGCTAAATTTCTTTTGTTGTCTTTGTAGTGCAGTGGTACCTCTGGTTGCGAACGGGATCCGTTCTGGAGCCCCGTTCGCAACATGAGCAGAATGGAACCCACATCTGTGGGTTGCAATTTGCCACTTCTGCACATGTGCATGACATCATTTTGTGTGTCTGCAGAATGGTGAAACCTGGAAGTAACCCTTTCTGGTACTTCTGGGTTGCTGCGGGACGCAACCTGAAAACGTGCAACCTGAAGCAAAGCAGCAAGAGGTATGACTGTACCTCTAACCAGGGCTCTTTTCAGCTCAACCAGAACTCAGTTCCGGCACCTCTTGGGGGCGCCATTGCCATTGTAAGAGAGCATGGTTTATGGTGACTTCTGGCACTTCTTTTTCTAGAAAAATATATAGCACAGCCTCTACTGGCTTTTGTTTTAAACGGCCTTGAGATGGGTTTCCCTAAGAAGCAGCACATAGACATTTTAAATAAGTTTAAAAAGGGAAAAGAAAGTGGAAGTGTGTGTGTGTGTGTGTAGGGGGCGGTTGGCGGGGAAAGCGAGGTGTGTGCGCGCGCGCCAGACGCGTCTCGAGCTTCGCGCAGCTCGCCTGTGTGGGCTGTGGAAGAGCCGGCCTTCCGCCCCCTTCGAGGACCCGGCGTCGCTCGCACCTCCTCGGGGGGTGGAAGTGGAGGCGCAGGCAGCCGCCCAGCCATTAACAAGCGCTCCCCTTCGACGTGTTGGCTAGCGCCGTTCCCCCGCGTGCCTCTTCCTTCTCCGTTGCAGAAGCGTACCCTACATACCCTACATACCCTCAACCCAAGCCGGGGGGGGGGGGGGCGCGCCGACAGCCTTTCCGACAGCCTTGCTCGGGTGAGGCGCCCAGAGCTGGGAGGCGAGGAGTGCGCGTGGCTGCCCCACCACCCCGCCTCCCATGTGCTGCCTAGCGAGACGGGCAAGCGTCGCCTCTCGCCTCAGCTACTTTCCCTTCCTCCTTCTGGACCGCGGGGGTCGCCGGAGAGACTCCCGCCACGTGCGAGGAGCGGCGGCTGAGGCGGAAGAGGTCGAAAGCGCGGGAAGGCGGCGGCGAGCGAACCAGGTGCCCGAGCTGCTGCTTCCCGCTGTCGCCGGAGGAGCCCTTCTCCTCCCGCTCACCTGCGCCGAGAGAAGATGCCGGCCGAGCGCGAGCAGAGCCGGCGCGCGCGGCTGAAGCCTGAGCCGGCGGCCTGCACTCCCTCGGCCGGCGGCGCCTGCAGGGAATGAGACGCGAGCGCCCGGGAAGAAGGGAAGGCGCGCGCTAGAGACCTGGGCCGGCCAGGCGCTCGCGGAAGCCCGGAAGCCCGCGGCGGGATCCTCCTGGACGTCGAAAGATTGGACTGGAAGGCGAACTCCCCTTCTTTCCCTCCGCCTCCTCCTCCTCCTCCCCTGGCTTCTCTTGTCACATAGTACGGTCCCCACACATTAAGAGCTGCGGCTGCCGTGGACGTACCTCAGTCACTCCAGGGCAGGCGGGAAAGGTTTCGGGGCACCGCTAGTTCCCGCGCACCTTCTGTATCTCGCTTTCTACACGGGGCCCTTCCGCGCACTCGCCTCCTCGGCCGATTCCCCGCCCGCTCCCCTCCTTCCTGCCGGCCCCGAACCCAGATGGAGCACGCGGCGCGAATCAATGCCTAGCGTGGCCGAGCAGGCAGCCTGGCTCCCCCAGCGGCTCGCTGCCCGCGCTCGCCTCTCTCCGAGCCACAACACTTTCGGCGTGCTGTGCTGGGCGGGGGTGGCGTGGGGAACTCTCCGCTTAGCCTTATTCTACCCAAGAGGGGAAGCCTGCCGCCGCCGCCGCCGCCGCCGCCAACACCTTCGGGGCTTGTGCACAAGCGCGAGCAGGTTGACCCTGTGCCGGGATGCCGGGCTGGAGGAAGAACCTGACTCTGTGTCTGCAGAGGATGCAGGATGACGGTAAGGCTCGCTGGCTGGCTGGCTGCAGGAGCCCCTCCGGGGCAAACGCTACCGCCGGAGGGCATGCGCTTGCCGTTGGCTTGGGAAAGCGCCCGGGAGCTGCCTTCGCATTGGGTTTTTTTTTTTTTTAGTCTGTTTCTCTTGTCCCTGTTGGGGGGCATACTTGGAAATGCAAGCCGTCTTCTGAGGCCCCCTGCTGAAGCTCTTTATGTTATTATTGTTGTGCATTTATTGTGTGCATAATGATTTTCAATAAAGTACAACGCTCTTTCAAAATGATTTATGTATCAGGAATGGAAGTCACCTTTCTAAACTGGGGGCGGGGAGGAGGTGGAGGGAATCCTCTTTGCAACACAATCGGCAGCATCGTGAGCTTTGAATGCTCTTTCTTGGTCGATGATGGGAAGAGGATTAGGCGAGCAGAATTGTCTGATGTGGTTTTACCCTCTTGTCAGAAAATGTGGGGGGCATATGTGGAGAGGTGTAGTGTGGAGGAATAGAGGCAAGGACCGAGAAAAAGATAAAAGCTTCATTTTTGATGTTTCAGCTGGCGGGGGTCTTTTTTTGGGGGGGGGATGTAGACTAAGGTTCATGTGTGTGATTTTATGCTGGTCCTGTGAGATTTCCTGCTCTCCTGTTAGATCTCAGAGGTAGGGGATGAAGATGTTTGCAAGATCTGCAAGGGAGGGACAGTAAATGAGTGCTGCACCCGGAGCTCATAAAAGTTTGAGGAAATGTCCCACCAGGTGGCGGAACATGAAGGATATGGGAAATCTTGCACGTTTGCTGGTTTCGCTTCATGTGCTTAAGAGGCTGAAAAACTGCGCTCCTTGAAATCACCAGCCCCCCCCTTTTTTTTACTTAAGTAGCAAAGTCTCAACTGATAGACATGGATTTCATCATGTGTATGTGTGTTTGTCTGATGGAGAGTTTATCTGCCTTTGCCTCATGCTTGATGTGACTTGCGAGTTCCTCCAACATGCATCCTTTTATGTGCCAACTTTGCCACTGAAAACATGGTAACTCCTAAGAGGGATTAAGAATTGTGGTTAGTCAGCCATTTGCACACTTTCCAACTAGCAACAAATTAGGCAAATAACTTTCTGCTCTCCACACTGTATGCATTAGAGAAGGTTTGTACAAGTAAATAAACCAATGGTTTCAGGAAGTCCCATTTTTCCTCTGGGTTTCCGCCCCATAAGCCACTGGGTTACTGCCTATGTCTGAGCCACACATTATGATTAGTTATTAAATTTGTATACCAGCCTTCCATCTGAAGATCACAGACAGTTCACAACATAAAAATACAAAATTAGGACACAAAATAAATAATAAAACCAAAACAAACTAATAAAAACAAAACAAAAACAAACAGCCTAGCTAGCTCAGTTGGTTAGAGCGTGATGCTGATAACACCAAGGTTGCAGGTTTGATCCCCATATGGGACATCTGCATATTCCTGCATTGCAGGGGGTTGCACTAGATGATCCTCAGTGTCCCTTCCATCTCTACAATTCTATGATTCAATAACCCCCCTCCCACAAACACATTTATAAGGCCATAGAATGTTAATCAGCCAGAGGCCGAGATGCTTTTGCCTGGTGCCTAAAGATATGTAATGAAGGTGCCAGGTGAGCCTCACTGGGGAGAGCATGCCACAAATGGGGAACCACCGCAGAAAAGGCCCATTCTCATGTTGCCACCCTGTGGACCCCTCGAGGAGGCACACAAAGAAGGGCCTCAGATGATGGTGTCAGTGGGTGCCACAGCTTCTTCACTGCATTTTAAACACGGGAATTGAATACTTTCGAGAGAGATAAATGCTGCTGAAATGCTTTTGTTTGAAAGCATCCTATTTCACATCGGTATTTTAGCTATGTTCAACTTGTTTCTCTCACCAAGATGCAACCTATGTGCCATCTTCCACTGTGAGTTGGGCAGCAAGTCCCGTGACTTCAAGTTGTATACAGACATTGGCAGTTTTGAGCTATTTCCTGAACTCAAGTGTGGCATTAGTGGTCTTTGCTTGTGTTTTTGTTTAAGGTTTTCCTCCATGACTTTCCCAGCAAAGCAGCTTCCTTTTAATTTAATCTCTTTGTCCATCGATGAACAGTAAGTAGTTGGGCTATCGGTTGGCCATGTATTGTGCTTGCTACTCCAGTTTGCACAGGATGTGCCCAGAAGCCAAATAAATAATGACACAATTATTAAAGGATCTAAAATGGGCTGTAGACCTTTTCTTTAGCTGTTAGGAAATTGAATTGGAGGAGTAGGGGAGCAGATTATCTGGCATCTGGTAAGGAGCTGGCAGATGTTGCTTATTTTGACTTGCTGTCCATTGATTCCAGAACTTCGCAGGCTCAGAGGATGTGATCGGCATATTGGGAACATTGCATTGTTATACTTGATAGAACAAGCTCTTGCACTGCTTCCTGATATTGAAATTTTGATCTTGTGGTTCTATAGTGGCTACTGTCATGCAACCAGAATTAAATGAATTACAGAATGGCAAAAACAAGGCAGTTTCTACAATGTTCTTTTTATTTCTCCTGATAACATTGTCGTTTCCAAAGAGTGCTCTCCAGAGAAATAAGCCTAACCAATTATATGGTCATTTCCAATGCTTTAGCTGTGGATGAAAATTGGAAGAATTTCTTGCATAAGAGATTCCTAGATTTGGGGCCCCCATAATGATTACCTAAAGTTAGAAGACAATATGAATTATGTGCTGAATCTCAGGAGAAGGGATTCCCTCTCATCTTTTGAAATTACATCCTTCCTTCTTCTTCACAAAAAAGCACTAAGCAATAATGTTTTTATATTACAGACTGCGACAGTGCCTTTCCACTGGGAAAACAAGAGATAGCCCATCAGTATTGCACGGAGAGTACATTGTTCAGCTAGGCTTCAGAAAAAACTTTCTGCGTCTTGTCCTGATATAATGGCATCACAAACTTGCAACATAGCTTTGTACAGATATTTCTTTTGAAAGCCCAGCTCTAAATACAGGCTTCTTAATGACTGTTTCCAATTTTCTTTGCTGCTGAGTATGTTACCTGCCTCTGCCTGTTGTCACTGTGTGATGGAGGAAAAAGATGGCATTCATAGTTCAGTTATCCATGACTTGAAGCCATTAGACTAAAAAAAAAACAACCCCAAACTTTTTGATGAAGAGAAAGTGTGCATTATGCTATAAGTGAAGGTGGCTTACTGGGCTTATTTCTATCTGCAGAGCATTCGTGTGTCAGTGGCATGTGTTTAAAGCAGTTAAATGTGCCAATTTCTGGTGGGATGCTTGAAGATGTCACGCTAGTGAAAACAGGGAAAACACCAATTTTGCAGATGTAAAGTCATCAATACATCACAATACTGTGCATACTTACTCAAAAGGAAGTCCCACTTAGTTCAGTGATACTTACTCCCAGGTAAATAGGATGCAGCCTTGCAGCCTAACCTAGGTGTCTTTGCTAAGAAGTAAGTCTTGCTGTATTTAGTGCAGCCTTCTCACCTAGTAATTGTGTTTAGGGTTGCAGCATTAGTAGTGTATGTTATATTATATTATATTATATTATATGAACCACGGTTTCTAGTTTCTGAAGTAAGTGTTTTGGAAACCTCAGTCTACTTAGGAAGCACGCCATCTTGGTTACTGGAGAGTCTTGTGATCAATAACATTTAGTATATAGTCACTCTTCATTTTGGCACATCACAAAGATGCTGCCCCTTTCTGGGAAAGATCCTTGAGAGGGTGGTTGCCAGTCAGATCCAGGTACTCTTGGAAGAGACAGATTTTCTAGATCCATTTCATTTTGGATTCAGGCCTGATTTTGGCACAGAAGCTGCTTTGGTTGCCCTGTGGTGGGAGAGACCTGGGGGTGCGTGTGATCCTTTTGATCCTTCTTGATCTCTCATTGGCTTTTGATACCATCAACCATGGTATCCTTCTGGAGCTGCTATCTGTATTGGGGGTACTGCATTGCAGTGATTCCACTCCTGATTGCATGTCTGACTCCAGAAGGTGATTCTTGGGCATGAAGTAAAACCTTACATTTTCCCCAGGCGATTTATGGACTGAGTGGGCTGCTAAATCTTTCCACCATTCTTGGGAGGGACTGCTTCGAATTATAAAAACATTAATGTTTCATATAAATTTATGTGTCCCCCATTTCATTTATTTGTATTTATGTTTTTACAGGTTAAGTTGCTTTTATGTCAGCGATGGGTGGGGGTGCTGGGGTTGTAGACTCAATGCTTGTAGGTCATCATGGGGTAAGTTCATACATAGCATTCCATATAGGGTAGTGGAATTTCCTATTACTTTATCACACCGAATTCCTTTGATAAATAAACTGTGATTTTTGGAAAGGGTGCCCAATTTGGTGCTCACTTTGTTATAGAAAAAACTAAAGTGCTCACATACATTTAGAAGGCCATTTTTGTGAGGGACAACGAGGGTCATGAGCCATGAGCATTCAGTCAATGGTAAAGAAGCAACACAGCTTCTTCTCTGTACCCCCAAGCCCATGCTGTGGTTCCTGTTATTCCCTATCTAAACCACTTTGGGGAGGGTTAGGATAGCCTTACAAGGCATAATCGAAATGTACAGTGAAGCAATTTTGTTTTGAGAAGAGAGGGTTCGTGGTAGAGGTAAGAGCTGAGCAGCGGGCTGGAGGAAGGGGTGTAGTTCAGGGGTTAAGCCTTACATGCTGAAGGTTCCAGGTTCAGTCTCTGGCATCTCCAAGTAGGATGAGGAGTGATTTCTGCCTAAAACCTTGGGGATTTGCTGCCAGCCAGCATCAACAGTCATGAGCTAGATGGACCCATGGTCTGACTTGGTATAAGGCAGCTTCCTGTCTGTTGGCTGCTAGGCTGTGGTAGCTCTCAACAAGTGGCACGCATGAAACATTTTGATGTCATGTTTTCATGTATAGTCATCTGCAGGAAAATCATCCAGGTGTCAGCCTGTCAGGGCAAAAGATTTCATGTCAACCAGCCAACAGTTTCTGCTGAGCAGCGTAGCCTCAGGGCAGCTCCCATCCAATGTCCTCATGCCTGCCTGCCTGCCTGACAGTGAATTGGGCTTCTTCCAGGTTCTCTCAGCCACTGCAATCACATGAGTGGACTTCTCTGCATTCACTTCACCTCAGAGATACTGTGTGATACTCGGCAATGGCACACAGCCCTTCCCCAACTCCTCCTGTGATGATGCTGAACAAACAGAAGCGTTAGGGGGAGCACAGATCCCTCAACTTTGTGAATAACTTTCTCTGCATGAATCAGCTTGGGAAGGGGGGGTGGGCGGGCGGTGGAATTGTACCAAGTGAAAGCTGTTCTTTAAAAGCAGAGATATTGTAGGATTAGGTTGCTGCTGCATTGTTCCTTTCTTTCCGCTGCGTCTATCCAGTTTATATGGTTCTGTGGTGGTTACCTAGGAAACAGCTGTAGGAGTGTACAATGGAATTTTATTGGCTGTGTCATTAGGCTGACTGTTAAGGTTGTGGGCAGAGGTTCCTGTTGGTAGGTCTGAGCAAGTGAATCCCTGATATTGTTTTGATTTGTAAGATGAAAGAATGTGGCTACGTCTTTAATAAGCTATGCCAATAACCCAGCTTTTCACTGTGTAATGCATGGCCTACCTTAAGCAACCAAACTGGGAGGGGGGCAGTAATTAAATAGAAATTAAGTTGATGATGGATTGTTTTTTTTGAAAAGGTTCTCACTTATATCCCATGTATGGTTCTAATATTGAACTGCTTTTCATCTGCGGTTCAGTTTTTTTTTAAAATTTGATTACAGACATAATTTCTTTCATTACACACTTACTTGTGGGCATAATTTCAATCATTTCCCCCTTACTACTTGTTTAATATGTTGTCTGTGAAAGAAGAACAATGACTTAATGCTGGTATTGATTTCACTTTTTAAAAATGCAATACTTTTTCAAAAGGCATTTGATAAGATGCTTGTGTTGAAGGTGCTGGAGCAAAGGTAGATAAAATTGCAGGAGCAGAAAACAACAACCCATGGGTTGTATTGTATCCAAAGTTTAAATTCTGCTTGCACAACAGACTTCCCCTCCTGCCCCTCCCATTCTACCCCCTCTTTCCCCATGCACCGTCAAAATCTGCTCCAGAGGGTTGGGGACCCACCTGCAGGAAGCAGAGAGGAAGGGGAAATTCCATTGTGCAGATGGAATGTCACTCACGCAGCATTGTATATAACCCTGTATCTTTGGTTCACTGAACTGAGCTGCTTTCCTGCTAATTCCTCTCTCTAAAAACGTGGAGCCAATTTCTAACATGTATTTGTTGTTCATATTCAAAGTCCTGGCTTTTTCCTGGTGCATGCGCTTGCAGGAAAACAAAGTGGGCATTTTCTGTTGATGTTGACCCCTTTTTTTGTAAACTGCTTTTACAGAGGTGTATAAATGTTGTTAAATAATAAAAAGGGTGCTTTCACATTTCCGTTTATTGTGCACTTGGTGCTGCTCATACTTGGAGGTTTTCCACAGTGTCCACATGGCCGTGTCTTTATCAAAATGCCAATCTGTACTTTTTCTTCATAAAATCGGGATTTTCCCTCTCTGCAGTAAACCAGCTAAATAAAAATAGCCCATAATACACCTGCAGTCTGTCATTCCCAATGTAGAAGCTCCTTGGGTGGTTTGATGTGTTATGACATTTCAGTGGGTAGCCTCTGTTGCCACACTCCTAACAAGATGATTTGTGGAAAACTTGTAATAATAGAAACAAATGTTTTGGGCTGCTTAATGCTCTGGATGGAGATAGGCATGTGTGTGTCAGTCTTTCTGCAAATCGGGATAATTCCTCTCTCCTAATCTTTTCCCACTCATAGCCAGCTTCAGCATAAAGCACCCAGGAACTGTGTTGCGGAGAGGCAGGAGGGGAATCATTTGAGTCCTGGGGTTCTTCTCACTGTCCCCCCCCCCCAAGCTTCTCCACAAATCTCATGAGATGGGAGAAAAGCGTTGTGCCTGGATATAGTGTGGGAAGCTGCAGTGGGAAAAGGAAAGCATCTCCATGGAGCACGGAGTCCTCTTGCTTTCCCCGCTCCCCCACAAACCTCCCCAATACTGCAGGGGACTCCTGGAGAGGCTTGAGAAAAAGTTGGGAAGAGGCTTAAGACGGACTTTGCACAATCCTGTAAAATCATGATTGTCCAAAAAAGAAGAGGCAAACTGCTCTTTAATTCTCTAGGTTAAGTGGTAGAGGAGAGAGGAGTGATTCTGGGTGGGGATGGAAAAAATTAACACCCATAATATTTTTCATCAAGCTGAGCCTACTGGGGTGGCTGGCAAGAAATGGAATGGCAATGAATGTGATGGTTGAAAAAAAATGGAAGTGTGTGGATCCTAATGTGCCAGTTGCACACACAGGAAACTTGGGTGGGAATGACCAGTTTGCGAGATGACACCTCTCATATATGTGATTACCTGGACCATACATTACACATTATGTTTGCCCATAGATGTGTGTAGCTCAGGAAAGGGCAACACACATGAGTAATATATGCAATATGTAAATCAGCCTGTAGAAATTGAAACTATTAAAAAACGTGGCAGTATATTTTAAAAGGGATACGCTCCATTGTAGTTTAACAGGTGAGCAAATATTTTCAGGATCAAATCAAGGATGTTAATAAGCCACATGCCCATTAAAGGCATACTCATACATCAGCTATTGTGGAAAACTTAGATCTGAGCTATGGCAGTCGCATTTAACCACTAGGGCCAAATGCTAACTTACCGTATTTTTCGCCCTATAGGACGCACCACCCCATAGGACGCACCTAGGTTTTTTGGGGGGGGGACATAAAGGGGAAAAAAAATTCCCCCCCAGGCACGGGGCTGGCGCAGGGGAAGCCTGAGCTTCCCCTGACCCCAGCCCCAAGAACAGCCTGCTATCCGCAAGCCTAGGGAGTCCGGCGGGAAGTCGCACCGGTCTCCCCAGGCTTGCGCAGAGCTGCGCGAAGCCCGGGACTGCAGGCAGCTCTGCTCAGCCCTCGGGAGACCTGCGCGACTTCGCACCATGCTCCCTGGGGCTGTGCAGAGCTACGCGAAGCCCGGGACTGCAGGCAGCTCTGCTCAGCCCCCGGGAGACCGGTGCGAAGTCGCGCCAGTCTCCCGAGGGCTGCGCAGAGCTTCCTGAAGCCTGGATAGATAGACCGACCCCTCTCGCTCTCCAGGCTTCAGCGAAAGCCTGCATTCTCCCCATAGGACGCACACACATTTCCCCTTCATTTTTGGAGGGGAAAAAGTGCGTCCTATAGGGCGGAAAATACGGTAAATCCTAGAATTTTTTTGTCTTAACTGGTTTGGTTGATTAGATTGCTAGTTTATTCATGAACTTTAATGAGATCCTTTTATCCATTACCCTGAAGTCTCAAGTGGATGTTATAAAGTACTACTTTACCGTTAGCCAATAATGACCTGGCTTGCTTTTAACCAACCAATCAATTAATTAACTGATTAAAATAAATTGCACCATATCTCAACATAGTGGCATACTTGGAGGACATTTAATGAAGGCAACAGTTTATCTTGATTACATAACACATAGATAACAATTTTGTCAGAATTTCTCAAAGTGGGGTCTGAACTGTTGGTGAAGTCAGTTTCTAGACTTCCCAGAAGGAAACTCAGTGTGGAGCCTGACTTCCTCAAAGAGGTGCTTGGCCAAGATCTACTTTGGACAGTCATAGTCAAAGCTAAGCACCCTCAGGTCCTATTGATTTCAGAGGGAAGAAATCTAAACGTGGGTCATGCTCATTGATGGCAAGCAATTTCCCAAAGCACAGCTTTCATTAAAATCTAGTTGAAATTCATGTTCTGGATCAGACCAAGGACCCATCTGCATTTCCAGTTGTGGCCATATGGTCAGCCCCATGAAGCAGGGCATGAATGCCAAAACTCTTCTCTGTTGTATGCCCCAAGCACCCTATATTCAGAGATACACTGCCACTGAGCATGGAGGTTTATTTCACTCTCTTGGATAATAGCCGCTGATAAACTTCTCCTCTGTGAAATGGTCTAATCTAGAAGGACTCTGAGGGATATTTTGTAAGTCACACTGGCTGTTCGAGGTGGGTGAGCTACAATGCTATCTTGAGCTAAATTGTCCCTTTTCTAATTAAAAGCCATCACTTCTATTTTGTTCCAGTTCAATGTATAGCCTGAAATTTTTCTGTAGATCTTTATGCATCATTAAAGAGCTTTTCTGGAACTGACTGGATTAGTTAAATAAAGAATATTGTCATCCACATAAAGGCTTATTTTCCATTGAGAGTCTTTCATCTTTATGCCTGCTATTTCATTATGTTGTCTGAAGATAGCTAGTGATACAATAGAGGTGGGAAAGCAGACAGCCCTGTCTTATCAAGCTTACTTTCCTGGGGAGTGTTGTCACAAGTTTTCTGGACGTCCAAATCTATAATTCAGTCTTTCCCAAACTTGCATACCCAGATTTTGTCTGATTTCAGCCCCTGTCATCTTCAGCCAGCATGGCCAGTGGTCAGGGATGATGGGAACAGCAGTCAAACAACATTGTGGCACCAGATGTTGGGAAAGATTGCTCTGATGTCTTCTAGACAGACCTATTTATAGGCTTGCATATGTCTCTTGGCATAAGCCATGCTGTTTTATCATCAGCATGGCTTGTTCTTCTATGCACTTAACAAATTTACCTTTAATAACGCTGTCTTTGAAATTACTTTGGACAGACATTAGGTTGGCAGATGTGTAATTTCCCAGATTCTCCTTGGCATGCATTCTTTCTCTCTCTCTTTTAAAAAAAGGTCATTATCTGGCTTCCAGTCTTCTAGTATGAGTATTTTTCTTTTGTTTTTTAAAGTTTAGCTCTTTCACATCTGAGAACTTAAAAAAACTCTTGGGTGAATGCCTTCTGGCCCTGGCGATGTGTTAATTTGTAAATTGTCAATTAGCTCTCATCTTTATCCTTTGCCACCACAGCTTGACATAGGTCCTCAGATCCCCCCCCCCCCAAAACAATAGCTCAGATATGGGCAACTCTCCAACACCTTCCATGGTGAAGGCACAGTGCAAAGAATTTATCTCGCCTTTCTTCAGCCTTCCTGCAGTTAAGGAATTTACTGATTAATAGCAGCAGCTATTCAGTGTTTTACCTTTGGCACTCATTACCTTGGGGCATCTAGTATACTGTAGCTGGCACAGCACTTTTTGCTCAGAAATACAGGGTTGTTGTTGTTTAATGTTACACACAGCTGGGCCAGGAGTGGTGGTGTTCACTGCCTGCCTGCCTGCCTGCCTAAAGGAGGAATTGGTAAGGCCACTCCTTAAGGCACACTTCACAGAGCTGGAAAATCTAAGTAATGGTCAGTTGCTATTGTTCCCTTCTTGGGCAAGGTTCTTGAGCATGTGGTTGCGAGCCACTCCCAGGCTCTTTTGTTGGGGTTTAGGCCTAGGTTTGGCACAGAAACTGCCTTGATTGTCCTGAATGATGGTCTTTTTGGAAGAGAGACAGGAGGAGTGTGTCTTCCCTGGTGTTTCAGTGGCTGCCGGTGCCATTGTCCATGCTGCTCTTCTGGACTGCTTATCCAGCTTGAGGGTGGGCAGCTTTGCTTTGCATTGGTTCTGATCCTACCTGGATGACTGGCTGCAGAAGGTGGTCCTTCAGGCTGCTACATTCGCACTGAGACTTCCTGCAGCGTATGACCTGCACCTGCATTATTCACAGACTCCCGTGTGAAGTAGCCCCAAAGTCATTTCCAAAATGGCCAGTATTATAGCGGTCTCTCAGTTAAGGCAGCAGAAATAACTGAAGGGAGAAATGTTACTCCAGATTTATGCTGCTATGTGAGAGATGAGAATTTGCTACAGTCTTGCCCGAGGGTTATGATGCAAAATACTCCGAAGGGCTGCATTTTGCACTAATGCTCTAATCCTTATAGAGAGTGATGAGTTTCTTCCTCAATAGTGATTGATTTCATTGAATTACAAGCTACAGTAAAAAGAAAGAAAGAAGAAAGCGTGCATTTTTTGTTCAATTTTTTTTAATGCTTTTCTGGACACATTTTATGAGAAGGAAGAGCAATGAAACTTTCTTTTTAGAATTCAAGAGTCATATCCTTCCCACCCTCAACACCATTCCTCTCCCCTCCAGTCTCCTATATTTCCTCCTTCTTCTGAAGGTGACGGTGCTGAAATAGGATAAATGCCACATCCTCAAAATTGTAGGTTTTATGATGATTCCCATTTTGCTTGACTTTTTCTTTCATTAACATTAGATGTTTTTGGCAGCCTGTAATTACCAGCTTTGGATCTGTAGCCAGAGCTGTCTTCAGCTCAAGCAAAATTCACTGATTCCAATGACAGTGTTTAAAACATTGCCTTCCACTGGGGAATTCATTCAGTCAAACACACTCTGCTCTGACACATTTAGCTCCAGGTACTCTGCATTCTGACCGCATGGGATGTAAGCAGAAGGGGGCCACAGTGCACCCTGCGAAGTTCAAAGGACTCCCCCCCCCTTTGGATCAGGCAGCGATTAAGTCGATGCATTAAGTGAGAGATGTTGCTGACCTTGCCAAGTGAATAGCTGCCTTCTGGCTAGCAGAGGGCAAAGGTGATATTGTGAAGACACACACTGCCTTCCAAAGGCTTGCAAAACAATTTCTCTCACAAATCTCTCACACTGGCAGGAGTCGTATTGTTAATAGAACCATAGAATGTTCAAGTTGGAAGAGACCCTGAGGGTCATCTAGTCCAGCCCCCCACAATACAATCATCAATGACAGATGGCCATCCAGCCTCTGCTTAAAAAGCTCCAAGGAAGGAGTGTCCATCATCACCCTTTGCGGGAGTCTGTTCCACTGTTAAACAGTTCCTGTAGAATTTCATTTTGTTAGTTTGCGCCCAGCTCTCCAATCTGTTAAGGTCATCTGGAATCCCGATTCTGTCTTCTGCAGCATTAGCTACCCCTCCCAGTTTGGTGTCATCTGCAAATTTGATAAACATCCCCTCAATTTATTCATCCAAGTCATTTATAAAGACTTTGAGCAACAATGGGCCCAGGACAGAAGCCTGTAGCTCCCACTTGTTACTTTTTTCCATGATGATGTGGAACCATTAATGAGCACTCTTTGGGTTCTGTCTGTCAACCAGGTACAAATCCATCTAACAGCATGTAGATCTTTTGGAGAATCAGAACTTGAGAGGTACATTTAGACATTGTATTTTAGCCCAGTTTCTTGGTTTTCATATTGCTGATCAGTTCTTTGAATTGAAGACCGTCATATATTTATGCAGCTGCAAAGCTGGAGAGCAATATGACCATATTGCAATTTAGTGTAAGTTAGTAGAAGTTGTGAAGGGACGGTCAGTGAACACTGGTGCCCATTTACGTCAGTGCTTGAGAGATGCAAGCAAAGTCAATCAGAGAGCATTCAGGACCTTGAACAGCTCCAGGGGACTCTATTATAGCAGCTAAAGACATTCTGTCTGTACAGGGAGCTAGAGACATTAGAAGTCCTATGTAGGCTGACAAGAAGCATAGCAGACTCTACCTCCATAAAGGACCTGCCTGGCTGGTTAAAGGGTAGTCTTTAGCTTCTATGAAGAGAGCATGGCTGGTTGGTTAGAATCCTGAACAGGAACATTCAACAATGCAACATTTTGTTGCAGATCCTGTCTGATATTCTGTGGAATCCAGCGGAGCCCTGGGGTTCAATCAGCCATTCTTACTGTTTCCATTTTCCTTACAAAACCTCTTCATAAAGGGGTTCATGAGATCTTTCTGCAGCAAAATGATTCGCAACCAACTCAAACTCAGGATATCTTCTTAGTTTACAGATATGTCCATCCTAAATGCTTATCAAAATGTGTGAGAATTGATAACTGACAGAAACTAAGTCTGCTTTACTCGTTCGTACTCTCAAAGTGCTGTGTGGATAATTTGCTTAGCTCCCCAACAAAAGCTCATTTAAGGAAAAACAAGTTTCATTCACATCTCTGTGTTTGGATCATCTTTGAAAGCTGCATCGGTCCATGCTTTGGTGTGTCAAAAACTGGGCACACTGAATCATTCAGTACTAGGCTTGTGCATGCAAATTCACTGAAAAAGTCAATCCATGTTTCCTTCCAACACATTTTTTAGAACGGTTGTAAGAAACAACCTCGAGGCCTGAGTGTTTGTTTCCTTTCGAGTAGCATTTATTAAAAGCAGGACCTAGAAGGAAGCATAACCAAGAGCTAATATTTGTCCCAACAAATAGAAATGAATAATTGTGAAAGCTTTCCCCACTGAATCAGGATGAAAGACAACTGTCATTTCAGCCTTGTAATGCAGAAATAAGTAGCATTGGCTGGAAAATGAATGAAGATTTTTTTTTAAAGAAAAAGTTTAGGTTTTTCAGCTTTTCTTTGTTGGAAAAAATATATATAAGCCTTGTTTCAGCCTGCTTTTAGCAAAGGTAGCAAGATTATGGTCCTGTCAAATACTAGTGCTGTAGACTCTTGAGCCTCAAGCTCTGTGTCTGAATGCAGACATCACATATCATTGCAGTGCTGAAGCAGCATCTTGCCTTGGTGCTTTGGAGGCTGGGAACTGCAAGTTGCTTGCATGAGCGCCAAAGTTCCCAGAAGGGCGAAAAATATTTAGGGGGAAAACTCTCAAAGACACAGCACTCCGAAGCATGCCCCAGATTGATCCGAGACTGCATTTGCATCTGTGCCAATGTATTCATTATCAAGAAGGGTTCATTTCATCTTCTTGGAGTTGGTTTAATTCTTCTATTCAGAGTGATTTGAAGCATTTGTGACACTCTTGCAGTTGCCATCTCTTATTGTGTGGGATCTTCTGCTGCTTCTTGTTTCCTACATGGCCCACAAAGACCATGGCACCATGCAGCCACAAACCATAAGCCTTGGTGTGATTTCTTATTGTGAGATGAGTATGAGTCTCCTTTCCATTCATGCTTACTGACTTTCACATCATTCAAAAACTATAGTGCAGAGGACTGTCTTGAGATTAATTTTTCAAAGAACCCGGCCATCACAATGTTATGATCAGCGATTAAGTTTTCTGTATGCTCTGTCATTATACATGATCAAAATGAGCCTTAGGTGAGCTTCATGCTAAATAAATATTAAAAATCATATTAAAGTTATTACATTTGTTTTTAGTTATAATTTTAATAGCAATACAATTATTTATTATTAGAGTTATATTCTATCTTTCCTTCGGATATTTCAGGGTGGCATAAAGGGTTCTTCTCCTTGTTATTTTATCATTACAGCAACCCTGTGAGGAAGTTTAGGTTGAAAGAGTGTGACTGGTTCCTGATCACCCAGTGAGCTTCATGGCTGTGTGAAGATTTGAATTATGGCCTCCCAGGTCCTAGTCCCACACCTTAAGCACCCTAAGCACCCTCCTGAAATTTTGTGAAATACACTTTGCTACTGCAATGAACTGCTTGCTTGCCAACTTGCTTCATGTACATGCAACCTGTATTGCTAATGTTATTTGTGTTGGGGGTGGTTGGAGTGGCACAATGATGATCCAATTTTATTTCATTTGTTTTTTCTCTCCATTAACTCCTGCCAGAAATAGTCAGCATTTATAAAGACAGTTTCTGACAGTCTGTTAATAGTTTGGTTTTTTAACTGGCCTACATGCTGCTGATTGCATGTCATTTTTGAACATCCCCAGATTTATGGAGGAAATTGTGGAGAGCCAAGAGCAGAAGGGGATGCCAAATAATTTACAATGCAGAAATCGGAATGTAACCAGAGAGTCTCTCCCTCACTTCTGCTACAAATCTTGACAGCCAACAAATGGCCATTCTCTTGTTGGCTTCTTGTGTTTGCGCCTCTTTGGTCTTCCCTGGTGGCTACAAACTCCAGATGCTTTCCTTGCCCTGATTGTTTTACATGGGCAGCCAATTGCTTCACTTCTTTATTGAGTGTGTGGCATTTGCCAGAGACCGTGTGCTGCAGGGTTGAAAGGCAGACGTTAACAAAACATCAGTGAATGATAGGCTTTTAGTGGTTTTTAAATAATTAAAGGGAAAGAGGAATTGAGCCTTGAACAGGGAAGGAAGTTGGGTTGGTTTTGTTTTGTGGCTTTGCTGTGTTTTGTTTAGCCATCCCATCTGCCATGTCAGATGCTAACTGCCATCAGCATCATTGCTGAGAGAGCAGCTGTGGCCAGTCGTATGCACATTGCAGTAGAATCCTCTTCTGCTGAAGAGGGCTGCTGAAAGCATGTTTGCTTCTCCAGGTGAAACAGCATCCCTTTCTCTCCTTTCTCTGTCCTTCTTAAACCTGGTGGCCTTTCAGGTCTGGCCCAAGAGCTTTGCTGCCCACAGCAGAGCCAGTATGTGGACCAAAGCACGACTATCATTCAAAGTACACAATTCTTGGAATTTTGCAGTGGGTTCTTCAACGAAACAAAATGCATGTACAAAATATGCAAAAATGCATCTACTAGGGGGACATTTTAAAATGCTTAGATCAGTGAAAATAACATACAAAAATGCATTATATGAGGGGAAATTCCTTGCAAAAATGTATATGTGTGTTTGAGAAGAAATTCACACTAAAATGCTCACACATTTTCATTATAACACACACACACACACAGAGAGAGAGAGAGAGAGAGAGAGATCAGTGCAGAAATGTGGAGAACTGAATTTCAGATTGGGGGGGGGGGGATGTGCAAAGGGGCAAAGGCTGAAGGGGACCAGGCCCAGAAACAGAAGGGCTCAACTGAGAATCTGAACTCTTATCTGAAAATGTCTTCTGTTCATGGGGCTCTGTCCAGGGTCCTGAAAGACCTGCCTTTGACTGTCCTTTCTCATTTCTTGAATCATCCAACATTCAGTTTCATTGGATGTGAGTTGTAGAGAGAGGGAGAAAAACTGGATTTTCAGGGCTTGGGAAGCTATACTGAAGTGAATTTACTTTCTAAAAGATTTTACAGAAATATTCTGGCACTTCTACAACTCTCTGCTGGATAACAGCATGAGAGTGTTCGCTTTACAAATTCCAGTTAGGAAATAATACATTTTATCTTAATAGATCTATTCTGTGGCATCCATTTTCCATTGAAATAAGTAAACAGTTCTGCCCATTTCCTGTCTACACTGTTATTTATTCTAGGTACATAAAATGAAGCCCAGCAAGCAGGTAGTCTTCTGAAGTATGCATCTCTAATTTACAGCTTCTGTTCCAAGTGAAATGGAGACCTAAACATCCCATTTTGGGTCTGTAATATATGTTTTCAAAATATTTACAATTGTTATAATTCAGGGCTTTTATGAAGACCTGAAAGTGGAGCTGCTTGGCTTTAGTTATTTTTAAAATATTGGCTCGCCCTCTAGAAGTACAAGTGAGATTATAAATTACTAGAAGCCTCCTTTTTTAATACAGTACTTGCTGCCATGTTAGTATCTATTGAGATTGTAGGCATGCTGTGCACTTCTCTGTGCTAAGATTCAGATATTGATATCAGATGCTTTAATTTTCTACAACAAATCCTCTTAAAATTTTCCTTACTTCCAGAAAGAAAAAGATGTCCAGGTGCTAGCAAAATAATACTAATTATTTCTGCCACCATCTAAGCAGAATGCATTGCAAGCTTTTTGATTTCATGCTTCTGACCAAGGATGTTGACCAACTAGAACAGGGTGATCCAGCGCAAGGCCCTTGTGGTGTTTTTTTGGTGGCCCTCAGCAGCATCTCAGCCCCCCTCTCAGCCCTTGCACCGCCTTACCAAAGCCAGGTAAATGAGGTTCTGGGCTTTGTGAAGGAGGCATGAGGGCTCTGACAGGGTCCTAGAGTCCTCTCACTTCCTTCCCAAAGCCTAGTTAACTCTTTCCCAGCTTTGGGAAGGAGGTGGGAAGGCTATAGGACCCTGCAAGAGCCTTGCACCTAATTCTCAAAGTCCAACACCTCGCTTTACCTGCCTTTGGCAAGAGCGGGGGGGGGGTTGTCAAATTTTGGGCTCCCCCTCCCTGTGCAACAAGACAGTGTGCGGCCTGCAGGTTCCATGTCAAAATATTCTTGGTATGAAAAGTTGGGCCACCTTGAACTAGATGTACATTCCACTTGAATACAAACAATTACTGTTCAAGCATCTTTTTCAAACTTGGGCAGTATCCTCCTTTGTATTTTGATTACCTTCATCAGTTTTCCTCTCCCATAATGAAGTTTAAAGATCTAATAGATTTTGTCTTTGGCTTCACTGTTCTTCCTACAGAGATGATAGATAGATAGATAGATAGATAGATAGATAGATGATAGATAGATATGTATTCTCACAGAATTTCACAAAAAGCTTGGACAATCAGAATGTTTCCTATTCTGAAGAATCAGGGTGTTGTTTTTTGGCAGTGGGTGAAAATAAAAAACCTAGCTTGCACATTGAGTTCACTGTGCATGGACCTAATGTATGGAATTGTTATTTCCAGATTTTCAGTGGTAATGGTCATGCCAGTGGTGGCTGATGCCCATTGGCCCTGGTGGGGCAGAATGCAGGGAAATGGACAGGAGGCAGAGCCTGTGCCAATGATAGGCAAAGATAATTAATTCTAGTTTTGTCCCCATCCTTTTCCATGTTGAGTTATGCAAAGGCAACACTGAGACTCAGGAGGAGGAAGCTGGCAGGTAGTGCCACCCCTGTAAGTAAGAAGGCAGACGGGTGGGGACTGGCCGAGGGCAAACTGAGGTTGGTGGGACAGTGCCCCATTTGCCCTAAAGGATCAGCATCTGCTGGGCTATGCATCATTAAGGCTTCATGCGTTGGACCCTCTTTGCCTGTGAACCAGTTAGATGTCACATGCAGTGTGTAAAGGCAAGCCATGCCTATAGCAAGGCCAGGTGGGCACCACCAGTTGCCCTGCTATTGCTTCACTGTGTATTAAATTCATGGCAAGTACAAAAGTGTAAGCAGATGTGTCAGACCTATGGCTGATACAATCTTCCCCGCACTTCTGTGCTGCAGTTTGAAATCCACAGCTGGCTTCTAATTCCCAAAGAGATGCTGCTGCTTATTGTTATGCCTGCTCAGAAGTAAATCCCACTGACTTCAGTGGGACTTAGTCCCAGATAAGTGGGCATAGGATTGCAGCCTTAATTACATTCGTAATTATTCTGATTCCTATCTCACCTTCAAGAATACCTCTTTATGTACTCTCTGAGTCTGTATTTGCAGTTGGAAAGCTTTTCCCAAAGGTTTCCCTAGGTTCACAGTGGGGCTTACTTCTGAGTAAATGTGCATGCATGGCCATCTTTGTCAAGCTTACTGAGCCATCTCTCAGTTTAGTCAGCCTCGCAGGGCTGTTGTGAAGCTCAGACACTCTTTGACATTGTTGTAGGAAGGTCAATACAAGCAATACAAAAACATTAAAACTTTCCCTGATTTCATTAAATTTATTATGGGGCATAAAGATCCAAGTAAACAAATTCTAATATTTTGCATGTTTTGACCAAACTGTGGGAGGCAGTGGAAGACAGAAGTGCCTGGCGTGCTCTGGTCCATGGGGTCACGAAGAGTCGGACACGACTAAACGACTAAACAACAACAACAATATTTTGCATTTGGTCATTCCTTCCATTCCATTCCTCAGTCTTGTTGTAGGGCATTTATGCCACCATGTTGTGTGGAGTGTGGTTGTGTAGAGAGAAAATGAATGAGTGTATATGTTTGAGGAAATCAGCTGGCCTGGATTTATTGGCCTGACAACACTCCTTAAACCTTCCCTCTCCTCTCTGTTTCCAGAGGTCCTGTTACACCGTGTTACCTTCTGTGCATATTTTCCTCCAATATGCTGCAAGCATCAGTTTAATCAGAAATAAAAATTGATTACGGTATTCTCAGTGGTTCTGTTAGATTTTTGGCAGCAAATGCAAATAGCATGTGTGAAGCTGTTTACTGAAGCAGGGAAAAGAAGTGTTATCCCCTTTAAAAATTGATCAGCACCAGTTCTGCCTATTGATCTGCACAGCCTGAGCTAGCAGTTGTGATGCCAACCCATTAGGGGCAGGAGGAAAGGTGGTGAATAGGCTGGCAAGCAAGACTCAGGGAGGAGGGTTGGCTTAGTGACAGCATGGCTGTCTAAAATCTTTCTCAAAACCATCAAACAGAATAACTCTCACAGTTTGATTTAAACAAAAAACAAAAATGGAGTCACATGATCTATTTGCTTACAGCATTTATATAAAGAAATAAAATGATAGGTACTTGTTTTATTTGTCCATGGGAAGCATGGCAAAATCTGTGCCAGCTCCTGTACAGTGAAGAGATGGAAAGCTGTCTTACACACAGTCAAGTTCATCTGTCCCAGTATTTGGGGAAGGGCCTTAGCTCACTGCTACAGCATCAGCTTGGCACGTAGTAGGTTCAAAGTTCAATCCCAGACTGGAAATGTCTCCTGTCTGAAACCCTGGAGAGATGTCAGTCATTGTAGACAACACTGACTTGCCTAAGTCTGCATAAGAGAGCTTTTTGTTCCTGTTGTGTATATTGGCTTGCAGCTGCTCTTTGAGCTCTCAGGCAGAGGCCTGCCATGTTGCCTGCTATTTGAAATCTTTTACTTTGAGTGAACCTGGGACCTTCTGTGTGTAAACATGTGCTTCACCCTTGAGCTGTAGTGGAATGTTTTTCTCCTCACTTCTCAGATGTATTGTTGAGCCGGGGTAGTCAGTGGATAAAAGTGTTGGATGTCAACCAGTGGATGTAGAATGGAGTTCACAGGGCAAGTAACAATCTCTCTTGCCAAACGGGGGTGAACTGTTAGGATAAATTTCCACATATACTACCCTGTGCTCCTTAGGGAAAGGGTGGGACGCAGTGGTGGTAAACAGGTAAATCAATAGTGGTCAGATGGACTTGCTGATTATGCTGCTGAACTGACCATGCCCATTCTTTTGAGATAACGGATGGAGGTGTTCTTTTTAAAAATGTATTGAGCATATGTCTTGGCCTGGAGTACAGCAATAAGTGGTAACGTCACACCTGCTGCATGTCCCCTGACTTTTTCATTCCTTTAATTAATTGTTGCCCTTTACTGAGCCACAGTTTCAGGAAGCTAGGAAAGTAACATCCCAGTTCAGTTTGGCAGCTGCAAGCACCAAGTTACAAATATGATTACTACTTTTTCCATCACAGGCAGAAATGCTCAGTGCAAATGTGCTGACTGTCAGCTTTTGGCTACAGCCTCTTCCTACTTGCCTGGAATCCTCAGTGATGATGTTGATAATGATAATAATAACAACAACCACAGAGACCTCCTTCAACCTTATGGACTTAGAAAGTGTGAACGGATGCTAAAGAGGAGCAGAAGAATGGGATAGACTGAGGCTTCATGTCACATTTCATTCAGGCAATGCCTTTGATCAATGGTAGAGCATCTGTTTTCCAGGCAGAATGTCCCCAGTTCATTCCCCAACACCTATAGCTAGGGCTGAACATGCCCTCTGTATTATGAAACCCGGGAGAGCTATACCAGTCATTGTAGGCCAGTGGTAGCCAATGTGGTTCCAAGGAAGTAAGAGCTATTCAACAGTGGAATGGACTCCCTCGAAAGGTCCTTCACTGGAGGTTTTTAAGCAGAGGCTGGGTGGCCATCTGTCAGGGATTCTCCAACTGTGATTCCTGTATTGCAGAGAGTTTTGGTCCCTTCCGATGCTACAAATCTATGACTCAGTGAAGTTGAGTTGGTAGAGCCCTTAGGTGGTAAAGTCTCATTGCTCTTTCACATTAAAATGAAAAGTAAAGTAAAAAACAAACAAAAAACCACAAAGATGTAAGTTGGAAAACCAGCATAGCAGTGAGAGATTAGAATTTTCCTTTGTATGCTAGTTTTCTACTTGCAGGGAGCTTAAAATAAAATAAAATCTGAGAACCAGGCAAAATAGAACCACCCCACCTGTAGTCTGAAGTTGTGCTCCATGAGCCTCAGATTTCTGCTAGCTCGTTTTGCTGCAGATGTAGATCTTACTTTACATTCACGGTATAGCATTTTCATGGAATGAAAGAGATGGCTGGGACATCTGCAGCCACATCTGTCTCTTTAAGGCACTTAGGTAAGTGGAGATCTTTATCCTTTATTCAGGATAGGAATCCATCACTTTATGCATACATAGTGGCAACCTTATAAATACTGTTTCTCTTCCTGGACCATTTAGATTAAAGCAGCCCACAAAATGAGAAAAACTGATAAAAATGAATGTTAGTCTCCAACCTGCATAAAATAGCTCAGAACCCCACATGTGTCTCGCCTTTGACCAATACTTTTATGGCCTCTCTGCTTGGACCAGCCAGACTCCTTTCTTTAGCTCAATAGGGTCAACCCTCTTATTTTAGGTTTTTGTCCTGTGAACTGATGCACAACACCAGATGGAGCAGTTAGTTGCTCATTTCTGTTCTTTGCATAGTGATACTGATGCCTCTTATTCCTTGGCAGGATCCATTTGCAATAACACTGATAGGGCTGAATGTTGGAATTGCTAAATCCCTTTTAGCAGTAACATCCTTTGCTACCCATTTCACTGCATCATTCTTTTTTCTTCTTCTTTAGTTTCAGGATGCCCATAATGGTAAAGCAGACAGATATATTTGTCCCTTCTTCCTCTCTCACTTTCTTTGGATTTTAAAAGGATGGTGGTGAAATTAAGACTTAGGAAACAAGATATGCAGGTTTTTTTAGACTCCTGTGCTGACTGTATGTCACTCACTAGGTTAAACAGAGGTTGATTAAGACCAAAGATGAATTTTGCCATGCAAAGTGATACCACACACCAGAAATCTGATGCTGTGGAAGTTAGGGAATTTCCAGAAGCTTTGGACTCTTAACTCCCAATGTCTCCTATCATTCCCAACAGGCATGCAGTATTCCCCATGTCTTGAATGCACCCTAAGCTGATACACAGGGCCACCCTCTGGACTGGAAGGCAGGTGGGGGCTAGCTGGGAGCATACTGAGGTTGGTGGGGCAGTGCCCCATTCTCGGACCAGACTTTGCTGCAGTAGGGTGTGATACCTGTATGAAGATACTTAAAATGCCACCAAGTGGTGAGTGAGCTATTTGAGTTCTCCAGCTGGAGGCTCTTGTGGTTATGGCTCCCGATCATGAATCCATCTCCCTTTCAGCATATTCTCTGAGCTGGACTATACAGATGGCTCTCTCTGGAAGCAAAAAACGGTACCCCTGCACCTTTTATGGCCAACCCATAATAGCTCGGCAGTGCTAATGGCTGTCGTAAGATCAGAGGAATCAAGCTGGCTTCATCCTTGGCAGACACGGGGTTGTAAAGCTAGTTTATAACAGTTTATATAAAAAAGTATTATTAAATTTGCCATCAATCAGCAGCATCTGTGTCTGTGGGCATGAAAATGCAGACATTTATTTGGGGATGTGTCTGTTCTAAGGACAAAGTGTTTGCTCTCAAGGGCCACTTCAGGCTCATTTTTCATTCACCAAGAACTGGAGCGTATTTAAAACAAAACAGATCAATTCCAGCCTGACAATCTCAATAAGAAACATAGGTAAGTACTAAGTGGGGAGTTGAATGATACACAGAGCATTTATAGATCTTTGGAAGTGACAACAGGATGCCTTTTTTCTTTTTTCTTTTTTGAGGGAGGATGCTTGCAACCCTCTGTCTCCTGAAATGTTGAAAGTGCTCAGTACTGAATTGAGAATCAGGCAATAGGAGCACCCGCCCTGGTATGGTACAATCAGGATAGGGGAGCAAAACAGGCATATAATTCAGTGTTGAACTATTATGAACGTCTTGTGAACACAAACATTTCAGCTTTCCCCTTCTCCTCCCTTTGCTTGCTGTTCTGGGGGAGTCCTCCTGATTGCCCCAGAGACAATTCTGGGGGCACATAGGATAAGGAGAGGAAATCCCCACTGCACAATTGGAAGTCCTTGTGTGAGGCTTCTGCTGACAGGCTCCTTTGGTGAATTCTGCCCCATGTTTTTCCACCTGAACCATTTATGTCAAATGAGAAGCCTGGGCAATAGTTGTAGGTTGGATCCACGGCTTCCATAGAAGGGGCTAGTCAATGGAAAAGAGATCACTTTGCAAAAATTGCCTACGAAAAACTTGCAATTCTTTCTGGGGACTGTGTGTGTTCCCTGTTGTCCTGAAAATCTGACAGTACTAAAAGCTCCCAATTAGAATTAAACATGCACACAGAGCTGCAAGTTAATTTGAGGTAAGTTATTTAATGCTCACCAAACCACAGCACTTTTAATCATCCCCACAAACTATCAGCTGTGCTTCTCCCCTCCTCCCGACCCCTGAATCAGTCAGTCTGCAGCTGTGTGGCGGAGGATGACTTTCTGAAATCATGACCTAGAGCCAGTTGACTCTGAATGTACTGATCAAAAGGAGAAATGTCAATTGTGCCGCGAACCTTGTTGGGCATGCATTTTTTTAGGGGAAATCACAGATAAAAACTAATTGCATGTGACAAAGTAAGAAGTCTGACTACAGCACATACATGAAAAAGGCAGGTTTTAAACGTCAAATTGGGGAAAGGGCTGGATACCAGTTTTCAGCCAAAATTGGGAGGCTTTCTTGAAACAATTCAGATGTCCTCCCTTTGGGGCACAGGGAGACAGGCAAGACAGTGACAGGGGAGGTAATTTTCTTTCTTAAGCCAATCTGTTACCCCACTCAGGAGACAGAGGACCTCAGCTTGATCTTCTTGAGTACTGTCAACAAATAAATGGATCTCACCTCATCTGGTCAGGGAGAGCAACACATTTTTCTCAGAGGTGGCTATGAGATAGAGGAAGATCACCATGAAGCACTTTCTCCTCTAGGCAGAGGGGGAGAGAGAGAGGGAGGGAGAGAGAGAGAGAGAGAGAGAGATGTTGAGCAAATCTAGACTGCTTGATTTTCTCCCACCAAGATGAATACCTGAGACCTGAATGCTAAGGAGTCTGCTATGGCCTCATCTTACCTTCCGAACACTGCTTCAGTAGCTGACGTCACATGAATGGGAATGCTTCTGAACTGGCAGGCACCATTTTGAAGGCACAGGATTCAACTTGGGTTCCATATGCCTTTGAGTCCCTGTGTGGGGCCCAGGAAACCATGGCTAAACAGAAGGACAAAAAGCAAAGTGATCATAAAGGCTAAAGCCAGCTGACTTGGCCCATTTTTCCTTCTCTCCCTCTTGGGTACTTTCACTACAAATGCTAGGGATTAAGCAGAGCAGAGTTATCATGGCTGGTTGCCTTACTTTTCATAAATTTGTCCAATCCTCTTTTAAAGCCATCCAAGTTGTTGGCCATCGCTTTCTCCTGTGGGAGCAAGTTCCATAGTTTATCTGTGCACTGGATGAAGAAGTACTTCCTTTTATCTGTCCTTATTCTTCCAACATTCAGCTCCATTGGATGTCAATGAGTGCAAGTATTATGAGAGAGGGAGAAGAGCCTTTCTGTATCCACTTTCTCCATGACATGTATACTTTTATAAACTTCTATCATGTCACCACTAAAAAATTGGAATGATGCAAACAAACCTGACTGTACCAAAATAAAAAGAATTCCTTCCAGTAAGGAAGACCAACTGCAGTTGTTAACAGTCGTCAACAGGTTTACCACACCTATCTGCCAATCACCCATTTCCACCACCCTTCTGAGTAATACCCCTCCCCACCCTCTCACTATATATAAGGGTCTGGTGAATTCTGTTTCAGTGCATCTGAAGAAGTGTGCATGCACACGAAAGCTCATACCAATAACAAACTTAGTTGGTCCCTAAGGACCAACTGGAAGGATTTTTTTTTATTTTGTTTCGACTACAGCAGACCAAGATGGCTACCTACCTGTAACTGCCTGTACCAGTTACAATTCTGGCAGCTGAATTCTGCACTAATTGAATCTCCTGAATTGCCTTCAAGTTAAAAAGTCCTCATGAAAATTTGTCAGCAATTTAGAACAAATTTCTCCTAATGTTCACATTTTCTTTGGATGCATTTTTGCCTGATGTGCACACATCATTTTTGCAAGTAATCACCCGAATATAATACATTTTATATGTTATTTTCACGAATGCTTTTGAATGTACACTACACTCTAGTATTCACATTATTGTAACACATTATTTGGTTGGAGAACTGCATCACCAAATTGGGAGAAGTGCAGATTTTGAAGGACACCTGCATTTGTGTCCGCATGCTATCCATCAACTCAACAAGCGGAAAGCTATGTCCCTCTTTGGGAATGATGGTGCAAATGTAATCTAAGATGTGTTGTAAAGATAATTAAATGGAGGAGAAGCATCCTATGTGGGCATTTCTGAGGCATTTTAATATTATGTGCAATTATAAATCTCCCTGGCTAGCTATGCTGAATTAAATTATCCTATGGAAAAGTAAATTGGTTTGAGTAGTGCTGGTAAATCTAAGCTAACGACCACGTCTTCCAGTACGTTTAGTTACTCCTCATTATATTTGCATTTAGAGGATCCTGTACAGTACACTATGGAGTTTCTTTACTGCCTTACAGTGAAATCCTTCACCTGAAGCTCAGGTGAAATGGCCACTGCTGCCCAATCTCAGGACTGTGCCAGGGACTTGACAGAACACAGTCAGTGGCTCTTATTGGAAGATCCAGTACAGTGAACGTTGGACATGGGCTGAGGATCTGTGGGTTCAGAAGCCTGGTCGGGCATGTGTGATGTGAAGCCAATCAATACTGTCCAGTCTCATCCAGGTGTAGCAAATGGGGTGCCCTCCAGATGTTGGACTACAATTCCCATCATCCCTGATTTGGGAGTTGCTGGCTTGAACCGATGGAATCCAACAGTATGTGGAAGGCACCACGTTCATCACCCCTGGTCTAAACTACCCATAGGTACATTCATTCTTTCTTTACCCTGGTTTTTGACACTTGAGATGTATGTTTTTGGAACCCACTTTATTTCCATGATTGTAAGTTGTTTTAAGCTGTTTTTGATATTGTGTTTTAATAGTACTGTTACGTTTTGCCGATCAGAAGGTTGGTGGTTCAAATTGGTGCGACGGGGTCCCAGCTCTGTCCCAGCTTCTGCCAACCTAGCAGTTTGAAAGCATGCCAGTGCAAGTAGATAAATAGGTACCACTGCGGTGGGAAGGTAAATGACATTTCTGTGTGCTCTGGCACTCATCATGGTCTTCCGTATGTCAGTAGTAGTTTAGTCATGCTGGCCACATGACCCGGAAAGCTGTATTTGGACAAACGCCAGCTCGCTCGGCCTGAAATTCTGAGATGAGTGCCGCACCCCATTTGACTGGGCTTAACCATCCAGGGGTCATTTATCTTTTACCTTAATAATAATAATAATAGTTGCAGCAGGGGGTCAACTAGGATAACCCCATGTAGGTGTGATGGCCTGGGAATCCGATTCAGAGGCTGAACCGGAGGAATCCCAGCCTGCACAGGAGTCCCTGCCTCCAGGGCCGGCTGAACTGGGGCAGAGCCTTGATTCTGAAGCGCCTGCACCTGTACCGGATCCTCAGGAGCAGGCACCAGATGAATCCACTCTGGCTCCAGAAGTGGTTGAGGACTCAGTGCCTACAGGTGAGTCTCCCCCTGGGTCCAGTAACCCTTCAGCCTCTCCTGAACTGCAGAGGCTCAGGGCAGAGAGGCGGAGGGAACTGGTTTCTCCCAGGAGGAGTGCTCGCCTTAAGGCCAGGAGAGGCAGGTCTCCTGGGGGCCGGGACCGCCCCTGGCCTCAGAGAAGATAAAGGCCAGTCAGCCCGGTCCCAGGTTGCGGGAGCAACGTCGTTGAAGAGCTGTTTCGGCCAGCATCCAGTCCGGTTCCCCCAGAGTTCCTGTCCTTGCCCGGCTTCTCACTGTGGACCCCGCTTCGCCCGTGGAGGACTGTCTGCCGACCCTCGACTCAGGTCCTGGACCTCGCCCCACGGTAACCTCCCCCCTGGACCAGCACAGTAGGCTTCTCTAAGCTCCTTGGAGAAAGTATGGGATACATACATAATAAGTGGGATCAGAGAGCTAGAGACGTCTTTGGAGGCCATCTGGAGCAAAGCCCTGTTTGATGCAGGAATTGCAATGCTGCAGCAACCCCAACAGATGGCTATCCAGACTTTGCTTGAAGCTACCTTCCATTCTTTAGTGATGGGCTCGCAGTTCTGTTCATGCGTTTAATACTACATTATCAGCAGGAGCAGATCACCAGGTGTGGGTGGAGCTGCAATCATCTCCTGTTGGCAGAAGCATTACTGAGAGAAGGGGAGGGAGGTCTGAGGTCAGGGCTGCACAAGCATGCTGGTGGAGCAAATCCAGCATGCTTTCTACTATGCCAATGTAACCCAAGTTCACCACTGCCTTACCTCTCCCCCTCCCAGTCTGTGGCAGTGATACTTCTGCTGGGATGTTCTTGCTCTGCTGTTCCACTCACCAGGTGAGTTCCTGATTAATTGTCCCCAAAGACAAAGTTCACACTCTTCGCATTGGACCATTAAAGCTGCCTTTGTTGCTGAAAGAGCAAAATTAGATGTGATGTGCTTCCTGTGCCAGGTTGATGTTCCGACATTGCTGCTTGCCAGCTTGCCCTACCTGGGATACCGTCTCCCTCTGTGGCCTGAGCACAGTGAAAAATGTAGATTGTCTGTCAAATGCTGCCATCCGTCAGGAGCGCCAAAGTGCACCACCAGTGCATTCTAGTGCAAAAGCAGATCTGGGCTGTGTGTCAGACTCACTGGTAGTTAGAAATGGCTACAGATCAGGATTTCTCATGAGGACTGTTATCTCCCAAGGAGCAAAATACTTATGTCAAAAAACTGTAGACTGCCGTGCTTTGCAAGTGGACTGTTAACCTTTTCTTCCATTCCAGAGTGAGCTCTTGCCTGCTGGTGGGGTCCCTGTGGGCTTTTCCTCCGCAGTGATAATTGACCCTGGCAAGTTTTGCTTTTCCTGCAGGGCCCACCTTCACTCTGAAGGGATTTCCCCCGACATATTTTGAAAGAGTGAGAACCAAGTTGTTATTTGTTTGCTAAATGCAAACTGAAACCTAGCAAATTTCATTGAATTCTGTTGGGGTGGGGGGAGCTTCCTTCCATCTTCCCACAGCTGTTTTGCCTGAGCAGAACTTTCAATGTTTGTCTCAAATGCCAGTTTAAGTGGCAGCTTGAGTTGTAAGCTTGCATGTTTGGGCAGCTGGGTTGGCAATGAGGAGGGTACAGGTGGGCATGCATTTGTCCGATCAGATGAATGCTTTTCCTTCTAGACTGAGCCTAGATGGAGCAGTTTCAGTGGTCCCTGTGATAGGTTGCTTCCATTCCTGTTTAGAGCACCACTACAGCCCATAAATTGGGTGGATTCCAAGGGTGCCCATGAACTCACGTGGCCTCTGTCCACCAGCGTAAAGGTTGAGGAGACTCTTTTTGACAGTTACCTCTCCACTTTCAGTCCCACTGTGCAAGAAGAGTCCCATGCTCTTCTGGTTTTCATGGGGCACCAGGAGGAAGAACGACCTGTCAAAATTTTCTCCCCTCCCCACCCTCCATTAGGGGGGTACCAAGAACTCTGCTTAGGATCTTAGGATCCAACTCATTGTGTTTCTGCAGCACTTGCTCCAAGATTGACTATATTTTAGTTTGCCATCTACCCCCACATTGTCTTTATACTAGAGACAGACTAGAACGACTATCCACGAGCTATTGTTTACCTCTTTTGAATTTCTTTCCTTGAATTGCTAGGGTTAAGCAACCAAAGATTAAATATAATGGGTGTGATCCAGAAAGGAGCATAGTTTTTAATGTTTCATGTTGTATTATGTTTTTATATGTGTTGGAAGCTGCCCAGAGTGGCTGGGACAACCCAGCCAGATGGGTGGGGTATGAATTATTATTATTATTAGTAGTAGTAGTAGTACTCATTTGTATAGCAGCTGCTTGGCATGCAAAGGTCCCAGGATCAATTATTGGCATCTCTAGTTAGGGCTGGGGATGTCCCCTATCTCTAGAGTTGGTCTGAGTTTATATTTCTAAAGCTCTAGTCACTGTGCATATTTGAGTTCCATGGACAAAGGGTTATACCTTCCTGCTTATACTGTACTCAACCCACTGTAGAGTTCCCACTGAATCCATGGAGAACTCCCGTCTTAAAAACAGGGCAGTTCCCCTATACACACAACTTCCTGTGGGCACTGGAGACCCTGCATGTGCACCAAAGCTGCTAACTCACAGTCACAAGCACGTAGAGAAGACCCAAAAGTTCTTTAAGTGACTTGGAAACTTACCTGGAAAAAGACATTGGTTTGCATAGTGACAAGTTTCTAACTGCCGTGTCGCAGTGCCTGGACCAGGTAACTAGCTGCTTTTTCTGGGTAGGAGGCCTAGAATCGCAACATTTGAGGAGGGGTGGGGTATAAATTCCGTGCATCTGCTCTCATTCTATGTGAACAGGTTTTCTTTGCTGGCAGAGGTACCTTTGTAAATGAAAGAGCTACTGAGACACAAAGAAAAGATGCTGGTTTATCCTGGCAGATTTGTCTCTTGCCGTGTCATTGGATTGCTCTCCTGGTGTTGAAGCGGGGAGGAAGGGAGAGAAGGAGAAAAGTGTACAGACGTCAACCCTACAGGCTGTGGGGCAGAGAGGCGGGCAGGGAAAACAGCTACATGTCTCCTTTCTTCAGCAGTATGTTTCCAGTTCAGTTCCTGCATTAAGAAGACATTAATAGTCCCTGATGACGGTTTCACGCTCTGTTTGTATTCTTTCTAACAAGTTCCTTTCATGTTTTTCTTTTTTTATGGGAATATTTTCTCGGGGGGGAGACGAGCTGCTAAATTGCTGCCAAAGAAATGCAACATGAAAACCTCTCTCTGGGATCAACGCCAATGTCCTTTTGCCACATGCGCTGGTCTCTCGAGAGCCCAAGGGCACCCAAAGAGGAGAGAGAGAAATGCCGTTTATATCAAGACATTAGTGGAAATGATGAACTGCTCGTGGTCAGTGACGATCCAGCATGGAACGAGGCTATCCATTGGGAGATTTAGAGCAGAAAAAAAGAAAACACGTCTTCACATGTGGCACATAGTTAGACTGTAGATTTTGCTCCCTCAAGAGGCCGCAATGGCCAGCAGCTTGGATGGCTTTAAAAGGGGATTAGACTAATTCATAGAGGATAAGATTACTGACTAGAATGACTATGTTCTCCCTCCGCTGTTGGAGGCAATATGCCTTTGATTACCAGTTGCTGGGAATCCCCAATGGGGAGAGTGCTGTTGCCCTCAAGTCCTGTTGCTTGTGGGGTTCCCAGTGGGATAGGCTTCCAATTGGCCACTGCAAGAAGAGGATAGTTGACTAGATGGGCCTTTGAGTATGATTCAGCCCAGCTCTTCTGATGTTCCTATGTAGGCTGGAAGTGGACACCACTACAGAAGTGCTTGCACTTGTTTTGATGTTACATTGGCAGGAGAAAAAAGTGTGACTACAGTGTTAGAAGTAGATCAAGGAGTCCTGGGTTCAAATCTGCACTCCTCTACAAAGCTTGCAAAGTGACTGGCCCAACATCATTATCTCATAGCGTGGCTTACTTTACATAGTTATTATAAGGATAAACGTGTGTGTGGAACAGTGAGTTCCTTTGAGAAAGAGTCTGCCTTGACATCCAAGAAATTTAGACAGCCTTATCAAGACTCCTTCGGCTTTCCTTGAATTCTTTTGAGGTTTGGCGTAATAGGAATCTGGAGGTGGACATTTAATTTTGCTGCCAGGAAAATCAGTGGCAGCTGAGGACAACATTTATTTTTCCTTCTCTAGAAAATGTTTAGGTGCTTTGAATGAGGAGGAGCCTCCAAGTTCACTTTGAATTGGCAAATGAAGCCAGAGACAACCCAGAGTTGTGTGGAGCCTTCTGATGAGTACATTGGAATCCTTCAAGTGTTTTGCCCTGACGTATCTTACAGATCTTGCCAACAAAGGTCCATATAGTTAAAGCCATGGTTTTCCCAGTAGTGATGTATGGAAGTGAGAGCTGGACCATAAAGAAGGCTGATCGCTGAAGAATTGATGCTTTTGAATTATGGTGCTGGAGGAGACTCTTGAGAGTCCCATGGACTGAAAGAAGATCAAACCGATCCATTCTTAAGGAAATCAGCCCTAAGTGCTCACTGGAAGGACAGATTGTGAAGCTGAGGCTCCAATACTTTGGCCACCTCATGAGAAGAGAAGACTCCCTGGAAAAGACCCTGATGTTAGGAAAGATGGAGGGCACAAGAAGAAGGGGACGATAGAGGACGAGATGGTTGGGCAGTGTTCTCGAATCTACAAACATGAGTCTGACCAAACTGCGGGAGGCAGTGGAAGAAAGGAGTGCCTGGCGTGCTCTGGTCCATGGGGTCACGACCAAACGACTAAACAACAACAACATCTTACAGATCCATACCAAAGGGCTTTATCTCAGCAGTAGAGAAGATGTTTTGCATGCAGAAGGTCCCGCATTCAATCCCTGGTATATCCGGGTAGGGCTAGGAATGTCCTGTCTGAAACCCCAGAGAGCCACTGCCAGAAAGCATAGAGACTATACTGTAAACAATACTGAGCTAGGTGGACCAGTGGTTTGACTTGGTGTAAGACAGTTCACTTGCAGTAGTCAACAACTTTGGCTCCCCCCCCCCCAAAGTTCAACCACTCTGGTCAATCCAATGGGGAGATCACTGCCAGTTTATTTATAGTGGGAGTAGATTGCTGTCTCTTGGATTTTCAGATGCCCAAGACTTAAAGTTGAGAAATTGTGCACACAGGTTTATGGAGCAACTTGATGTCGGAGTCTGTCTCATCTGTCGGTAGCTGTGATTTCTTCAAGTCTGGGATTTTGCCCTGCTGTTCATGCCTGCCTGGAGAGCTGGTGCATCCTAATGACTGCAAATGCGAACTGTGAATTAGAAAGCTCCCAGTTCATAGCTCACCTGTGAGGATGGTGATTCAGACGCCTCAAGGAAGGAACCAGAATCCCCATCACTAGCAATGCACCAAATCCACTTACTCTTCTGAAGGCTGCCAGCAGAGAAAATAAAATGCACTCAGAGGCAGTCCAGTGAATCCAGAATGTATCTGCTATCTGTCAGCTGAGACTTAGGGCGTTGGTAGGTCTGCTTCACTTTTGGGACTCAGGGTTTATCCACACTTATCTTTCCTCTGCTCTTTCCAGACACAGTCTGTGATTTAAAGCTCTGTGTCCGAGCACCTTCCCCCACCCCCCAGAGCTTTCCCTACAAAACCTGCTCTTTAAAGCACAACTGGAACAAACTGCAATCCATGGAAAACCCAAACTGATGCTTGCTCTGAGCTCTAAAGAGGGGGTTTTCGCAGGGGAAGTTCTGGGGCAAAAAGCAAGAATACTCACACACAGAGCTTTTAAGTGCAGACTTGTGCCTGGAAAGAATGGGGCAAAGGGTAAGTGTGGATAAGCCATCAGTTATGTGCAGATGACTTGTCAATGCAAGGTGTGCTTGCTGTGAACTTTCCGTGGTTCTGAAGAACCTGGTCCTGCTCTGTTATCCAGATTTTGCCCCTTGCAACCTGCTAGCCTGACACAACACATGGTACATATCTGTTAACTGGAACCAGGCAAGCTGATGACTAATCAAACCTTGCTTCATGAGCAGGGAGGTCTCTGACTGGCTTGTGCAGGACAGTTTTATGGGCAGCTGCTTCTGCTTCTGTTGTAGCATAACATTCAGTGCCCAGTTACAATGCATTTTGCAGCCCAGCTGGAGATTTTAAAATGTTTAGATAAAAATGGGGGGGGGGAATAGCCATTCTTATTTGAGAGGTTATTAGGGCTTGGTTAAGTAGCAGCTGGTGTCATGGAGCAGAGCCACAGAGCTCATCTTCCATCCATAGGGTTGTTGTAGCTTACCAGAATAGGGCTGGGGAGGTTGACGCTGTACCAGAGCCCATCCAGTGCTCCCACTTTTGCATCTGTGCAGCCCTGACCTCACTGCCACGCCACCTCCATCTCAATCTAGGTGAGCTGTAGAGTCGCCAGTGACAGGAGGGCAGCTCCACAGTTCTGCTCTACCACACCTTCTGCTGCTGGTTAATTCCCAAAGAGGATCACACTAGTTCTGGATTCAACCCCCCTTCACTGTCCAGATGCAGTAATTCAGGTCCATCCCTCAAGGGCTCCTTGGCCTTTGTCTTGGCTGGCACCACTGTAATTTTTGAGCCACCGGCACTGCAAGCTAATCCCAGGAATGCGTGTTCATATATGAAAATGTATGTCATATGAAGAATGGTCACAGTGGCTCCTAATGCACAGTATCATGCTAAAGTGTGTCCATCCCTCCAGGGCAAATAGACAGGGAGGAAGACAGATAAGCCTTTGAAAGATCTGTTTCAAGAGGCCAGTTTCACAGAATAGGCACACAGTGACTTTTGTGTACAGAGGGGGAAATAAGGGAAAATAAAAAGGTTCTTTGCTTTATTGTTCATCAAAAAGGACAAGGGGCAGATGCCAGGAACAGATTTTTCTAGGGCATGATTGAGTTAGTGAAGGAAATTAGGGTCAGGCTGGAACAGCTGATCACAACAGCCAAATGTTCGAAGGCTGCAGGGGGTGGAGGAGAAACCTAGATAGCTGAACAATGTAGAAAAGAAAAGAAAAGAAAAGAAAAGAAAAGAAAAGAAAAGAAAAGAAAAGAAAAGAGGGGAGCCGCTGGCAGATGTATGCTGTGAGGAAAGATTTGGAGTTGGTCCAGGCATGCATGGACTGCATTGAAGCTGGATAGAGAATGGCTAGAAAGAGGGAAAAGAAATCTAAAAACCTGCAAGCAAAATTTAATGAGAAAGAGTGTGTGTGTGTCTGAGAAATGTTCCTAGAGCCTGCAAATTTCTGCAGGTTAAATATTCCAGGGCTGTTGATATAGTCTGATGGAAGCAGAGGTTTATCTTCAGGCCTCAGATGTGGAGTGGGAGAAAGATGGCAGTCATGATCCATCCATTTTCTCCTTCACCTCCTGACCAAGCCAAACCGGACATTTATCCTCAGCCCATCCTCTTCATCCTCCCAAACCCACACCTCTGCTCCCCCCCCCATTTTCACTTCCCTGTCCCTTATAATATGCACTGGTTGGCACTCGCAAAACCACCCACATCTCCTGCCCCTATGGATCCAGCCTTGATCAAGTTGCAGTTTTGTTCACTCACCTGTGGGTGAGACACCCTCTCTAGGTGAGACACCCTCTCTGCTGACCACTCCCTTTTCACCAAGCCTGCTTGCAACCTGTCCCACCACAGGAAGCTTCATTCCTGGAGCAAAGTTACTAAGGAAACTCTATCTAAGGTGATAGTTACCTCTAATTTATGTCTCTCTAACAGTTACCCCTTCGGGTGAATGAATCTGTCGATTTTGGCTTCTCTCCATTTCTCACTTTTCCAATATTAAGCTCAGTTACTTCTACATCAAGTTCTCTTGAAAATTCCTCAGTGTTTCAGAGCAAATTCACCCTTTTATACCCATATTTGTATGCAGTTTTGCCCAATAAACTCATTGCTGCAAATCAGGTTTTCCTAATACAATGCATGTATTTATGTTGCTTTCTTTAACATATGTACCTTTACACGCATTTTGTCCTGGAGAACCGCATTGCAGTCCATGTTACTGGAGAACCGCATTGCAAAATTTAGAGAAGTGTGAGTTTTGAAGAATGGCTGTGGTTTTTTTTTTTTTTTACCTTGCCTGCCACTTTGGGAAATGGATCTGGTGTGTTACAGTCTAGCAGAGGCCGGTTGGTTATGAGTTCCAGAGTTGACGGGGTTCGATGCAAAATGCCTTTCCCCGCCAGCTTAACAGGCTGGCAAGCAGGGTCTCTGCTGTTGATTTCTTGTATAAAGTTCCACAAGAGGGACATACTGTTGGAGGTCTACTTGCCAAATGGCTGGATGGCTATCAAAGTTCAAATGAATCTTTTTGCTGAAAGACACCAATAAGATGATGATCTATAAGATAACTCCTTTCACAGTGGAAGCTGCCGAGAGTTAACAAATTGGGAATAATGATTTACCAGGCAGTAAAAGTGATGGTTATTAATAAGTTTATAAATTCATTTTTTATTTAGTGGACTATACAATAGATCTGGATGTCATTAATGAATTTGAGACACATTACAAGGCCATTTTAATTAATTTATTTTTTTGCTGTACAGTAAAGAAATGGTTGGTTGCTTAGTTGGTTGGTTGATTTTTGGAGTAAAATAAACTCTGTCCAATTCAAATATGAGGCTTTTGGAACCTGTAACCAAGATCATATGTGCCATGGCTCATAAGGGCTCAAGCCTTTTATTTTGAACACCTTGACTTACGTCTAGGACATGTCTACAAAAAGAAAAGAAAAAGTGTGTAACCTGTAGGTGCCCAGAACGCAATGCAGAACCACTGGGTAACCAAAGCCAGAGACCATATGCAGCTAGGAATTAAATAAAAGGACTTCCAAGTTAAATAATGTGTCTTCTGGTGAAGTTTGAGCTGTATCTTTTTTTCTTTTAACATGAATTGAGTAATGCAATCTCTATTCCAGACAATCTAGTTAAGGGACGTTGCTTCTGGGGACAAATGATATTCCTAGGGAATTCAGTTTTTCTTTCTGTGGCAAAAGAGTTTCTGTGTATTCTGTGTCTGCCAGGATTTCAAGGATCAGGAAGGCCACGTGAAATAATTCCAACTGGGCAGGAGATAATCAGCTGGAAATGTATGCACGAGTGTGTACACACACACACACACACACACACACACACACACACGTACACGTAAAGGAGCAAGTAGGCATACAGAAGCAATTGAGCTTTAGATGCAATTTTCATTCCATTAAGTGTAAAGACTGTCTGCTTTACATTCCTCAGCTACAGAAGGTCTGTGCAGGAGGCATTTTCCTATTTTGATGCTTGGTAGACTATGAAATGTTCTTAGTCACACTGCTCTGTCGTTGATCACAAAAATTGCTCTGATCTCCCACTAATAAAAGCTCCTTAAAGACAACATCTTAATTCTTTTCAGAACATGAATACCTCTTTTCTCTTTTGCACATTTTTGATGCTCCTGAATGCAATCATTTTTTAGGAGATGGGATGTTGCTGTTGCTCTTGTTGTTACAGTCTTTTTCAGCTACTATATTTACTTTGTGGGTGTTACTAGCCAGCAAGGGGGTCTGTGCCCAACATCTCTGTACACCATGATTACCATTTCATAATTGTTTTGCCTTGTGTTTTGCATGCTAAAAACTATCTACCATAGGTTCATAAAGGAGGAATGGCATTGGTGTATGTGATCTGATTACGGACTTCCTTTCCAAGGGAGATCTGCCTGGTTCCTTCTTTATTTTTTTTAAAGCAGCAAGTGATTTGTCCTCTTAACATAAGTGACTGGTGGGTGATTTGTTTATATTGCTTGACTCTGCTTTCACTAGGCTGGTCTGCTTGGTTTAGTTAATTAACTTTGCTTTCTTGCTGTTAGGTTTTTCTGGCTGTTGGTTCATTTGTTTCAGTTTATTTTAAGTCCACTTACCTTAACTGGTGGGCGGTTTTGTGGCCGGGCCACAGGCCCCTGCAGTGATCCAATGAGGGGCCAGAGTGTGGCTGCCTCCCTCCTGGTGATTGGCCAGGGCAGCATGCTTTGGGCATGTATGGATGGACTTGTGTTCTAGCTGTCTTTCTTAGGGTGCATTCGAAATGAGGGCCTATGATGGGCCTGGACTTTGACTGTTCAAAATGGTGTTGTGTGGTTATCCACACAGTGCAAGTATGATCAATAAAACTAATAGCTAGTGACCAGTTAAGCATCAGCACTTTGATTTAAAGTGCTCCCTGGTTGCCATGGCAGTAGGTTAGGTGGTGGACACCTGCACAATCTGATGTAGCCAAATTTTGTAGGCGTACAGTGGTACCTTGGTTTACAAACGTAATCCGTTCTGGAAGTCCGCTCTTAAACCAAAACCATTCTTAAACCGAGGCGTGCTTTCCACTGCCGGTGCCCTTCCACCGTTCGGATTCCGTTCTTAGACCAAGGTAAAGTTCTCAAACCAAGACACTATTTCCGGTTTTGCGGAGTTTGTAAACCAAATCATTCTTAAACCGGACTGTTCTTAAACCAAGGTACCACTGTAGTCTCTTCTCAAGAATCCTCAAGTCTTGCACCTGGTGTGTGAAGCTCATGCATATTCAGCCTCTCTCTGAGTTTCCTTAACATTTCCTACTCACTGATAGTAGAAGCAGGTGACATGGCACAAGATCAACCAGACAACCAATGTGACACTAGATGGCGATGGTGAGCCTTATGGAAAATTCAATGTATTTTTAAATTTTTTTTTTTTAAAAAAAGCATTTTCAGAACAGTTTTTATATGTGTGTAGATTCCACCTTAATCTCAATTCATTTACCCTTGCCGTCTCTGAGCATAGGAGGCATAGAAGACCAGAGTGGCAAGAGTGAGAACTGCAGGGATGTGTCCCCCCCCCCCCCCAGAAGAGGTCCCAAGTCAAAAGGAGTCATATGTGGCTGAAGGGAAGGAGACATCCCTGGAGGTGGGATGTAGTGTGCCTGTGGTAGATCATGGCTCTCACCACTCGTGTGACTGGGTGACAAAGTTGCATGGAGCCTCTGAGGTGTGAGAGTGACGTTTCAGGCTTATTGCATTGTTTGTTTGATGTGGTAGATTTAAACCTGATTTATGTCTCAGTTATGAATACTCTTAGGTGTCAAGCAGCTCATCAGCTCTCCCCTAACTCATGCAATAGGGGGATAATAACGTTGGCTTGCCTTACAGGGCTGTTATGATTGCTGGGATAATGACCTAGCTTGCATATAGTGCTAAGCTAAACCATGACATCGCAGTCACCTTGCTCCTCCTCTGGACTTTCTGCAACAGTGCTGCTGTGAGCTAAGCCATGATTTGGCTTGATGAGTTGTCTGAACCTGGGCTCATGGTTTACAGCTGGGTATAACAGCTTGTGCTTGTGGTTTACAGTTTGTGGAAGACAAACCATGAGTGTGGTTTGCAGCAGCAGCAGCAGGACCAGAGGAGGGACAAAGTGGCTACAATATCTTCTCCAGGAACCTGAATGCCTATGCATTCACACTAAGTTATGTGCAAACCAACCATATGTACATGAAGGAATCCCAACAGTTGAAATGTGCTATAGAAATGTCATGAACACGAAAGCGACAATATTTGTATTTTGCATGTGTGAAATAACACCAGTCAGCAATTCCTTCCTCTGAAGCCCTATCTCTAGACCCTTACTGGGAGAAATATGCATTTGTCTCTTATGCAGAGGTCGGAACAGACCATTGTGTGTGCAGAGAGTAATGGAGTGTGGAATTCCATGTCCTAAAGCGAGAAGCTGTAATCATTCTGTCGCTTGCATTAAAGGGCATCTTCTGCCTCACACAAGGCCTGGCAGGCTAGGAGCAGAAAGGTTGAGAGTCCTTGCTGCAGACTTCCCCGCTCAAAATTAGAATCTCCAGCGCAGCCATTTAACCTTCAGGCAGAAACTTAGCTATGAAGGATGTCTTCCCCCTATTACAGTTGATGCCTCTGGTTTTTAATTTCACTCCCCACAGAGGTCGCAGAACCGATCAAGTTGTGTCTGCCGCTCCCTCCTTGGGGAACGTAATTACTTTGGGAGGGTTGGTGATGGGCAGGGAAGACAGAAGGCAAAAAAAGTGCTGCTTAGCTTTAAGGCTAGGGAGAGCGACACATGCATCGTACTCTTGTTTTAATCCATCTCTGCATCTCTGCAGCCTCGCCACTGTCTGTCCAAAGCCAAGGCCAAAGGAGGAAGGAGATTTTATCAAAACCGTATCTCTCCTAGGGACCTGGCAGGGGAGCTGGGGGAGTCTTTTTTAAATGCAAAGACATGACCTTAGAAAGAAAAATGTTGCTGCTGGTGAAATTTGGGGGCAACTCTGATAGGGACTCTGGGGATTGGAAAGTGCTGAGGATCTGCTAAAGTCAAGTTGCGGATATGAGAGGAAAGGTACGAAGAAAGTGAGGTGGGATTTTCAGACCAATTTATGTAACTAGCTGTATATTAATAGTTGCATCATTTGTTGGCCTTTCGGAAAGGTTCTAAGGCACATTTCTTCCATCTGGCTGTTTGTCAATGGGCTAGGCTGTTGCATTTTGGGGTGGGGGTATTGTTAGTGACTTCCGTCTTACTGTCCTTGTTTTTATTGCATCTGTAAAGCCTTCCTTGAGCTATGTCTATGACTTTTCCCCCAGGATATTTTGACTTTCTGAAATGGACTTCCCACACATGATGAAGTGCCATGTGTTGGGCAAACTGGCTTTTACGTGGCTATATTGACAGATCTCTCCGTGGTTTTTAAGACAGCAGCTTTATTTATACACATACCCAGGAGTAAATCCCATTGATCTCAGTGGTCTTACTTCTGCATTGACATGCATAGAACTGCACAAGTCGGGAGCAATTGAGACACAAGATCCATTGGGAGGAATGAGTTTACTAACAACTGCAGGGGAGAACAGGTTGTGGTCCTGCAGTTTTTCTGGCATCCACAGACTACATGGGGTTCTGACATCGGTGGTTTAAGTATTTCTTTAGTGCTTACTTTTTGTTTTTGAATTGGTTTTAAATTCAATGTCAAAGACGCTCTGAGCCCTTGGGTAAAGTTAAACTCCTGTTTTCGAGATTTATTTGCCAGCCGCATGTACAGAACAATTTCCAGAAAGGTCTGTAGAGTTGACAATACAAATCAAGAATCTGGTGTGGAAACATGGTAAGGTTTGGAGTCTGTGGGCCTTCATCCTGTGAGGACAACTGCTTTTAATTGCTCTGCTACAAGATGATTCAGTTAATAGGCTCAGCAAAGTAATGACAGGCACAGCTGCTGCAACTCCTCACTGCTTTCATCCGTTCTTTATTTTCCCCTCCTCAAAATCCTTTTCCAAAACACTATTCCGGTGTTTGCACTGTGTTAATTATGCAGTCCTTTACAATTCTCAACAGCCCTTTAATACCACATGTTTTCATCCAATGTTCTTACGCCTCCCCTGTCTTCTTAACATCAACAGATGTAATCTGCTGTTAGGCTTTGCCCTCTCTCTTGATTCTGTCCATTCTTCTCTCTGATCTCATCAAAGGTGCCTTGACTGGCAGTAGGAGATTGTGCAGCCAGTTCTACTGGGACAGTACTTACTGGGCCATCTTCCATCACTTACAGTATGTTACTTCTAGGTTATCTAAGACAGGTTTGGGGGACCTGTGATCCTCCATATGTTCCTGGATTCCATATCTCATCAGCCCCAGCTAGTGTGGCCATGTGATGTCTGACTGGCTCAGTAAGTGCTCACCTTTGGTTGAGGAGGGAAAATGTGGCTATTCAGTAAACCTTTTGGAAGAAGTTGCTATTTGGCTGCTGGTGAATATAGGGTGGAATCCAATGCAGTGTTAAGTCTCTCACTCCAGCAATGCAAACATTTCTCCCCTCACAATGGAATTTGTTGTTGTTTAGTCATTTAGTGGTGTCCAACTCTTCGTGACCCCATGGACCAGAGCATGCCAGGCACTTCTGTCTTCCACTGCCTCCTGCAGTTTGGTCAAACTCATGCTGGTAGCTTCGAGAACACTGTCCAACCATCTTGTCCTCTGTCGTCTCCTTCTCCTTGTGCCCTCCATCTTTCCCAACATCAGAGTCTTTTCCAGCGAGTCTTCTCTTCTCATGAGGTGGCCAAAGTATTGGAGCCTCAGCTTCACAATCTTGAATATTCTTCTTCTTTTGCCTTGGCCCCCCCCCCATATCTGTTACTGGAGCAGATTGGGGAAGGGTGTGGGGTGTGTGCAGACAGAGGAGAAGGGGGCAGTCCCCTTGCACAAACGGAAATCCTTGCACTGATGGGACACGGTAGTTGAATACCACCTACAGTTCTCAGTGTTTATTATCTTATTGCATTGTAGCGTGTTTAGGTTTGGTTGCTGTTGTTATTTTGCTTGATGGGGGTGGGTTAAGTTGGCTTGGTGAGTTCTTTTGGGAGTCCCTAAAACGCAATAAATGAAATAGCTTGCAGCCATTCACATCAACCTAGAAATTTAAGGCTAATGGGCACAGGAGCTGATCCACTTCTTTAAATGGAAAGGCAGTTCCCCATTACATATATTCCAACGCTAACCTACCATTGCAGTCTGAGGAAGGGTCAGAAAAATATTTCAAATCCCAAAGCATCTGCAACAGATTGAAACTAGCTTCAACATTTTTAAATTCTAGTACTCTGAAAGACCCAGCTAACTACCAGGTATTTTTCCAGCCTTAAGGCTGCTTAATTGGGAGAGTGGGCGGCAGCATCCATCTCCAGATGCGATTATCAGTATTCATTCATTCAGAAGATTTGTGTCCTACCCTTTCAATGCATTTGCACTGCTTAGAGTGGCCTATGACAAACGGAAAGGCAACTATTGTATAATAATATACAACATGAAAACAAAATAGGCTCAGTAGAAGCAGGCTTAGAACCTAAAAGACAAAAATTTGGCCCATCAAGACAAAAAGCCATCTATGCCTTGAATTCCCCACCGCAGTGCCCTTAGGCACCCACCAAGGTTCTCTGTCCTCCAAATCTCAGGAAAATGGCGGGGTGGTTTTTTTTAACTTGTTCTACTTGTTTCTGTGCAACACCAGTGCCTCATCTGTGAAATGGCTATTTCACAGTGAAATGGTATATTTCCAAACATGTCCTAGGGCCCCAAAAGGTTAGGGAGCCCTGTTTCCCATTTCTAAACGTAGGCAATGTTTTTCATGGAATCTCCTGTCTTCCTGCAGGCACTTTCTATTTTCCAGTGGATAGGAAAAGGCACATTTAACAGCTGCAAGATAAGAAATTGAGCAGGTGCGACTATTACTGGTATAACAATACAGCAATGTGAGAAAACCATGCCTGATGAATTTCTGTCTTTCATAAACCTGTTGAAGCTGTTGCTTCCATGCTTCCTGTGATCATGTGTAGGGGCAGAGCAGGGTCATGCCTGCTAGCCTCGCCAGCTCAGCCTCCCCCCCATGCATTGAGAAGGGGGTTACAGTGGTACCTCGGGTTAAGAACTTAATTCGTTCTGGAGGTCCGTTCTTAACCTGAAACTGTTCTTAACCTGAGGCACCACTTTAGCTAATAGGGCCTCCCACTGCCACTGCACAATTTCTGTTCTCATCCTGAAGCAAAGTTCTTAATGGAAGGTACTATTTCTGGGTTAGTGGAGTCTGTAACCTGAAGCGTCTGTAACCCGTGGTACCACTGTATTTGTAAAAAGATTCTATTTTCCAATCATAGGAGAAACCTATGTGCATACTGTAGACTCCCCTTGACAGAGTTACCTATTTAAAGCATTTATACTTTGCCCTTTATCAAAAAAGGCTCTTATAATGGCCTTTAAAAATTGGTTTTAAGATGGTCCCTGCCCTCCGGTACACAATCTAAAAAGATACAAATATGGCTGATGCAGTGAGTCAGGGTATTTGAATACTTTAATTACTTCTCCTTGGTATAACAGGTTCTATGTTTTGTAACCCATTTTTGTTTAACCATTATGTCTATGCTATAAATACTTCCAGTCACTGCCTTCTATGCCTTTGCGTACCTGTGGTTTATTTGTTTTTCTTTTCTTTTATGTCTGCTTTTGTTCAACAGTGATCTACAATTGCGCATGGAATATGTATATTGCCATCATATCCTGTCTGGTAACACTGTATTTTGTAGAAATTGGTATAACCTTTAAAAAAAGAAAAAGAAAAAAAAGATACACAACACATGAGGAAAAATGAATGGGAGGGAGGAAGAAAAATAATAATGCCCAAGTACAAGTTCTTAAAGTTACAATTCTTAAGGGTACAGCCAGTGCCAGTGGTGGTTCTGGCAGTCTTGACAAGATGCCCTCCCGCAAACCAATGGACTGTGAGGGACAGGACAGGCAAAGATCTGATGGTGGATATAGCCCTGCTCTTCCCTGCCATGCAGTTGCAAGTGCAGTGGAGAGAACACCTGAGTAGGGCTAGTTTGATTTATATTTGTATTGCCATTTGCACTAATGGCCTGCTAAGGTAATTTTGCAAATGTAGAGAGAGCCCCCCAGGATTCAGGCAGCAGAGAAGCAGCCCTTCTCATTTAAAAACGAAACAAAAGCAAATGGCTTTTACTAATGACATGAAAAGCGAACCAAGGTCCTAAGAAGAGCCATTGGAATACCTTGCTTTGGTCCTGCGTATGTGTGTGGATGCTTTATGAATTACCCAGAGGCAGGTTTGAGGGCTGGTATCCCGTATTAGCAGTGGGTGAGCTTATGCATAGACCACTGGGCAGATCTGGCAGAGCTAACCTTTCTGTGCCAGCTTTTCCAAAGGAGGAGAAATGCTAAGAAGAGCTTTGCAAGATCTGCATGCGGCGTAATGAGACTTGGACAGCCCTTGCTGTTGCCTCCAGAACTATGGGTGAGTTTGCCGCTCCAGATAAATGAATATAATTACATTACTGCAGACTGTGGCGGAAATCAAGACCAGCTCCTAGCCTGCTCCAGAATGATAAAAGAGCAAGACATTAATAGTTCCCCATCTTAACTTCAGATAGACCATATTAATTAGGGGGAGAAAGGCAATGGGGGATTTGAACTGAAGGCTGCTGGCTCTCACTAATGGAAGCTTTAATGTGTAAGTTCAAGGCAGGACCGAAGCAAAAAAATTCCTCGTTTCTTGTGCCAACTCATTTTCATGGCAGGTACTCGTACTGAAGGGAGCCGTTGTGTGATTAAATTGAAAGGGTCTTCAAACTCAATTTCCCTCAGAATGGCAACACATTATTTATCCCAAACAGGGGTAGCCAGTGTGATACTCCTCCAGATGTGGTTGGCCTTCACCTCCCATCGTGCTTCACCATTGACTGCTTTGGCTGGGGCTGCTTGGTATTTGCCGCCTGAAACATCAGGAGGGCAACATGATTGCTACTCCTGATCTAAACATTTATGCCCCTTGCATACCACTTACATGATGTGCAACTTGCAGCAGTTAAAAACCACTATATGAACTGTAAAACACATTGTTATTTGAAGTCTGTGAAATCAGAACCACTTAAGTTGTGGTTCCATCACATGGTCAGAAGATGCCCAAGGCTACCGATTTGCTGAAGCTAAGCAGGACCAAGTCTTGTCAGTGCCTGGACAAGAGTCTGGCTGAAAACCTCAGCTTGGCCTGCTATTTTCACTACAAGAATCCACACCTCGGTGTAAAATGTGATAAAACAGTTTTCTGGCAGTGACATTAGTATTTGGCACGTGTAACTCTGCGGTGCTCGGAGAACGGGGAAGAAAACGATGAGGTTGTCATCAACTCCCAGCAGTGACAAAGCCCTTAGGAGCAACATGTTGAATTCTAAGAGCCGAGCTATTTCCAAGACTCAACAACAAACAAACAAAGATCCCCTGGCATATGAATGTGCCCAATAATTTTTTTTGTGCCATCTCTGCATGTTGCCATTTCAGACACCAAAGCCTGCAACTTGTTCTTATTATTTCTTTAACTCAGAAAAGAAGAGGACCAATTTATCCTGTAAGTAATTTCCATTTAAAACTGTAATAACACTGCAGGCGAGTTTCACATACAAGTGCTTTTTTCCCTTTTCCTTTTTTGCATGTGAATGTTTGGAGAATCATTTTTAGATCTCCAGGAAGAATCTCTTGAGAACTCCTGTAAACAGAAATCTCCTGGGCATGGTGTAACCACTTCAGAGAAATGCCATCCCAACACGTCGGTTCCTGGAAAGGGCAAAAGTAGTTTCCCAGGTCACTGACTGTTTGTTGTTAGGTTGCTATGAAAACTCAACTTGTGACTAGTCTAGATGTTCCTGGGTGCTGAACTCTGCTTGAGGTGACATTGTTTATGGACAGCTACATCCCCCAGAATGCTCAGCATGAGCAAGCTAGCAAGATGTGTGTGTGTGTGAAGTGCAGAAAAGAACAACAGCGGTGGTAGTGGTAGACTCACAGCTGTTGTGGCCTCAGAGTTTAATGCTTCCACTGGGATGCTTGATCGATAACTGAAATCACAAGAGAAGCATAATAACACTTGAAATTCATGCAGTTAACTTTATTGGAGGTCCGTGTCATTCAGGGGTAATTCTGAAATCAATACTAATGTAATTTGCTGCAGCATACAGACAATTCAAGTAGGTTTGGCCACCCGTGCTTTTTGTACTTAAATGCATTCCACTCTGCAGTGGGAAATCATTATTTCCCACCAATCTCAGCAGTGGGTGGCTGAACACCAGCCAAACTGAACAATCCCTTACCTCTCAAAGTAAGCAAAGGAAGTATCTGTCCTGCTTCTTCACCCTGTTGCTTAGCTTCCTGTGCTTCATAAAAGTGCCCAGCTATATTGGTGGCACCGCACAGCACTGTTCTGTCTGACATGGCTTCTAGCGACAAGAACCTCAGTTTTCATTAAGAAGATCAAGTCTCCAGCATGCTTGGCTTGGAATCAGAGACTGGCTCAGCATTAAGAAACCAAAGGGAAATTAGAAAGCTACCTGTGCACTGTTTGCTGCACAGGGTCTTGTCTTCCTCCACAGTATCCAACCCTATCCTCCTGGCTTTATGAGCTGTAGCTCAGTGGAAGAACATCTACTTTGCATTCAAAAGGTTGCAGGTTCAATCCATGGCATTTCCAGGTAGGGATGGGAATTGTCACCTGCTTGAAACCCTGCTGTTGGTCAGCATAGTCAAAACTCTGATAGGTTATCCAATGGTTATCTAATGCTCAGTATTAGGCAGTTTTCTATGTTCAGATTGCCCTGGGCATCTTTTTCCTTTTCCTAAGCCAAAGTCTGGAGGCAGATAGTAGTTTTTAGGAAAGTCTAATAATGGTTTGATGGAGCCATAGCTGCATGCAGTTGGACACAGACTTCCCCTATGTGAAGGAAGGACCACTGCTTTGCACTGAGAAGGCCTCAGGTTCATTTTCCACCATATCAAGACGTGGCTGGGAAAGGCCCCCGTCTGAAACCCTGGAGAGCAGCAGTCAGTCTACGTGGAGCCAGGTTGGAGTTAGCACAAGGCAGCTTCCCACGTTCCTTGCACAATGTTCTCTCTCCTCATGCAGACTTGGCAGGTTTTGTGGAAGTGCTATACAGCTTGTAAGCAGAGACAACAGGCGCATGAACCTGGATCCATCACAGCACCTGCAGTTCTTGAGAGACGGCAGGCTTGCCTCTCTCTAATCAACATGGATAGGCGAAGAAGACATCTTGCTGCCTGAGGGAGAGCAGCAAATGATGTCCCCTCCAAGTCAAGATGCATAGCACTCAAGGGCTTGTCAAGCTCTTTCAGCACTTGAGGCAGAAAATCCCATAAGCGCCTTTCCTGCTGCCTGGGTGCGCGCGCACGCACACACACACACAATAATAACAGTACATTAAATAACTAGCAATTTTCTACCGTCCCATGACATCCAGCTGTATTCCACGACCCCTTCAAGTGCAGTAAGACCAGCATTAGCAGCTGGGAAATTGGAGAGGCTGGGGAAGAAGGCTTGCCATCAATGCCAGACCCCAGTGCTTTCATTTTTTACTTCTGCCTGCCTCCTCTGGGGGAGAGATGAGGAATTCAGCTGTGAACCATCCATCCCGGTGAAATGAGCCTCTCTCCTTCAAACCATATATAAGCCATGGCTGTTGTGGCTTCTTAAGGGCAGCAAGACTAGAATTAGCAGTGCGGGTCATTTCTTTATTTAGTGCCGGGTTAATTTTGATTTTATTCTGTCCTGTGGAGTCTAGAGTCATAGTAATAGCTGAATTTATCCTACTTTTATTGAGTTTACAATTTTGTCACCATTTGATAAGCTAGGTAGGGTGGAGTTCAGCGAGATGCTAAAATGATGGTTCTTTCGGCGCAGGCATAAATTGTGTTCCATCAAGAGCAGAAATACATTCCACCAACCTTCTGTAATGGCTTCTTGTGTTCTGATTGCAAGAGGCTCACTCTGTTGGCATATTTACCCTATGGCCATTCAGTCCAATTCTATGTAGAATCATAGAGTTGGAAGGGACCATGAGGGTCATCTCATCCAACCCCCTGCGATGCAGGAATCTTCTGCCCAACGTGGGGCTCAAACTCACAACCTTGAGATTAAGAGTCTCATGCTCAACTGAGCTCTCCAGAGCAGTACAGTGGTACTTCGGTTTATGAACTTAATCCGTTCCAGAAGTCCATTCTTAAACCAAAGCCGTTCTTAAACCAAGGTGCACTTTCCCTAATGAGGCCTCCCACCATTGGTGCCCTTCCACCGTTCGGCTTCCGTTCGTAGACCGAGGTAAAGTTTGCTAACCAGAACACTACTTCCGGTTTTGCGGAGTTCGTATACCAAATAGTTTGTAAACAGGGCTGTTCTTAAACCAAGGTACCTACCACTGTATGTCTGAAGATGTACATTTCCCCAGGGGTTTGTCCTACTGAATCCAGGGTGCATAGGTGAGCAACAAGTTTGACAGTCATTCCCTCTCTTGAGGCAAATGGTGGGGGTGCAGTTCTGTGGTGGGCATTAGGGATCTCTGATTGACAGTGCCCACAGGATTATTTGGGAGAGGCCATGGATGTGAAAATTGCATGAAACCAGTTGTATAAATAGAGCAGGGGTCAGCAAACCTTTTCAGCAGGGGGCTGGTCCACTGTCCCTCAGACGTTGTGGGGGGGCTGGACTATATTTTGGAGAGAAAAAAAATTGAACGAATTCCTATGCCCCACAAATAACCTAGAGATGCATTTTAAATAAAAGGACACATTTTACTCATATAAAAACACACTGATTCCTGGACCGTCCGCAGGCCAGATTTAGAAGGCAATTGGGCCGGATCTGGCCCCTGTTTGCCTAGCCATGAATAAAGCCTTCTGTATGTCAGCTGTGTGCTCAGAGGGTTTTCAGTCAGTGGTGTTGATCAATGACCAGCCTTCTTCATGTGACCCATGTGTCATCTGTGAATTTAGAGCCCCAAGGCATAACTTGCAAGTCAAAATCTTTTTCAGCCAGGCATATTTCTCTCAATCTGTGCTGTGTCTTACAATGTCACCACCATCTCCAGGAACTGGCAGCAGCCTGGTCTGCACTATGTGGTCCTGTATTAATTGTCACCAAAGTAAAAAAGCTTATTAGGCATTCAGGATGTAAACGTGAAAGGCATGCCATTGTTCTTAAATCCGGCTATACATTATTAAATTAAGAGAGCAGAAGAATGTGTATGGTATTCACAAAAGAACGGTTCAAACCAGACTCTTATCTGAAGGGGATTCTACAAGGAATGAATGAAAAGAAAAAAAACCATCTGTAGTGGATGTTAATTAAAAGTATTTGTGTGAGTTAGCACTCAATTCATTGTGGATGGACGCATGCTGGGAAATAGTCATTGGTTAAGGTTGGAACAGCAAGAGCCCTGCTTTGCTTTATAAAATAGGATGTGGGAAGGAGAATTGCCCAGGTGCTTTTAAACAAACTGATACCAGCACTGATAACATTGGCTCCAGAAGGAATATTCTAGGGCCAGCGGGTATGAGAATCAGAGTAATTTAGCACACTGCAAAGTAGCAAATCTTGCTAAGCTACAAATAGAGCCACACTCATTTATTAAATTGAGCAAGCCTGAAGAAAGGTATGAGAGATGACAGAGGTAGCACACTTGGGGTGGAAGAAAAAGAAGAAGAAGAAAGGACTAATCAGATCAGGTACTTTCTGCGCATAGGATGTTCTTGCAAGTGGAACTACCTGTGTGGAGCTCTGCGTTTGTTTTGCCATCTGTTTACAGCTAAATGGGATTTATGCACATACTGTCAACAACCAAAATTGGATAAGGAAAAAAATAATTGTCTGTGACCCTCGCTTCCAAAAGGGACCTGAACCACTTCAACTTGGCAAAGCAGAAACGGATGAGGTAATGCTTATCCTCAGCAATAGCTGTGGTTCTCCGGTCAAAAGTTCCTCTCTCCCAATTTACTAGAGGATCGAGATAAACTTGGTGCTTTCAAGATTGTAGTAACTGAAAAGTGAAATTAAAACTTGTCATGCTCCAGTCAGGTATATATTAATGGACCTCTCATTTCCACTGGGGTTCTGCTGTGGACCCAAACCCTGAAGCATTAATGTTTTACATTCATGTGTCAATGATCTCAGTGAGAATTCCAGTGAAGTTAAATTATCCTAGGCTATGATGTGGATTTGTTCAATAGGTGCTTGATTTAATTGAACTATAGCACAATGAAATCCATTGTGTGGTTATTTGTTTAGCTAGCAACAAAGGAGAACTCCTGCTCTTACTTTATTTTGCCATATTCGGAATTCTGATTGAAGGAACACAAGATCTGGTGTAGGACTGGTACATTTCCCCCCTGTTTTCTGAACCTTTAGCTGCAGCATGACTGGCAGAAATTTAACAGGTTCATAATTTCCCACCTTAAAAGGTAAAGGTAAAGGACCCTAACCGCTAAGTCCAGTCGCGAATAACTCTGGGGTTGCAGCGCTCATCTCGCTTTACTGGCCGAGGGAGCTGACGTTTGTCCACCCGCAGACAGTTTTTCTGGGTCATGCGGCCAGCATGACTAAGCTGCTTCTGGCAAAACCAGAGCAGCGCACAGAAATGCCGTTTACCTTCCCACCGGAGCAGTACCTATTTATCTACTTGCACTTTGATGTGCTTTCGAACTGCTAGGTTGGCAGGAGCTGGGACCAAGCAACAGGAGCTCACCCTGTCACGGGGATTTGAACCGCCGACCTTCCTACCAGCAAGCCCTAGGCTCAGTGGTTTACACCACAGCGCCACCTGCGTCCCTTAGAGGTGCACTAATGAGGAATGCCCTGCCAAATGCCTGAAAGGCCACTTCCTTCCCTACAGACAACCTCGGGTGTTGCGATGGGCAAAGCAGACCCTATTGGCTGTTCTACCACCCTCAGAAGTTCCCTTTTGGTGGGAGTTGGAGTCTGACATCTAGAGAGTGTAGTAGGTTGGGAGAGCTGCCTTAAATTGTAGAGTTGGGTTAAAGATAATTCTGGGAGTTCCTCTTCCCTAGCTGTTGATCTCTTGCCCTTGTATCAAAGGAGAGAGGCCCCAGGAAGGAGTAGACAACAGAAGAATTGGACCATGTGCACTGCAACTTCAGGCTTCCTTGACACTAGAACAAGGATAGTGAATTTGCGGCTGTCTAGATATTGTCATTGGACTGCCACTCCCATCAACCCCAGCCTGCGTGGTCAGTGGCCAGGATTGATGAAGGGAGTTGGGAGTCTAACAACAGCGGGAGGTGCATGAGAGTGGCGTTTTGTTTTTGCACTGGATATTGCTGAGTGGCAGCTTGAGTTCCCTCAGTTGTAGAAGTGCAGCTGAAGTTCATTTGCAGGTGCGGTGACTAATTAGTGCAATTGAAGCTGCCTGCTGCAGGAAAGTGGGGGAGGGGGCTCCCAATGCAGCCGAGTCTTGTTAGTGAGTCACCAGTGCAGTTTCATCTAATGAAATTCAGAAAGAGCAGGTTGAATTAGATTAGCTAATAGAATTCTTCACTTCTCAATTGAGAGGGATTCTGTGCAGTGCTTATTAATTTGCTGGGGAAATGACAGCTTGTTTGAGATGGAACCCAAGCACAATACACAGCGTTTCACTAAAGCCCTGGAACATTGAGGGAGCTTTCTCACTGAACATTTTAGTAGGAACGCTCCCCCCCCCCTTTTGACATATTGAAATGGTCCCCTTGGTCCCAAGAGAGCTGCTGGATATAGTAGTCCCACTGCTCCTCTCCCCCCAACAGAGCTAGTGGAACTGTGCTGGGGTCTCCCTTATCTGACTCTACCTATTGTTGGGATTCTTAGCTCTCGCCATTACTGCCACCCTTTTTCTAACCAGTCCTTCCTCTTGTACTTTTACAACTGGTTTGTTCTGCGGACTCTTGCATGTTCTCATGTAAATGTCACAGAAATCTTTCTGCAGATTACACTGCTAAAGGCACATGAACAAACAGGGCAATTTTTATTCTGATAAGTTGGCAGTCCTACGATTTGGTGATTCCTAAATCAGGATGGACTCTTTCTGCTTGCCTATTCTTCACATTTAATGAAGTGCATGTTAAGGTCAGAGCTTCTCTAAGATTCTTTAAGTGATAAGAGGACATCGTTGCAAGAGCAGATCATAGAATCGTAGAGTTTGAAGGGACCCAAAGGTCATCTACTCCCCCTCCCTCAATGCAGGAATCTCAGCTGAAGCATCCATGACAGATGGCCACCCAATCTCTGCTTAAAAACCTTCCAGGAAGGAGAGCCCACTGAAAGAGAATCTACTACCTTCCAATTTATCGTGCATTAGGTATAACAACACATATTGTTGACCTAAAGGAAACTCTGAATGATGACTCATTTGACAATGAAGTTGCTGAAAAATAATATGTACACCAGTGTCATGTGTGTTCTGAGTGCTAATTACTAAGGGTGGGCAGATGGAAGAGAGAACAGGGCTTCTGTACCTTTTAACAGTTATATAGAAGAGGAAATTGCAACAGGGGTGGCTTCTCTACACAGCTATCCCTTCTTCTATACAACTAAACATCTTCATGCCATGTCTGCTGTAAAAGGAAGAGAAGGCCACTTTGGGTCAGGAGCTGAGATTCCTTGCACTTTCCCCATCCCCTCCAGATCTGAAATAGCTTGAATGTAATTACTTGTCAAATGCCATCAAATTACTGCTTATTTGACAAAAGTCTGTAGGAAAATTGAGAATGGGTACTGAGAATCAAAGGACTGCTTTGATTCACTTGCTTTCAGAGTAACCTTATTTTAAGAGAAGTGGTTGATTCGTTCTTGACAAGTTATTTTGCTTAAATGTTAGCATTCTCTAGGGGTGGAGGATGTGATCGGATTACCATTCCATTGCAAGAAACATTGCACTGGTGGCCTGCTCACCAGATGCTGGGTGGTTTGGTGAGAAAATGGGAATGAGGGTGAGAATGATAAAAATAATAGCTTTAAATAATATAGCAAAATGGAGAGATGCCCCTGTCTCTGATTGATTTGCAGACAGTGTGTGCTATCATTAAAAGGCCATCACTGCCTCAGCCTGTACTGCTCTCCATAGCCATTGGGGAAGTTGCGAAGTCTTGTAATATCTTTGACAGCCACCTGCATCCCAAAGGGTGATTCTCAAAGTTTGGCAGCTTAAGAACTTTGAATGTAGGAAGCTGCCTTTACTGAGTCTATCTGGCTCAGTAACACTGACACTGACAAACTCTCTAGGGTTTCAGACAGGGAATTACCCAGTCCTTCTTAGAGATGGCAAGGACTTGCACATGCAAAGCATATGCTCTAACACTGAGCTATGGCTCTTCCCTTTGTTCTTCCCAACAGTTCACTAACTCGTCTGTTTACTTGGTTGAACTTTCTCTTGTCGACAGCTTGATATTTAAGCCAAGCAGAGCTGCCATCTGCCTAAGGGAAGGAAATCACCCAGTGCTAACATGCATATGTTTGAATGCTAATGTCTGTAAATGTAGAGACAGGGATGGTTCCAGGTTTTTTTGTGGGCCTTCAAGGAAGGAGGGCATCAAGGGGAGGATGGAAAGCTTGTGTGTATTTATGTGTAGCATTTATTCACCACAGTTGGCTCTAGGGTGGCTTACACAATTAATATATCACAAAAGTAAAATCTCTGCAGAACGCATAATAAAACAAACCAGTAGATAAAAACAGAACAATGGGCAAGATTTTGAAATAGCTAAAATACTTTAAAAACCTTGGATTTGTTTAAAAGGTTTGTGCCTGGCACTTCTCAGAAAGCAACATTGGCACTAGGTGAGCTGATCTGCATGGAGAATGGGGGTGTATGTTTCCTGAGTGTGAGTGAGAAAGTGTGTGTGTGTCAGTAGGGGATGCCTATGCCACTGCTGGTATTCATTCCCTGTAGGGTTGGCCAAGAGTGAATGCAGCCCTCGAGTCACAAAACATTAGCTCCTCCTCCTTCAGAAACTCTCCTGCACAGAAGGGTTGAAAGTACAAGGCAGTGTTTTGCATACAAAGGTCTAATGTTCCGCCATTTAAGTTCCGCCATTAACCAGAAGTCTGCTCTCTTTCTGAATGGCCAAAAAGTTGGAAAGGGTTTGAAAAAATTGTATATTAGCTGGGTTAAAAGATCCAGTAGTTAGTTAAACAGATGGAAGAAAACGTGGAGTGAGAAACTAGAAGAGTGGCAAGAGAGACAAAGGGCTGAAGTGCTCTTAAATGCTGGAACACTGAAACAATAAGATGAATGGAGGGATGCAAATGGATAAGCAGTGGTTTGGGTAGAGAAACAGCCAGAAAGAGGTATAGCTAGATGCTTTTATCTCTGTTTTTAAAACTTTACTTTTATAGATAATTATACAAACCCTAAAGTTAGCTTCCCTCTCTAAAACCAGTCTCTTAAAAACTGTTTTACTTAAGGTTTTAGTAAAGCAAGTTAAAGTATTGTTTGTTTTGGGGGGAAATAGTCTGAGGCCTTATTATTCACCCCATGGCTAAATGCCATACCTCTTTATCCAATAGAGGGAGTAGGCTGGGCAGTTAAAGGGCTGTTTAGTGGAGGCAGCCAAAGAAAATAATTATCTCCAGTTGGTGGAATCAAGGAATTCATAAGAAGGAAGGGGTGGTTCAGCTGGTTTGTTTGCATCCCTTTCCTCTTGTGGTGCTGGCAGTAGCCGGTGCCATCACATCAACATTTAGGTATGGGAAGGAAATATCCTGCTTTTACCTGCCAAAATGTCCACGGGTAAAAACTGAGGATGGGTCTAATTTTAAAATGCCCACAGTCACATACCTCATGATACAGTGCTATTTGAAGTGCATGATAAAGAATTATGTTCAAATGGAACCCATCACAATTCTAATTAGGACCTGGCAAAAAAGTGAGAGAAAAGCGTACGAAGTGCAACTGCAAAAATGGTTTTTTCCAGCGAGCTTTGTACAGGTCCACTGAAAAGCAACTCCACATTTTATGTTGGCTGCAACAACAACAAAAAACCTTGGAGCAACACCAGTCATGGCAAAGCAGTTAAAATGATCTCTGTGCCATTATCTTTTCTGTAATCAGCAAGGAAGATGGCAAGATGGAGTGAAAGGTCTCCCAGCTACCCATCACCAGCTCAGTAACACACTGTGCCAGTGGGAGACAATGAAACATCACAGAGATTTATCAGAGATGGCAGGCTACCAAAACCTTGCTGGGGCTTGTCGTGCTGACTAATGACCCATAGTTCATGGCTGCCGTTAATCTCAAAACGAACAGAACACTTGTGAGGGGGTTGTTGCATCATCCCGTCGGTGGAAATCACTGAGGCTGCCTCTTTATTACTTATAAAGCAAACAATGTGATGGGGACAGATTTGTGATTAAATCTAGAAACCTCATGTTTACAGAAAGATTGAAGAGAGTGTTTTGCTAGGCTTCCCAACCTCTTTAACCAGCCTCTCTTCTACACTTTAAACCACAGTAAATCCAACACAGGAAAAAATTAAGCAGGTGGTGTTTTTTCTTAGTGTGTTGACATGCAGCACAAACTTATACATATCTGCTCAGAAGTGTGTGTGTGTCTGACCCTGTTCCACCCCACTGCACCACCTTTAAGCTCTAAAAATGGCATGTGCGTGCCTCAAACATGCATGAGTGGGTAGTTGCCTGTATTGTAAATCACCCTGTGAAGGATGGTATAGAAATTTTAATAATAATAATAATAACAGTAGTACTGCGAAACAAAATAAAAAAATTCCTTCCAGTAGCACCTTAGAGACCAACTAAGTTTGTTATTGGTATGAGCTTTTGTGTGCATGCACACTTCTTCAGATATGCGGTAGTACTGTGAGTTGCATATGTGCACCTGTGGTGCATAACATTGACCTGCTCAAGTTCAGACTGTTTCTCATCATTTAGAGCTTGTTGAAAGTCTTAAAAGGTTAATGAGTTTTCTTATTGGCTGTGTAGTTCGAGGGAGTTTTCCTCTGTGTGTTTAGTTGCATGCTTCCCTTCTATGTGCTTGAAGTAAGAAAGATGAAACCTTTCCGCTCATTTCTCCTCAAATCATAGACTGTTTTTGTGTAAAGTGCTGTATTGTTATAGGTCTGTAGGTGCTAAATGCTAGGGTTTAATAAATGTTGGGATTTAATTAGAACAGGGATGTGAAAATGGCATGTCAGACCATTGTGTCTTAGGATATGTGTATTATAGATTCTGTAGACACACTTCGAACCTCCTGAAATTAGCATGTGAAAAAACTAATTAAAGAAGACCCAGTGTGCTGAGTGGGTGCCAGTCATGGCTAATCCCATATAATCAACAAGTGTAAAAGTTTATTAACTCAGGTAATTTCCTTGTGAGGTGACTGCCTGGGGATAAGCCATTTAGGCGACACAAAGGGGTGAAAGGTCATATCTCATTTGCAAATGTGTGGGTTTCCTCCCTCTCTCAATTGAGGATCGAGATTAAAAGACTACAACCGGTGTTTTTCAGGGTTAGTTTTAGAAGGGGAGTTAGGTTAGACTTTAGTGCAGGGGTGATGTAGTCAGGAAGCAGGGGGGAAACAGTGACACTTGGGTGTGCTCTGTAGAGCAAGAGAAGCTGCAGAGAAAAGATGCTGATTCTGCTACTATGGAATAAGCTTGCTTTTTTGGGAGGGGGCCTGCTGCTGCTAATTTCCTCCATTGTAGACTCCAGGTTGTAGATATGTGTAAATAAACCATATATCATGAAGATACTGCAGTCTCCTCTGTGCCTGATTTTCCAAAGGGAACAAACCCTGGGTGAGCTCCTGGAATCTCTGAAGTCTCACACACCTCTTGGCGGAGATCAGGGTGGCATTTGGCAGAATCCTTGGGATTTTTCTCTCAGTTTGTGTAATTTAGGTACCTTTGCTAACACCCCCAACATCCTATCACTCTCTAAGGTTGCTAAGGATCAAAATCTAGCACTGGCTTGGGCAGAAATGGAAGGTGTGGTCCCCTAACTGGTTCCACAGAAGTAAGGAGCAGACTTTTCTCTTAATCCAGCAGCGTCCCTCACTGCAAACCTTTTAATTTCACACTTCCATGAAGAAACATAGCACATGGTTCTCGAGAACACAGTTGTGGGGTGGGCAGCACCAGTTTTGAAACCCTTTGACACTAAGTGGCCCAGCCTTAATTTATGGGATTCCTTGGGGTATGGGAGTAGTGGTTCAATGTATGTGGTGGTGAGGACCCACAAAGACTCACTGCATTCATGCTCTCCAATGATCTTTATGGTGCCCAAGCCCTTCTTCTACACTTGAGGGCGTTTTGTGAATGCAATTTAATCTAGCAGGCTGTAGCAGGCTGGTGAGATTAGGAACTGATACTCCTATCTGAGCTTTGCCTTCTTAGTTGTCAATGCCCTTGTGAGTAAGATAATGGTTTGCAGTGCTTCAGTGAGTATAGTGAGGAAAATGTCTTGAACAGATCTCGAGAATGTGTAGCCTAGGGAAATTAAATTCTTCCTTCCCCTGAATGGAGTAAGGCTTCCAGGGTTTTTTTTATGTATATACCTTTTAAGGCAGAGTGGTGTGTTGTTTTACAGATGAACCTGTGATCTGTTTCCTTTTTCTCCGCTGTACAGACACAGTGACAATGTCCTCTTCATTTTTTCAAGTGTCTAGAAACCCGGCTTCAATGTTATTTAATTACACCTCACACAAAGCCAACCAATAAATAGTTGCTGAATTCAAGGATCAGTCTGTAAATGTGCATTCAGTGAAAGGCTATCCATTCTCGTAAATCCTGTGATCAAGGTTGCTGCTGTGAAAAGGTGTTTTTTCTCTCCTCTTGGTGTGTTTCTTGGTACTTCATGTTTTGAATGGAAGAAGAAACAGCTTCTGAACATTTGCTCCTTTTATACACCAGAGAAGTGGGAAACACATTTCTACTACTACTGTGAAAACACTGGATGGTATCCAATGCTGCTGTTCTGCTTGCGCAGCAGACTTCCATTTGCTCAATGGGATTTCCATCTTCTGTCTCCTACAGACTCCTGTGCCCCCTCAAGATCTGCTCCAGAGGGATGGAAGACCCTCAGGAGCAGATTGTGGGGTGTGGGGAGAAGGCAACGGCTCATCCAACCCATAAAATGGTAGTAAAAGAGATACATAGAGAAGGGCACAGCTCTTTCTCGCGTAATGACCACGTGATGTTTTTTCTGGATACAACCTCCTCCCCAAAAAGAATAAAAGAGGGAAACATGCTGTAGAAGGCAAGTTTTATTCTCAAAAATGGTCCAAAAATGCGTACTCCAGTTGGGCAATACCAGATGAATCATTAAGTGTCAGTAGTAATCCAGGTTTTGGGCACGAGACAGTCTTTTGCTTCCACTCCTCATCTCTTCAGTCCTTTCCAATTGCCACCAAATTTTGACTTTCAACTTGGTCCGCATCCTTTTCCTGTCACTGATTTTTTTGCATTTCTGGAGTGTCAGATTAATATACATTTTCTCTGCCCCCCAGGTTCATCCCATTTACCTGCCTTCCAAAAGGATGCTGGCACATCCCATCTATAGCAACCCCTAATTTGAAACTCCTTTTCAGGCATCTCTCCTATAGCCAGCATGCTTTGATCGTTCTTGCTCAGATGGGGTTGGGGTGACTATTTGAGAGATTATTGTGAATCCTCAGTTAGCTCAGCCAGAAGGGCCATGATCTCCTGCAGAAAAAATATATGGCTCATTGCCACCAAGGAGAGACCTTTCACTGCAACGTAAGTAGCTGGTGTTTTCCATTCCACCTTGCATTCATTGCATGCATCACTGTTTCCATTCCACAGCAGTTCTGCCAAAACCGACATTGTTCATTTTGCTGTCCACTGTGGTGTAATTATGTAACATATTTAATTAATTACATATGTTACATTGTCATAACATTATTCCTTGTGCAAATGAAATACAGTGCAAATGGGGGCAGGAAACCTCAATTACATATCAGTTGCGGGCTGAAAACAACAGCAACAACAGATACCAATATTTGCTGGTTTGATTTCCATTCCAGACTTGGGGCGAATAAGCAAGCATTGTCAATTTCTGCTCCCATTTCTGTTTTCGTTGGAGTTCTCCAACTTCCCTCCTGCCAGCTACCCCCTCCCACGTTCCCTTTCTGCATGATTAGGGCCAACGCTACCATTAGGCATAGTAAGATGACAGACTCGGGTGGCAGATGCTGTGGGGGGCAGCAGTGGATCCCCCTGACTTCTTCTGTACTCCCTGGCTGTACTGTTCCATTGGAAGACATCTCTATGTGTCATGTGTCCTCTCCTGCACTCCCATAACAATCTTACTGTCCTCAGGTGGAGGGCACTCTCCTGTTCTACTACTGAAATAAGATTTGGCTGCCAATCCAGTTGGCTTGGGTATAGGGGAGTGCCACCCTGTCCTTTGCCTCAGGAGCAAAGCATCTTGGGATGTCCATGGTAAAGCTTTGGGACATCTTGGGATGTCCCTACCTTGCAGCTAAAGGCTACAGTGGGACTTATGAGTGTTTATTTTGAACACTCATAAATCCTACCTTAATTTTGTGGGAAGCAGGAGGGGGCAAGCAACAACTTTAGTCATTATGTGTCCTCCCCCCCCCCCCCCCGCTTGACTGAGTCTGAAGCCAGTTCATCTCATCAGTGCTTTGAGCATTTCTCATTCATTCTGGGGGGTGGGAACCCCCTCTGATTCCCAACTTGTATCTGTCTTTCTTTACAAACATCCATATACATGCAGCAATTTTCTGCAAGAGCCATCTGGGTATGACAGATGCCTCAGTCTTTTTCTAGGCCTATTGTTAAAGGGAGGGAATACTGTGAATTGGAGGAAATAGCTTTTGATAGCCGTCTGCAATTTCATGGGCTATGAAGGAGCTGCCTCCCTTTCAGTCAATTGCCATCAGCTCCATTCATTGCAATCTGCATTTACTAGATGGGAAACTTTCCCTTTCGCTCGACAACTGTGCTTTGGAGATGCCATGTTCCTTAAGGAAGCTTTTACACTTATTACAGATGTTGTGTGCTTGCATCAGGGTTATATTGTGCAGAATTCTCTGCACCGTGCCCTAAAAGCAGTGCAAGAATAATGTGTGTGTGTGTGTGTGTACACTACAGTTGGTTCTTCAAGGCTGCCTGCTCTAGAGTTCTGCGCTAAAATGCCCAAATTCTGTGACCAAACACCATCTCCACATCATATGATGGAACAAATTGTTTTCTCAATTGGCCTTTATGTAATTTGCATAGACCTGATTGCAGTCTAGGGTTTTATGAGGAGCACATGACTTTTCCCAGCTCAGTGAATATCAAATCAAACAATTTACGTATCAGAAGAGGCCTCGGAGGTCGTGTAGTCCAATCTGCTGCTCAGTACGCAACTTTATAGCACTCCTGGTGGATGGCCATCCAGCCTCTGCTTAAGCACATCCAGCGTAGGACAGACCACTACTTCCAAAGGTGGTTTGTTCCATGGTTTAGCAGCTCCTAGTGTTGCAAAGTTTCTCCCACATATTTAGAGGAAATCTTACTCTTTTCCATTTTCATCAATTGATTGTAGCCTTTACCCTCTGGAGCAACAGAAGAACAAGTCTTCATCCTGGCAACCCTATTTGGTTTATTTGTTTGTTTACTTGAATCATTTGTATACACCCAATTAACAGTGTGCTTTGGCCATTTAACTATAAAAGTTAGGAGTTAAGTGAAAGACAGGTTAATGAGGTATCAGGGATGGGGGAGAGATTTGGTTCCATTTGCACTGAAAGGTGAACTTTCCTTCAAATTTCACAGTTCTCCAAATTTTGCAATTCAGTCCTCCAGCCAGGTAATGTGTTCAAAAATGCATATATTAGCATAAAGTGTTCATTAAAAAACTCACAAAACCCTGATATGCGAAAAGGCATATTATATTATGGTAACTTATGGTAATACTGGATGTTTACTTTTGTGGGGGGGGGGAGGGGTCTTTTTTGGTATGTAAGATTCTTCCCACTCTCTGCACCATTCAAGCAAATAGTTAATGTAGCAGAGCTGACTGTTATTTAAGACCATATTCAAAATTAAACACTTCAATGTCTGACTTAGCGGTTTTTTAAATGAACATACTTAAAAAAGCCACTGTCTGCATGAAAGAGATGATACTCAAAACCACAAGGGTGTATTAAGCCTATGCCTACCATAAAGGTCACACACCAGAAGTTTCTGCCAAGGAATACACAAACAAGACAATTGGAAGAGGTAATTAAGGTATCATATACAGATGGACTTTAAAGGAGCAAGAACCACCAGCTACTATGGGAAATAATAGCAAAGGAAGATCAGTCCTCCATATTAAATAGCACCACACATGTAAAATGAAATGTCAGACTGAAGACCTCTAGCCAAGCTGATGTATTAGTTTTGCATGTGCATCAATTATTATTTTTTCACGGGGAAACATCCAGCCATTTCTCTGGTTTTTTAGATTTCTGATCAGCTGTAGAAGTGTGCTTTAAAAGGTTGGTTACCTCTGGGTGGGGCAGTTGAATTGACCAGACTGCCAAATGATCATGTGCACCCCATTGTAAGGTATGACTCAATAAAAGGTCAGCTGCCCTCATTCACCTGCATATCTTGTCACATACTACATTTCCAAAATGTTGGGATTTTAATATATTCTATAAGGAAGGATCATACTGGTTAAGCCTTGCCAGAGCTATCCATGACCTGGTAACATTCAGACTTCCAAGTCTGCAATGCTTTGCAGATGCGGTTGCCTTTCAAGGACTTCTCAAACCTCTTCAAAATATGGTGACCAGGCTAGTGGCTGGATCTGACCGGTAGGAATATATTTTGCCGCTAATAAAGCATCTCCACTGTGTTCCAGTTTGTTTCCAGGCACACATCAAGGTGCTGGTTTTGATCTAAAGTTCCTCAGCTATTTGGGATAAGAGAATCTGTATAAAATCTGTATAAAGCTGTCTGTCCTTTACCATTTGCCTCTGCCTTTGGAGGTTAAGTAGTTGGCAGCCTGCGTTTGGGCCGTTTTGGTGGCTGTACCACATTTGTGGGATACAACAATTGCCTACTTTGTGAGCTTTTGTTCACCAGTGGAAGACCATTTTATTCCTGCGAGCTTTTTAATGGATGATGTTGTAACTCTGCCTTTGCTATTTTATTGCTGCTGATTGCTCTTATTGTTGCTTTTATAGCTTGTGTTATTTTTACAGTTTGTGTTTTCTGCTTGGAAGTTTTTTTTCCTGTTTGAAAGGCAGGATAAAACTGTGTTGCATATCATTCGCATTTTAGTTCCTGAAATATACTCAGAGTCGCAAAGTGATTTCATGCTCTTTATTCAGCTCATAGTGGTGAGGAGGAATGAATGAAAGTCCCCTCACAGTATCTGCTTTATATATATTATTTACACAATGGGCTGCACATGATTGGCTAATTCCGGAATTCTACTGTAAGCCAATCAGGTTGTGGATTCACTTCTATCTGGAGCATGATTGGGTGGTTCCTGCCAACCAATCATACTGCTGCATTGTTCTAGGACCAATCAGACTGCTGCATTTTGAATCCTATTCAACTCAGTACATAACACCCCTCCCCTCTAAGTTCCAGTCCTGCCCAGGAGGTCGCATTCATAGTCCTCAAGGTATGCCAGCGGCCTACATGTGCGTTGCGGCCTGGGGTGTTCCCTGGTCCGGGCTCCAGGTTCTGGCTCGTGTTCCAAGGATGCTGGCTGTGATGGGGCTGTTTGGTCTGGCGCAACCGGCTCGCTAAGTCGTGGTTCTGGTTCTGGTGTCCTTTCGGCCTCGCGGGTCCTCTCTGTATTTACTGATTCTGCCTCTCCTGCTGGCCCCTCCTGCTCTATGGGCCTCACTGCCCCGCTGTTCCCTTGGGCCTCCTCTGACCTGTCCTCCTCCTGGTTTTCTCCCGGGAATCGTCGCCATATCTGGTCGCAGTGGCGGCGCCAGCATTGCCCCCCATCCGTTAGCACCTCGTATGACACGGGGCCAGTGACCCTGGTGACTGTGGCGGGTACCCATGCTGGGCCTGCCCCAAAATTCTTTGCGTACACTGGGTCCTGGGCCTCGAAGGTCCGGGGGTTCCTGCCTTCCCCCACCACTACCTCATCCTGAGCTCTATCGGGGTGAAGGCGGTCCAATCTGATTGCAAGGCGCCGACCCATTAGTAGTTCAGCGGGGCTCCGGCCAGTCGTTGAACTGGGGGTGCTGTGCTGTGCTAGAAGGAATGTGGCAAGGCGGTACTCCCAATCCCCTTGCGTCATGTGGCGAAGGGTGTCCTTGGTGGTCCGCACCATGCGTTCTGCTTGGCCATTGGTGGCAGGGTGGAACGGTGCCGAACGGATGTGGCGGATGGCGTTCTGCGCTGTGAAGGTTTGGAATTCTCCTGACATAAATGCAGTCCTGTTGTCTGAGACGAGAGTGTCAGGGAGCCCGTGGGTTGCAAACAGCCTGTGTAGTACCCAGATGGCTGCGGACGTGGAAGTGGACGGTACCAGTGCGACTTCCAGCCATTTGGTGTAGGAGTCCACCACTATGAAGAATGTTTTCCCCTGAAAGGGGCCAGAGAAATCCACATGCAGGCGTGACCATGGTGCTCGGGCGGACTCCCAGGACTGGACTGGGGCCCTTGGGGGATCTGGGCGGGATTCTTGGCAGGCCTGGCAGTGTTTGACCCAGGCCTCTATCTCTCCGTCGATCCCTGGCCACCACACATAACTCCTGGCAAGGGCCTTCATTCTTACTACCCCAGGGTGTGTCTCGTGTAGGGCTGTGAGGACCCTTTTGCGGAGGGGCTGGGGAACAACGACCCTGCTTCCCCATAACAGGCACCCCTTGTGGGCCGACAGTTCATGTTTGCGGGTTGTGTAGCCCACGAATTCTGGCCCGGGGCTGCTGCTGGGCCATCCCCTCCACACCCAGTCCAGGACCCGGGAGATGATCCTATCTTTCTTGGAATGGTGTGCAACTTCTTGTGCCTGAATGGGGCGGTCGGGAAGCAGCTCCAGGCTCATAATCTCTTGTGCAGGTGCTGGGTCAGGGCGTGTTTCCAGTAGTGGTAGCCTGCTGAAGGCGTCCGCATGGCCCATCACCTTCCCAGGTCGGTGAATCAGTGCATACTGGTAGCTGGCAAGGAAAATTGACCACCTGAGGATGCGAGGAGACAGCACTTGGGGGGTCTGCTTTTCGGGGGCAAACAAGCCAAGCAACGGCTTGTGGTCAGTCACCACGGTGAAGGGCCGCCCGTACAAGAAATCATGGAATTTTTTTACTCCCTTCACGATTGCCAGACCCTCCTTGTCGATTTGCGAGTAGTTCCGCTCGGTTGCGTTGAGTGTCTGGGAAAAGTACGCCACCGGTACCTCTCTTCCATCCGGGAGTTGGTGCCCCAGGACAGCGCCAATGCCATAGGGTGAGGCGTCGCATGCTAGCACCACTGGCAGCCTCTCGTTGAAGTGTGCCAAGACCGAGTTTGAGACAAGCAAGTCCTTGACTGCCTGGAATGTAGCCTCCTGGTGCTGGCCCCACACCCAAGGGGCCCGCTTGTCCAGGAGTCTGTGTAGGGGCTCCGCTACCGCCGCCTTGTGGGGAAGGAATGGTAAAAGTTCAATAGTCCCAAGAAGGCCTGAAGTTCAGTCTTGCTCTTGGGCGCTGGGGCATCACAAATGGCCCGTACCTTGTCCCCAGTCAGGTGGACCCCTTCTGAGTCCACCATAAATCCCAGAAAGTCCACCTGAGGCACTCCTAGTAGACATTTTCCCCGCTTCACCTTGAGACCCGCCGTCTGGAAACGGTGCAGAACGGTGCGGAGGCGGTCCTCAAACTCCTCTGGTGTGGGCCCGGCAATCAACACATCATCGAAGAAGGGGGTGACGCCAGGAATCCCTTTAAGGAGCGAGTCCATTAGATTCTGGAATATGCCTGGTGCCACGCTGACACCGAATTGCAGCCGCTTTACCCTGAACGCTCCTCTGTGCGTCACAATCGTCTGTGCCTCTGCTGTGGCCTCATCTACTGGCAGCTGTTGATATGCTTGGGCCAAGTCCAGCTTGCCAAAAATTTTCGACCCAGCCAGGGTGGCAAGGACATGGCTGACCACTGGCACTGGGTATGCGTGGGCCGTGAGGGCCTTGTTTATGGTACATTTGTAGTCTGTGCAGATGCGGACCGAACCATTAGGCTTGACGGGTGTGACGATTTCCCAGGGGGCATTAGGCACTGGCTCCAGCACTCCTAGCTCCACGAGCCGGTCCAATTCCTCGTCTATACGGGGTTTCAAGGCGAACGGGACCCGGCGGGCCTTGAGCCTGACCAGTCGTACTGCGGGGTCAAGCTGTAGCACAATGGGGGGCCCGTATACTGTCCCAATTTCCCATCGAAAACCCCTGGAAATTCCTTGCATATGGCGTCCATGTCCACTTGTAAGCTAGTGTGGTTCACCCCGGTGACGGCTAGCCCCAGTGGTCCAAACCATGCCAATCCCAGTAAGCTAATGTAGGGGCCCTTGACCACAAACAAGTCCAGTTGCCGCGTCCGCCCTCGGTATTGCACCCTGAAGGTCCCCACCCCCATTGTGGGGACCTTACGTTTCTGGAAGTCGCGGAGGGTGAATGGGGCCGGCCTGAGTTTGGGACCCCCAGTAGGACACAGTTTCCTTAAGGTCCTTGCCAAGATTATGGATAGAGTTGAACCCGTGTCAAGCTCCATGCGGCATGGGGCCCCCTCTATCTGTACCTCTACATAAATTTTCTCTACGTTGGGGTGGGGCAACTGGTATACCTGGAAGTCCGTGAGCTCCGTTGAGTTGCCTTGGTGCGTTGGACTCCGGGACCTGGGGCTCTTGGATTGGTCATCTGATGCCTGGTGTCGAGTGGGCCGAGTCCGACACACCCGGGCGATGTGTCCCGATTTTCTGCACTGCCTGCACTCTGCGTTGCGGAAACGGCAGGTCCTCCTCTCGTGACTCTCCCCGCAGCTTGCACAGTTCCCTCCTTCTCGTCGAGGCAGCTGTGGTCTGTGCGCTGCTTGAGTGCGCTGCTGTACTCGGTGCACCTCCTCCCTGTCGGATCCTGAGTCGTCAGTGAGGTCTTCTTGGTGGACCCTCGGTTGGGACGGCAGGCTCGGCCGTGCCTCTTGCGTCAACCTCTCGGCAGCTTCCGTTGCCAGGGGCTCCTCCAGAGCGACCTGGAACGTTAGTTCCTTCTTAGCATAGAGGCGTCGTTGCAGCTTCTCATTCTTCAGGCCACTGACGAGGTGGTCACGAAGCATGTTCTCCAGCTCTGAGAAGTTGCAGAACCGGGCGGCTTAGCGGAGAGAGGTCACAAACCCAGTTATGGTTTCCCCAGGGGCTTGCCGCTTTGCGTAGAAGGCATTTCGACGAGCCACCACTGAGGGCTGCGGCGAAAAGTGCCCCTTCAGCTGTTCCATTATTGTGTTGTATGGAACAGTAGTGACATCTTCAGGTGCAAGGAGAGCCCGGGCGATTTCAAACGTCTCCTCTCCGCAGACACTGAATAATATCGCCCTCTTCTTGGCGTCTTCTTCGTCGGTGACCCCTTTGGCTTCTAGGAGGAAGGTGAAATGGGAGGCGTACGCTTCCCAGTCTCCAGATGCTGGGTTGAACAGCGAGAAGCTGCTGTTGGCTGCCATTCTGAATTCCTTGTGTCCCGGAGCTGAAGCCTGGATACACGGTGCGAGGCAGCGGTGCGGCAGGTGGCGGTGCTGCTGTGTGTGGTCGTCAGCTAAGCGGGATCCCACCTTCGTTGCCAGTGAAATATACTCAGAGTCGCAAAGTGATTTCATGCTCTTTATTCAGCTCATAGTGGTGAGGAGGAATGAATGAAAGTCCCCTCAAAGTATCTGCTTTATATACATTATTTACACAATGGGCTGCACATGATTGGCTAATTCCGGAATTCTACTGTAAGCCAATCAGGTTGTGGATTCACTTCTATCTGGAGCATGATTGGGTGGTTCCTGCCAACCAATCATACTGCTGCATTGTTCTAGGACCAATCAGACTGCTGCAATCTGAATCCTATTGTTCTAGGACCAATCAGACTGCTGCAGTTTGGATCCTATTCAACTCAGTACAAAACAGTTCCTTTGCACCTGATTGTCAGGGAGCAGCTTTAGGAGGAGGATCTGAGGAGCCCTGGCAGGAAACAACAAAATATCTAGTTGCTTCCCTCTCCACTTTGGTGGGATTTGCTACTTTTGTGTTTAGGAATTCATCACCTTGAAAGGAAAAACAAATTGGAAAAAGGCCATTGAGTTGCAATGAATCATAGTTACAAAACTTTCTGATAACTTTGACGTCCCATACATCATCCTGACACAATATAATACATAAAATCAAGTTTATATTCATTTGAATCAATGGTGCTTGTCGGCTTGCTGCTTAACTTCTATCTCTCGCTTAACCGAAAGCACCAAGTTGCCCTTGTGTTATTTAGCTTTGATAAGACATGGAAAGGACACAGTTTCTTGGACTCTCCACACACTAGTATTAGGGGGTTGGGACTGGAATTTGGGATTAGTAGGAAGTGAGAGCTGGACCATAAAGAAGGCTGATTGCCGAAGAATTGATGCTTTTGAATTATGGTGCTGGAGGAGACTCTTGAGAGTCCCATGGACTGCAAGAAGAACAAACCTATCCATTCTTAAGGAAATCAGCCCTGAGTGCTCACTGGAAGGACAGATCGTGAAGCTGAGGCTCCAATACTTTGGCCACCTCATGAGAAGAGAAGACTCCCTGGAAAAGACCCTGATGTTGGGAAAGATGGAGGGCACAAGGAGAAAGGGACGATAGAGGACGAGATGGTTGGATAGTGTTCTCGAAGCTACCAGCATGAGTTTGACCAAACTGCGGGAGGCATTGGAAGACAGGAGTGCCTGGCGTGCTCTGGTCCATGGGGTCATGAAGAGTCGGACACGACTAAACGACTAAACAACAACAAGTAGTAGTAACCCCACGACTTGCTCAGGAATTGTGTTTCAGGGATTGCGCCTAAAGCCAAAATCACACATAGTTAAAATACATTTGGTGCAACCTGGCCTCTTCCTACCCCTTTCTAATTTGCTTATTTCTTTTATTGCCAAGCGCATAAAGTTGAATGCACACAAGTTAAATGCTCATACAGTTGCTGGAAGCCACAGAAGAGTAGTGTGCTCTTCTGCTTTAATCCTGCTTGCCGATTTCCCACAGGCATCTGATTGGCCACTGTGAAAATGGGATGCTGGACTAGATGGGCCATTGGCCTGATCCAGCAGGCTCTTCTTATGTCCTTGCTTTTAAGCACAAGTCACACACACACACACACACACACACACACACAGCAGATGGTTGGAACTGACTCTGTTGACATTGTGGCTTTCTCTTGATCGCCTCAGCTTTTCATCTTTCTTCCATAACTTTGATCAATGCTGAGAGCAAACAACTCTTTTCTGAGACTTATTCCCCCCCCCATGCCCCATGTTTGTCAAATATGTATACTTGCATTCACCCTGCCCTCTTGACCTGCCCTCTCTCTGCTTAACATCCTTAGTTCTTAAGCTTCAATCATATCCACTCATTCTGAAAAGAATGAATGCTGTCTGGCTGAAAATGAGCAATATAATTACTGTATAATTTTAGCTCTGATTTGATCCCCTTTTTTTGCACAGCAGATATCAGATGGCCAGCAGATTTTCCAAGCTGTCTATCAAATGCCATGTGTTTTTATTTATTTTCAGATGCACACACATATATTTGCCCACACTTTTAAAGCCTGCATGAAATCTCACTGTCAAAATCAATGGCTGTTGCATGCAATGTAAATCCATGAGGTGATGCTGGATAAACTGAATGTGTTTATTCTGCGCTCCAGAATAATTTGTCTAGAACAGGCATAGGCAAACACGTCCCTCCAGATGTTTTGGGACTACAACTCCCATCATCCCTGACCACTGGTCCTGTTAGCTAGGGATGATGGGAGTTGTAGGCCCAAAACATCTGGAGGGCCGAGTTTGCCTATGCCTCATCTAGAATCTAGAGAGAAGTAACAGTTGAGAGAAGGAAGGCAACTGGAGTCTTAAAAAATATTTGAAAAGTTGCTCTTAAGAGATACTCTTCTCTGGGGAATAGTTCCATTCTGCTCTTATCATAGAATCATAGAGTTGGAATAGACCACAACGGCCATCAAGTCCAACCCCCTGCCAAGCAGGAAACACCATCAGAGCACTCCTGACATATGGTTGTCAAGCCTCTGCTTAAAGACCTCCAAAGAAGGAGACTCCACCACACTCCTTGGCAGCAAATTCCACTGTCGAACAGCTCTGTCAGGAAGTTCTTCCTAATGTTTAGGTGGAATCTTCTTTCTTGTAGTTTGGATCCATTGCTCCGTGTCCGCTTCTCTGGAGCAGCAGAAAACAACCTTTCTCCCTCCTCTATATGACATCCTTTTATATATTTGAACATGGCTATCATATCACCCCTTAACCTCCTCTTCTCCAGCCTAAACATGCCCAGCTCCCTTAGCCGTTCCTCATAAGGCATCATTTCCAGACCTTTGACCATTTTGGTTGCCCTCCTCTGGACACGTTCCAGTTTGTCAGTGTCCTTCTTGAACTGTGGTGCCCAGAACTGGACACAGTACTCCAGGTGAGGTCTGACCAGAGCAGAATACAGTGGCACTATTACTTCCCTTGATCTAGATGCTATACTCCTATTGATGCAGCCCAGAATTGCATTGGCTTTTTTAGCTGCCGCGTCACACTGTTGGCTCATGTCAAGTTTGTGGTCAACCAAGACTCCTAGATCCTTTTCACATGTACTTCTCTCAAGCCAGGTGTCACCCATCTTGTATTTGTGCCTCTCATTTTTTTTTGCCCAAGTGCAATACTTTACATTTCTCCCTGTTAAAGTTCATCTTGTTTGTTTTGGCCCAGTTCTCTAATCTGTCAAGGTCGTTTTGAAGTGTGATCCTGTCCTCTGGGGTGTTAGCCACCCCTCCCAGTTTGGTGTCATCTGCAAATTTGATCAGGATGCCCTTGAGTCCATCATCCAAGTCGTTGATAAAGATGTTGAATAAGACCGGGCCCAAGACAGAACCCTGTGGCACCCCACTAGTCACTCTTCTCCAGGATGAAGAGGAACCATTGCCCTTCTTGTGTGATGGGCAATACAAAATGTGTTTTAAGTTGCAACAGAGTAGATTTAAGGCCAGGCATTATGGGGGAAAAGTTTTTTGTACTTGTTCCACGTATTGTGTTTACAGTGTCATCATATAGTTTGGTCGCTGGATGGCACTGGCTGTAATTATAGCTGGGTGTTGTCAGGCATTTTCTGGCACTGGTCCATTCTTGTCTGAGAGAGAGAGAAAGACCATAAAGTTTTTGTGTAGCTTCCTGACTACTGTGTCCCCCAAGCCTTCCACAACACCTGTTATTATGAAGGACAACATTCTGTGGTTTATTTCGTGCACTCACAAGTTCCTTTTCATCCATTTCAGTCTAAATCTTTGATACCTCCCTCTCTATGGAGGCGCAGATTACAGCCGTAACAAAGGCGGCATTTTTTCATCTCCGCCAAGCTAAGCAGTTGGCCCCTTATCTCTCTCGCCCTGACCTAGCCACCGTGATCCACGCGACGGTCACCTCCAGACTGGATTATTGTAACTCGCTGTACGTGGGGCTGCCCTTGAGACTGACCCAGAAACTCCAGCGGGTGCAGAATGCCGCGGCGAGACTCCTTATGGGGTCTTCGCTGCGAGATCACATTCATCCGGTACTATACCAGCTGCACTGGCTCCCGGTGGAGTACAGGATCAGGTTTAAGGTGCTGGTTTTAACCTTTAAAGCCCTATACGGCCTAGGGCCCTCGTACCTACGGGACCACCTCTCCTGGTATGCCCCACAGAGGAACCTACAGTCTGCAAATAAAAACATCCTGAAGGTCCCAGGCCACAGAGAGGTTAGGCTGGCCTCAACTAGAGCCAGGGTTTTCTCGGCTGCGGCTCCAATCTGGTGGAACGCTCTGTCACAAGAGACTAGGGCCCTGCGGGACCTGACATCTTTCTGCAGGGCCTGCAAAACAGTCTTGTTCCACCAGGCCTTTGGTCAGGGCGCAGCCTGACTCCTTCCTCTGGCAACCTGCACAGAATTTTGCTTAACGGTTGCCATTAATTTGATTTTAATTAATTTTTATAATGAAATGTGTTTAGAATGTTGGATTGTTTGATTATTTGATTGTTGTTAGCCACCCTGAGCCTGGCTTCGGCTGGGGAGGGCGGGATATAAATAAATAAATTATTATTATTATTATTATTATTATTATTATTATTATTATATAATAATAATAATAATAATAATAATAATAAAAACCTTTATTGTCACTACACCACCTGTGTGCAGTGAAATTAAATGAGCCCCCCCCCAATACACTCAGTCTTGTTCGCGCTCTGTGTGCTTATCGGAAGTCAATTACACCACTATTTTTTTCCATTCAGCAGCCCAACAGCCCATGAATAAAAACTGTTCTTTAACTTGTTGGTGCGGCTGACTATACTTCTGTATCTCCTGCCCTAAGGTAGGAGATTAAAGAAGTGATGGCCAGGGTGTGAGTCGTCCCTAAGAATTTTCCTTGGTCTCCTGAGGCAGCGGTCTCCCACGATGTCATCTAGTGTACTCCGAGGATAGCCTGTGATGTCATGTGCTGATGTGTCCTCTCAGATAGGAGTACTTTCTTCCCAGAGGGGAAAGATTTGCTGTCATGGGTTCTTCCTTGAAAATCTATCATTGCACTCATCATCATCATCATCATCAACTATTACCCCAGTATATACCCCTCCTTTCTGTTCATAATTAAGAAATGCTGCTTCATGTGCTAGTTTTAAGCGTGCATTTAATAGGGTTCAATGTAAGACCCTTGTGGGTTAGATTCTGGATCCCTGCCTCCTGTGCCACCAGGCATCCTAGTCAGAAGAGGACACTTCAGGCAGCTCAAGCCTAGATGCTGTCATGGCTGTGCCCCATTCAGCTGCACTCCCCACTCCCAGTTCCAAGCACAGCAGATTTGTTGAGTTTCCCAGGGGGTCCAGGACTGGGGAAAGGCCTCCTTCCACTCAAAGCTCTTTCTTCACCCTCTGTCCTCTCCTCCTCCTCCTCCTCCTGCTACTCCATCTTCTTAGATGCCAGCTGCTGCTGTGACACATACATGCATCACAGCCAAGATGGTCGACTTTGGCTCTGAGATCCTTGCCCAAAGCCTACCTTTTCCCTATGCCTCTGGGTTGTAAAAGTCTCATTGTTTCGTTGTCTCTTGCTCTGCAGTAGTAGAGCTCTGGTTCAGACTTTTGCTGCATCCCTTGGGAAATAAGTTTTGATTTTGTAGCATTCCTGCAAAGGGCAAAAAGAAAGCAAACAGGAACAGAGAGGTTTGCACTTTGTACAACGAATTTCTCACATTTCCTGGTCTATATACATATAAAATATAATTTAAGGCAAGCCTATGTCCCTTAAGGTCACACTCTTCCTTTCTGTCTCTGTCTCTTCCAAACACATCCAGCCATCTGTGATAGTCCTTGCAGCCTGGACTTACAAGTTTACACAGGCTTTCTTGGGAAACAGCTTGAGGGTGGGTGGCCTTCTTTCTACTATGAATACCCAGTACTGTAGCATTGGTAAAATCAGGTGGTTTTGGACCTGGTTAGTTCTAGAGTTGGAATGCCATAAAAGCTACTGTAGATTTATGCAAAAAATAACACTGGATCTTAAAAATCTATTTTGAAATGCCTCTGCCAATTGTAGCCGCCACCAAGTATTTTCAGATATGCAAATGCTCTCTAAACATTATTGAAGAATATTGAACCATTCAATTATGGTGGAAGGTATGAGGATCTATCTTTTCTCTAATATGTGAATTGGCCCTTGGAGATCAGTCCGTATGGCTTTTATTGCATCAAGTGATACATGGGATTCACAATGTTTGGTTGCAGCAAATTGGAATTCTGTGTTTCTACATCAGCTCAAAGCTTTTAAGTTTACACACACACACACAGGAATAATTGATTGTTGATGTTCAGAAAATGCAAACTAAATAATTATATTTCACAGCTACAAAGAACAGTGTTTAATAATTGTTTTTAAAAACTCTTATACATAAGGCCCTAAACTGCCATGCTGCTTCCTTCTATCCATTTAGAGGCTGCCTCCCATTGGAAAGACCCCAAAAGTCCATCTCTGATGGGATGGCCAGGGAAAGTTTGGGAGGACGTTAGTTAGAGGCCAAACTAAACACAGTCATTTTGACAAAATATGGTCCCCATATAATAGCAATGTAAATAGAAGCCACGTTAATGTTATACCTCCAGCCACTCATGCTTCCATATAGTGAGGCTATGTCACGGGTAACGAAGCCTTGGCGATGCAGTCAATGATTCTATTATTTGACAGTGTCCCTGCTCAATTTGTCTTTTCATATGTGACCGATATATGTGTGTAGGTTTTGTAGGAACTGATCAAAGTTACCTTACTATGAAATTAATAAAATATTCTAAAAAAGAGAAACCTCTAGGATTAAACCTGTTTCTCAGACTACCATTATTTTGCATAATTCTCAGTCTGTAGATATTGAGGAGCTGCTCCAAATGGTATTATTATTATTATTATTATTATTATTATTATTATTATTATTTAGATTTATATACTGTCCTTCCTTGAAATATCTCAGGACAGTTCACACGATAAAATATGGGACAAAGTCCATCTTAAGAACATAATATCATTGGTTACCCATCTTAAGAACATAAAGATAAACCCATTGGATTAGACCAGTAGCCCATTTAGTCTAACATTCTGTTCTCACAGTGGTGACTAGATGCTTGTGGAAAGCCTTCAAGCTGGACATGAACATGTTAAGGGTGTTGGGAAATAGAGCTCTATGAGGGGTAAACTACAGTTCCCAGGATTCTTTGGCATTAAAATGTGCTTTAAATGTAGGGTGTGCATACAGCTGCACTGAAATCAATGAACATATTAATGCTTAATAGTCAGTAAACTTTATTCATAATGGAAGGTATTAAGCTGGTCTATTCTGAGTATGACTAATGCTGGATATTGCCCATTTTTTGTGTTTGCAGCTTACAGTGGTGCCCCGCAAGACGAATGCCTCGCAAGACGAAAAACTCGCTAGACGAAAGAGTTTTCCGTTTTTTGAGTCGTTCCGCAAGACGAATTTCCCTATGGGCTTGCTTCGCAAGATGAAACGTCTTGCGAGTTCTTGCGAGTTTGTTTCCTTTTTCTTAAAGCCGCTAAGCCGTTAATAGCCGCTAAGCCATTAATAGCCGCTAAGCCGCTAGTAGCCATGCTTCGCAAGACGAAAAAACCGCAAGACGAAGAGACTCGCGGAACGGATTAATTTCGTCTTGCGAGGCACCACTGTAGTCTGTTTGTGCTAGCAGAAATTGACTGAAAGGTCAGTACCCTAACTGTGAGTTTTGGCTGATCAGAGCTCCGATTCAGAAATTCAATCACATTCATTCAATGTCTGGATACGTTATAATTTCTTATAGAGTCACCTGAGTGTTCAGAGATTGCTCTTTTTGGGCTGAAGGTGTAAACATGTTGGTCCTGTTGTGGGGAGGCCAGTGGCGGAGCTTCATGCTCCAGCACCGGGGGAGGGGGCAGAGAGCAGGTGGGGGCTGGTGCGCGTCCCGGGGGCGTGGCACGCCGCCTGTAGGGGCGTGGCTCCCAGCGTGGATGGGGGGGCAGCTGCAATGGCACCCCACCGGGATCGCGCTGCTGGGGCCGTTCGCTCCCCCCCCCACTCCTCTTCCTCTGCCAGTGGGGGAGGCACAGATTCAAATCTCTTCGATGGACTTCATTGCATGCCCTTACGTTGCATGCTTGCTGCCTGTGAAATAGGAATAATGGCTTACAGTCATCTGACTGACATAAGAAACTGTTATTTCTCTCATTTCAAGCGTATATGAATTTTGAAAGAGTTAGAATTTTGAAAGAGATGCCTGGTAAAGGGTATTGTTTTGTTTTCACCCCATTGCACTTTCAATGTCTGATAAATAATTGTGTAAAAAAAGATTAGATAAATAATGAAGACCCACACACCCTCAGGAAAAGTCGGAGGGAATGTTGGATATTTTGAAATGTCATGTTTTGTTTTGTGGGGTTTTTCTTGCATTAGTAATAGGAAGTGGACCTGGCCTGTTTATGTCAGTAAAGGAAACGGGTTCTGAAACAAGCAGGAAAGAAAAAGAAAGTTTTGATTCTAAGGACTCTTCCTTAGAAATAAAAGCCATTGGGCTGGCTCAGATGTAATGTTCTTGGCTTCATAAACCGGTGGTTTATGATGCTGGCAATGAGCCCTGGGCCTCTGTGCGCTCGTGCACCAGCTTCAGTGTGCAGATCCTGATTTGTTTAACACAGAGCATGAAACTGGGAACTCTGATTCAGTGTAGATTTACTATCCAGAATATTAAATCGGGTTTTTACATCTTTCAGCATCTCTTCAATACAAGAGTCATAGGACAGGGAAGTGCTTATTTCCATGGGCAACATGCTGCCTTCTGCTGCAGCTCCCATAAGCCCCAGCCAGCATAGCCAATGGTCAGAGTTGATGGGAGTTTGTATCCAATAACGTCTGGAAAGCTGCAGGTTCACTGGCCCTGCTATCTGTGCTGAGCAGGAAAATTGATGGGACATGAGCAGGTAGCCAGAGGCAAAGACCAGAAGAGAGGCATTGTTCAGCTGCAGTTTGTCATGAGGGGTGGGAAAAGCTTCCCCTGCTAAAATTCCTTCTCCTCATTGACTGTGAAAGGGTCATCAGCATCCTTGCCTTCCTTTTTGCGTGGGCAAACTTCACAGAGGCATGCAAGAATGCACTTCAGATAGAACCCCCCATAAACTTTTATTCTGCCTCCATTGGATGTAATGGATAAATCACAGCAGAAACTGCACCCTCTCTAAAAGCCAAACCAAAAAATAAGGGGGGGGGGGCTATCATGATCTGACTGATAAGTCAGCTGCAGCTTTTCTGTTTACAGTTTAATTAATTACTTTCCCTCTTTGCACAGTGTTCCTTAAGATGAGTTCAGTGACTTTCTTCTTCAAGTGTAACAAAACAAGAGAAATGTGTGCCTGTTGTAGAGGAGGCAATCTGGTGTTCTTGGCTGTGCTAAATAGCCTACTGTTATGATTGATTATGATGGAACTGGGTGGAATAACCCCTCTAGACACTGATGCTCGGCAATAAAGAAAACAGACTTTGGGCATCACATAAATCTTATCACTTCTGAGCAGCAACAAAAGTAATATCTTGGGATAGCCCAGAAATGGAAAACTTCTCTTAGAAGGTTCAAGTCAGGGGTGGGGAAACCCTTTGTCCCTTCAAATGTAGCTGGGCTATTACGCCCATCACCCTCTGACCATTGGTCATGCTGGTGGGTGTACATAGGAGCTGGAGTCAAGAAACATCTGGGATTTTAGTAAGATACTCTTTCATGTTGATAGTAGTCGTGCTTTTATTGAAATACACTTGCAATCTGCCTTGGGACAGTATGAAAATGTTCTGCATGAATACATAAAATACCTGCTACTTCTAAACTTTCTATTTCTGTATATATAAAAGCTAAACACACAGCACTTCTTATAAATTGTAAAATGAATAAATGGCATTAGGCCCTGTGCATCAAGCCAGAAACACAGATGGATGGAATGAAGGAGTCATGAATTGCCACTTGACTGTTCTGACATGGGCCCATGCCTCCACTTCCTTCGCAAAAGCCTATGCAAATGATGGCACTGATGCCATCTGAGGCAGTCTCCCTGACTCCACCATCACACACCTACTCCCAATTCTTGATGCCCAACCCCTCTCAGGTCACATGAGATACACTACCACTTTACAGCGGATGGCTTTTCTCCATTGGAAATTGAGTGGGGGGAAGTCACTTCCTAGCAACTCCACCATGGAATGATTAGGTGACTTGGCTCAGGAGAGGAGGATCTTTGGTTGATGATATCACTGGGCTTTGGTACAACAGCAGTAGTTTCCATGAGTGCTCCCATGAGCCCTTTCCTCAAACATATGAGGTCATAAGGGGCTCTGAGGCATTTTCTGGAGTTGGACTTCACACCCTGGGCTGTACTACCCTTAGTTTATAGCATCTCTGGATGCTGCTATTGTTGCATGTCCTAAGGACCCAGTTGCTGTAGACCCAGTTGGAAGTTCAGATTAATATTTGGAATATCCAGCAGATGGTAGTTGATATAAGCTGTTTATTTTAAAGTTTTTGTGACTTTTTGTATTAGATCAGATTGTTATTATCTGTGTGATCTTTACTGTCTGCTGTGTTGTTTCTTCAGCTTGTGTATAGTAATATAGAAAGGCAGCACACAAATTAAAAGTGAAATGAAAATGAAATGAAATAACCCATTTCCCCCAAATTATTTCCGGAGTGCATTGGGACAGGCAGCCTATTTCCAGCATCTTTTCTTTGGACTCCTTACCACAAAACAGGCTGAGTTGTTAATCTGTGTAGGAAGTGCATAGCTTAACATGTGAAACATAGTTGTTTCCTGCATGAAGGAGAATACACACGCATGTTAGAGATCAGCCTCTCTGGGGAATAAGCACATAACAATGCTTGCCATTTTGTTATAGTTCATTGTAAAGGAGTGGGAAGCCTTCATCCCTTGGTTTTTTATTTTTTTATTTTTAAGAAAACCCTTTATCTGGTTTCAGCCCAAAACATAAATGCACACACTCCTCTTGCTGATGACATTTGGAAATCAGGATGAGCTTTTCCTAGTTTTTGCCAGAGGCTCCACTGCTGCGTGTTTTGACTTGGTACAGTAAGCAGCCACGAAATTGCTCTGCAGAGATTTGGTTGGAATCCTCTGCTGACAGTATAAGCCCTCCTCCCTCCTCCACCCCTTTTATTCTTGGCCAAGCAAAATTAATGTAAAGAGGCAAATCATCTGGCATTAAACCCAGAAGGCTCCTCATGTTGTTCCTCCCTGGAAGCCTTTGAAGGTACTGGTTATTTGAAGGTAATGTTTGCCTTAGAATATTGTCAAAATGAACTAGGAAGCTTGGCGGATGCTACTGCTCTAGACACACAGTGAGCAGAAATAAGGTCCCTCCCTCTCCTTGCTTTTGAAGAAGCTTCCTTTTCATGGACGAGGCTGGGTGGCCACGTGTCCTGTTTTACAGAGGAAAGCCCTCTGTTTTGAGGCATCCCTTATTTGAATGGTTGCTCAGTCCAAGTCCTGTTTAAAGATAAATAAACCACAGGAAGGAAGAGCAGGGGCCTTGAGGTCACCCATCAACCACAGATCACCTGGTCACAGCATTTCACACTAGGGTGAGGTGAATCTTGCATTTCCTTTTAGATTATAGTCTTCATTTCTAAATTTCTGTCTACACATATAAATTAGCAGATGCATGTTTTGTGTAAATTCGGGTCCTCCTTTGTCCTTTTGTGTGTAGGGGTGATGCATAAGCAGCCAGCCTTTTGTTGCAACTGCCCAACTGGGTGAGCCACTCCTGGTTCTTGAGGAGGAATTCAGTGTAGCACTATGGTAATCATTCCATCTGGTTTGCCAAGTGGAACTATCCCCGCTCTCTCTCTGTAGGTGCTGGTGGTTATCCTGACCCTTCCAAGAGCAAATTTCCGGGTGTGTGGATGGCACACAGAGGGAGGAAAGCCTCATTAGGCTAGCAGGAGCACTTGCACTGGTTTCCGTCAGCAATAGTCATTAATGGAATCCTGCTCTGTTTGACTCCCGAAACTGTTTGAAAACCAAGGCGCGGCTTCCGATTGGCTGCAGCAGCTTCCTGCACTCAATTGGAAGCCAGGTTGGATGTTCGGCTTCCAAAAAACATTCTCAAACCGGAACACTCACTTCCGGGTTTATGGGGTTTGGGAGCGGATGTGTTCGGGAGATGAGCCATTTGACTACCAAGGTACCACTGTAAAGAGAAGATAGGACTGGAGCATTGTAGAAAAGCCCCAGTATGGAAAGTGCAATTTCAGAATTAAGACAGAAACTTGCTCATGGCTCATGAGACTGAATGTATGGGATGGGGTCATTATATTATTATTATTATTATTAAACTAAATTTATATACCGCTTGCATGTAAAAAGAATCTCTGGATTACAAAAAACACACAATAAAACCCCAGAACAGACATTAAACTTGTCAAAGAAAGACAAAATTAAAAACCGGCATTTAAAAATAAAATAAAAAATATAATTTAAATCAACAGTAAGATAAAAACAGGTTAAAATATATGCCAGCTGCTGCATGTCTGCATATTCTTGCCTAAACAAAAATGTTTTCAGTATCCCCACTGAAAAGTGTTCAGGTGCCAGGCTGATGTCAATAGGCAGGGAGTTCCAAAGCAGCATCAATATAATGTGGCACCTGTAAAGGTGGCAGTTCCGCAGAGCAAAGTGGCTGAGGGGGCGTATATGGGGCAATGTGATCCTTCAAATAATGCTGATCCTTCACTTAGGGATGTAAGGCGAGGCAACCATTCAAGTGATGTGTATATAGGAGAGGTCCCAAATTACAAGTTTGTATGAAATGATGCTTAGGCCCTGAACAACCCTACTTGAATACATTTATGGCCCATCCTGTTACTGAAAAGCACCTTTTCCAGGAACGATTCCAATACTGTACAAATACATTGGAAAGTGAACTTGAAATTTACGGATTGTATACTGTTGAAAGAGAATTATACGAAAATGATGTATAGGTGGTACATTACGCCATTAAAATTGGCCAAAATGTACAAAACAGAACAAAAGAATAGTTGGAGATATAAAGAAGGGGAAGGTACATTTATCATATGTGGTGGGATTGCAAGATTATTTGAAAAAATTGGGAAATGATATATAATGATTTGAAAAAAAATGTTTAAAATAACTTTTGTGAAAAAAACAGAAGCTTTTTTGTTAGGTATTTTGGGACAAGAATTGCCAAAGAAAAAAATGGATATTATTTATGTACACTACTATAGCAGCAAGAATCCTAATAGTACAAAATTGGAAGACTGGAGAAATACCATCTAAAGAACAATGACAACAAAAATTGATGAACTGTGCAGAGTTGGCAGAGTTAACAGACGAACTGCGTGAAAAGGACAATAGTGATTTTGAAAAAGAATGGGAACCTTTTACAACTTATTTGCAGAAACAAAAAAAAATGGACTCGGCAGGATTTAAATAAACATTTACAACTTTATTTACAGAGAACAAGAAATATAACAGTGATAACAGAACATTATGCATAAACAGCAGAATGTAACATTTGGTGTAACAAACCAGAAATGGAAGTTGGGGGAAGTCAACAGGGAGGGGGGTAACTAGAAAATGATGTTAAATGATGATATTGAATATTTGTTATGAGAAAAGAAAATTAATAAAAATTATTTTTTAAAAAACAAAACAAATACATTTCTCATCACAACACCCACAACAACCCCTGAAAGAGCCTTCAAGCACAATCACTCTGCCAAAAATAGATAATTCTCCAAACACGGTTGTTTGATGGGAAAGCCAGGGAAGTAGAAGGGGCGGTAGGGAAGAGGAAGGAAAAGTATACAGAACCGAAGAAAACTGGCACTGCTATTCCTGCAGTCCTGGTGGATCTCAAGAAATACGGCCTGTGATCTTATCTCTTAATGAACTAGAGGATTATATTGTGCATTCTTGGCAGCAAGGGCGTTTGATAAGATTTAGCACTGTGATTCCTGCTTGGCCCCAATGAAAATTGGAATAGCTTGCCAGTAACACGAGTGTCAACGTCTTATGGAAATTCCACGGGTAAAAATACAGCCACTGCTCTGTGAAGGGTGGTGAAGAATCTAAAAGACCTTGGGCCATCCCGGGCTGCTGATTTGAAGCAGCAAACATCCCCACCACCCCTAAGAAAAGGAAGTGGAATCCTCTGCCACCTCCTCTCATAAACGTAAGCTTCCTGCCCTCAGAAACAAACCCCTTCCCCCATAATGCAGTTCATCATTTGCCCATTTTGCAAAAGTATCTGGTGGACACTTCTGTGCAGCAATAGCTCAACCAATGATTTGTGGCCCTTCTTCACATGGTTTCCTGCATGGTCCTACTGAATCAAATGTTTACCACTACATTGGGTGATGCTTTCAGTCAAACACTGCAAGCTTTATACACCAATATAACCATTATGGCTTGCCCAACTCCCTGCCCAAGAAACCCAGGGCTGTGGTTTGGTGAACATTCTGTGAGTTCTCTTCTTAGGGAGCCCTGAGCCACCCTTGCAAAACAGCAGGGCCCAAGGTTTTCTGGGAATAGGGTGAGACTGCTGAACCAGTTTAAACATCTTAAGTGTGGATATGAACCTAGCAGTCAATGTAGTGGTTACCACTTGGTCCTCCAGCCAAGGGGCAAAGCAGGACGTGATTTTAGATTTGCATCCAGCACGCATAAGAAGTCTACAGACATGATTGCTGTGGCGGCATGTCCGATAATGGTGCCTGCCTACACTCACTGACTGTTCCAAAACCTCACGTCACAGCTTTGCTTATTTAGCAAGGCATAGATGTGGCTCCTCAAGCCATTTCCCCCCTCATCATATTTGCAAGCACAGCAGAGCTAGTGTGAGCAGGAAAAAGAGGTTTCGCTGCATTTTGCTTGAATTTCTCACAGGGCCTGGATTTCTCAGTTCATCTTAACGGCTGCTCTGTTCCAGAAGCACTTGTCCTGTCATTGCCTTAGTGGCTTAGAAAGCTTTTCATTTTAAAAGCCTAGTACCAGTCTGTGGCCCAGTCTATGTCCACGAAGAAGGCCCTCAATATTCAAGGGACATTCCAGCCAGGCAAAATTACTCAGGGTGCAAAGCAGGGTGCAAAGAGTTTTTGGGGGAATGAGGTTCCACATTCTTGAAATAAATTATAGGCTTACCATTGATCTTTCATGGTAATAATAATAATAATAATAAATTTTATTTATATCCCGCCCTCCCCAGCCGAAGCCGGGCTCAGGGCGGCTAACAACAATAAAACAGTACAAAAGTACAGCATAAACAACAGTCTAAAATCATTCGTTATAAAATTAATTAATTTGTACTTTGATTTCAGCCAATACTTCATGAGATCAGCTTAATATTCAGACATCTCTACTCATCCTGCCCTGTCCTCTTCCTACCCCAGCCTACATTACCCTTCAGTTGTATTGGAACAACTCCAAAGTCATGTTCACCAAAGGTTCTAAGATGACAGGTGGGGGCCCTGTTGTCCTGTGGGTTTTGATATACTACAGCTCCCATCATCCCTGACCACACTGACTGGGGCTGATGGGACCTGGAGTCCAACAACATCTAAGGGGCCACAGGTTCCTCACTAAGATAAACCAAGCCACAGTGGTGTACCAAGGAGCAGAAAACAGCAAAGCATAGTTTTGGACAGGAGTTTCACCCTCCTAAAACTCACTGGCTGGAGAGAGAGAAACAGCCTATTGAACTGGCAGAGGAGGAGAACTCTTTACTTACTTTTTAAATTATTATTAAAGGAGGGCAGATGGGTTGTGTGGTACTTCCTGACCACTCAGGAAATTTAATGGAAAGCAATATTGAGTATCGCGTTGGATGAAATTTATGAAAAGATGTTTCAGTAACTTGGAAATTAATTATTGGATTTTTGTGCACTGGTAGGCGTTTCATCATGACAGGCCTAGGGATCGTCTGCTGATCCATTGGAATACAGTTCTTGAAGGGAAGCAAGGTTAAAGAGCTGCAAGTTAATAGCCACCTGTTCCTTACTTGCCTAGCAGATTGTGGGGAATGAGCCTGTAGAGATTTTGGATCTGGCAAGACTGGAGTCACAACTGTAAATGAAATCAATCTAGGAGCAAGTGCATGAGGCTATTATTGTTTGGGAAGTGTTTTTAAATCTTCCTTCATAATATCATTTGAAGAGTGGGAAAACTGAACTGCAGGAGTGACTTGTCATAACTGAAGTAAAGGTCTATCAGCTGAAGGCCGAAATTTGCTATTGTGGCATAGATGGTTTCTCCTTCCACCAGCCATATTGTCTGCCCACCTCTAGCTGCATTTGTTTGTTTGTTTACCCAGCTTTCCTCCAAGAAGCTCAAGGTGGCATATTTATATGCTGTCCAGTAACAACATATGCTCTCTGAGCGGCACACAGGAGATTAAATGAACAAAATACAATATCCAATCCGTAAAAGCAAAATAACCACTGTTCTTTCTATCTATCATCTATCTATGTATCTCTTTCCACACACACACATCTCAAGGCAATGTACAAAATACAACAAGCATAGCTAAAGTGCATTTAAAAACAACACAGAAAATAGCAGTGGATAAACAGAAAAAAGTAGACACCCATGGCGGAGACCTACCGTATTCATCCAGCTGGAAAAGCCTGTCAACAAAAATGACTCCAATTGTATCTGGAAAGTGCAGATAGTAGGCACTGTATGTTGCATTAAGTATGTAGCAGCTGCTAGGTAGTAAAAATACAATAGAAAGTTGTATAGAATTGCTGGTAAAGGAAGAAATGCAACCATTATTAAATGTGGATAGGCAATAAGAGTCAAACAGTAGTTTGAAGCCTAGATTGCTTTTTGTTGCTGTTGTTTGCATGACTTTATTGAGCAAAAAGAATGTGTTCACCTGGCAGCAAAAGTCTATAGACAGGACAAACTGAGCTGAATAAGCTGTTCCATAGTCAAGGGGCCACCACAAAGAAGGTATACTACCAGGATTTTTTTCAGCTAGAACTCACTAGAACTGGGTTCCAGCACCTCTCAGGTGGGCACCATTGCCCATAAGAGAACAAGGGAAGCATTCATGGTGAGTTCCGGCTCCACTTTTCCTAGAAAAATAGCACTGTATACGACACTCCAGTTTCACTTTCATGACTTACTGCAGCTTGCACAATGGAACTTCCTCTTTCTTCCCTTCACCCCTTCTGGCAGCCCCCTGCATATGCTCAAAATCTGCTCCAAAGGATTGAAGACCCTCTGAAGCAGATTTGGGGGTGGGTGGAGCATGGGGGAGATGAGGACACGAAAGTCCTACTGCACAGCTAGAACTCCACTCACACAGCTCCCTCTCTTTAATAGTCACCTTCCTCATGTCCTTTGATGTGGGCACCAGGTCTTCTGGAGAGGTTCTCAAAGAAAGGGAAAGGGAAAGGAGAAGCTGATCTGCGAGGTAATTCACAGGTGGATGAAGTGTGTGCACTTTTGAGTCATTTTCTTAGAGCTGACTTAATTTTTGGCAGAAGCAGTTTGTGGGCATGTTTTATTTTTGATATAGATATACGCTAGATATTTTAAACGTTAGTAAGTTTGTGTGCAGACCAGTTCTTAGAAAGTGGAGGTTTAACTCTGACCCACTAGATGTCACTGTTGCTCGAAAGACACATGATTGATACTATACTGTTCTGGCAGCCAACAAATGTGGTCACCTTATGTAAACAATTTTGCACGTAGTGGGCCTTTATGATCCCTCAGTTTGTGGTATTGCAAATCACTGTGGTTGCTAGTTCACAGCTCCTGTCATAGTCAAAACTGGCCTTGATGTGTGCTAAAGAGGAGCAGTTTGCAATGCTGGTTGCATTCTTCGTGGAAGCAAAAGTCCAGTGAAAATTTAAGGAGATTATTTGGGGGCTCTCTGTTATGGCACCCTCGTTGGGCCCCCTAACCTAGAAGGGAATCTTTGGTAGCATCTAATCACTTTGAACTGTCTTCTGGTAATCTCAGTTACTGTTTGCTGGGTTCCTACTTGTTTGTGAGACCACAAGTCAACTGAAGCGGATTGGTATGCAAGTGTGCTGATTTGGGCCACAGTTCTATGTGCATTTACAAGGGAGAAAATCTCATTGAAATCTTGCTTTTAAGAGGTTCCTGGATCCAGTCTTTGACCAATCATTCAGACTGAAGTTTGCAATCAGGACGGGTCAGATCTCATTGCATCTCAATAAGTAATGAATGAATTCCCAACATGGGACATTAATCATTGAGGAAATGTGGCACTGCTTTTATTATTCACTTCATATTATCACCAAGAGCGCTTTGGGTAATGCAAGGCAGTGCAATACAGAGCATTCGCCTCAAAGTTATCTTGATCCATGCTTCTGATTAGCCAGGTCTTCTTCAAATTGTTAATAATCAACTACCCTGTTTAGGAAAGACATGTAAAGGTGTGTATGCATGAGTGTGTGTTTGTATTCTTAAAACATCTCAGAATTTGCCTGGTTTTGCTGATGGAGTTTCATGAATCTGGCAGGAGCAAACTGCAGACAAACAACCTGTTCTTTAGGCAAGGGCACAGAAATGAGCAGACAATGACAGTGTGATTAAGCATCCCTGCTCTCATGGAAGTTTCTATTGAGCCTTCTGAGCGCAGTAGGTAGCTCAGTGGGCAAAAGTTGTATTCTAGCTTAGGTTCAAATCACTTAACATCATATGACATTTGGTGGCTGATACAGGTTGGCTGATAATGTTGGGCTCTGCCCAAAATGGCTGTCAGTAGGTGGGCCAGTTCTGGATCTTGGCCTTCCTTCTGGATCCAGTTCCCTGCCTCTGTCATAAAACAACCACCGAAAAAACAACCTCAACCCAAAGCCAGCAAAAACACATGGGACTTTCAGGCCCTCCTCCATGCTTAGTGATTAGGAATGATAACTGTCCCCTTCAAGCAATGCATTCCAGAGGTGCCAAGCATATTATTAAAATGTGATATCTGGACGGAGATAGACTGAAATTGCAGAGTTTTGAAAAACTAAAAAACAAAGTGCGAGACTGGCTTCATTATTATCAGATAATGGAGGCATTTAAATTGGACAGGAAAATTGGCTTCCAGGTGGAAAGATCTAAATTAGAAACAGAATTGTTAGAACCCAAAACTAAGAATTTGTCAAGAATGTATAACTTGCTGCTGAAATGGAATACTCAGGATGAAACGGTAAAATCGGCTATGATTAAATGGGCACAGGACGTTGGACATAATATTATGTTTGCTGACTGGGAACAGTTATGGACCACAGGTATGAAATTTACGGCATGTAATGCCTTAAGAGAGAATATTATGAAAATGATATACAGGTGGTACATAACCCCAGTCAAGCTTGCAAAAATCTATCACTTGCCCGATAACAAATGTTGGAAATGTAAAGAAACTGAAGGTACATTTTTTCACCTTTGGTGGACGTGCCCAAAGATTAAGGCTTTCTGGGAAATGATATATAATGAATTAAAAAAGGTATTTAAGTATACCTTCCCCAAGAAACCAGAGGCCTTTCTCTTGGGCATAGTGGGCCAAATGGTGTTAAAAAAGGATAGAACTTTCTTTATGTATGCAACAACAGCAGCAAGAATACTCATCGCAAAGTATTGGAAGACACAAGAACTTCCCACGCTGGAGGAATGGCAGATGAAACTTATGGACTATATGGAATTGGCGGAAATGACTGGCAGAATCCGTGACCAGGGAGAAGAGTCGATGGAGGAAGACTGGAAGAAATTCAAAGACTATCTTCAGAAACACTGCAAAATTAAGGAATGTTAGAGTGATGTTGGATTGAAAATAAGTGGTTTCCAGCTGTACAGGTTAAAGTTAAGGATAGATTAAGATTAAAGATTAAGATTAAAGATGTTTAAAGAAATGGAAATTTGATAATAAAAGGGAAAAATTTAAAGCTATATGACATTAAGAGCAAGGATTAGGTTTAAAAAAGTTGAAGTTATATATTTTAACATTTTATTAAATTAAAGATTGGGATTAAAAAAGTGGAAAAGAAACTGCTGGACAAATAATGTAGATTGGAATACAAAAAAAGGAGGTATGAGGAAGTCCAGAAAATAAGTAATCTAAAATTGGAAATGGAAAAGAGAGTTTGTTTTTAATTGTTATGTTTCGTTTTTATTGTTAAGTTTTGTATTGTTTTTTTTTGTGTGTTGTTTTTCTTTTTTCTTTGTTTAAAACCTTAATAAAAAATTATTTTAAAAAAAATGTGATATCTGAAGAAAGGCATTTCAAACGTTGCAAATTATTAGGCTGGTTGTTTTTGCTGCATCACTATAATGGACCAGTTATGGTTTGGAATGAAAGTGGGATGGCAAACGAGTAGGTCTCCTGATGTTGTTGGCCTCCAACTCCATTTGGCCCCAGCCAACACTGCCAGTTTCCAGGGAGGATGGGACTTGTAGTCCAAGCAGGGCCAGATTACCAAATAGGCAGAGTAGGCAGCAGCCTATAGGCCCCACATCTTTTAGGGACCACACGACAATGGATCAAAATAATATTGATTTGATCTTGAAATAAAATTGGTTCAGTAAAATGTTTGGTTGATAAAATAAAAAATGTATTAGGAGATAATTTGTGAGGGCCCCCCCCCCCCGAGACTTTGACTTTCTAGGGGCCTCCGCAGGGTTTAATTCAGCACCTGACCAGTGTTTAACCACCCCTGGCCAAGGGCTCTTCCAATTGCACACACAGGAGATGCATCTCTCTTTCCCTGGTGATCCCATGGCAGTTTCTTTGCTAGTTGTTGCTTTTTTCCCTGCATATTTTTCCTGAATCCGTTTTTCCTATCTGGAGAGAGAGTGTGTGTCTAACAGATTGGTATCTGACAGTTGTTCCTCAGCTTTTGTTCTATTTTTGTCTTGTTTTAAAAGCAATCAAGCATGATGCTGATATCTATTGTGGGCAATGTTACACGGCAAGCTATTCCTTCAGTCAGGGAAATGAGTGCTCATTATTGAGAACCATCCATTATTGGCCATCACACTTTTGTTAATAGGTAACTCTTGTAGGTGAGGGGAGCAGCTTGTTGCGTGGGAGACCTGGATTTGATTTCAAGCTCTAGTAAGCTCTCTGGGGAACCTTTTGACATGCTGTTTAATTTCTCAATTAATTTCTAGCTGGTGCTTCCCTGACATTTAGGGGTGATGTTGCCATAAAGCCAATAACGGGAGATGATCAGGTGCTATTGAGTCAATGGCTATCTTGGGAGAGGGGGAATAGCTAAATGCCAGAGCAGTTACCAGAACTGAATATCCACCTTAGGACACTGGATTCATTGTGAAAAGGTGAATAGCTTAGGCCAATTCCTTAAAAAAAATTCTGTCTCCAGGGAGCCTTTTTCTCCATTTCCCTAGATTAGGAAGACTGGAGCTCAGGGGAGAGATATTGCTTCAGCAATGGGGCAACTGAGGCTGGGAGTTTGTACAGGAGCCAGAGGGGCAGTGGGGAACCTGTTTCAGCTGCATTGTCTCCTGAGCCACCTTCCAAACGTCACATGCCAGTGGTGGGTCCAGAAGCAAAAACAGGCAGAGCAGTGGGTGTACATTTCACCTGTGTACAGCAAGCAAGTTTCTACACATCCCTCTCGTTCCTCCATCCAGATAGGCAAGAAATATTGTAAAACTTCAAGGACACATTCCAGCCAAGGAAAAAAACAACAGCAATAACTCAAGGGGGCAGGTGAGGGCTGTGTGCCAAGGGCTGCATTTGGCCCTCAAGCCTCAGGTTCCCCACCCCTGAGCTAGAACCTCAATGCCTTCCCAGCTCTCAGCCAGGTCCCTGATCCAGGAAGATGCTTCCAAGTGCTTCCTTATTAACAACAGCTCCACCGCCTACTGGTCTGTTTCTAGGCACAATTGGAAAATGACCCACAAAGCTTCACATGCTGCCAGAGGTTACTGTATGGGAACCACCATTAGTTTGAACTGACCCATCGTTCATAGATTCGCTGCTTCCTCCACCCTTGACTCATGCTCAGTCTCCATGTTTTCAGTATATCAGGGGGCATGTGTACAATATTTATACAGAGGGCTTCCTCCACACAATCGAGAATTATGTTTTCTTGCTTGCTTGCTTGTTTTTCTAAAAAGTGATAGATTCAAGGCTGATGGGAGAAACATTAACTTCTGAGGATGCAAAAACTGGAAACGTGAGGCGAGGAAGGTGTTTTGTGTGATATTTGTGCCTTTGGATCTGGATGTTTGGGGCAGTGTCTGTGGAGGCTTCAGAAGCTATGGACAGGATTAATTCAGGAGAAATCCCCTGCAAGGCCCTGAGTGGTATGCGAAGTGACCCTGTAAGCAAGCAGGTCACAATAGCAGTGTTCTACTCTGATCGCTTCAGCTCCAAATGGTTAGGAGAAGATGGAAGCAGCACAGAGAAAATGACTGGGCGCGTGGTATTATTTCCACGCTTGGAGGAGCTAAGAATGTAAAGACAAGCTTAGAATGAAGAGACCAAGGGGGAGAGAAGGGTGGGGGGGGCAGGGGGAGAGGAAGCAATAAACAGCTTAGGACTCAAGACACTGAGAGAGTTGAGTATGAAACTATTATTTTACTTTTTCCACAATATTAAAGCATAATCCCAAGAAATTGGCAATGTGAGATATTTCATTTCATTTTTAAATTTTTTTTGTTTTTAATCTTTTTCACATGCTGTGGCGCTAATTGCTGTTGAGACTGAGGGAAGATTAATAACCTAGCAGGGTTTAAGAAGAGATAAAGGCAAAGTTGTGAGGGAGAGGTGGGCAGGTGATGTCACCTTACACTCTGAATGTCCCAAAAAGTATTAGACGGTGGGAGGACAGGAGTGTGTATGTGTGTGTGAATTATAAATGTAACAGAACTGATAATTTTAGCAAGGTTCATTCCCTTTCCTCCCTCCCCTTAAAATCAAATAACAGGCAGGATTCACTCTGCCCTCCACAGAATTAAATATTATTCTCAGACTCACTTGTTGGACCTGTTAAAAGATCAGGTGTGTCGTCTCTGCTGTTGTCAGGATCTGGCATCTCTGGATATTGATACCTTAATTCCTAGTCACGGCCCATTTAAATATGCAGCCTGCTTCTAACAATGTTCTTTTAAAAGTCTCCCAGAACATCCCGTGTTTAGCACTGATGGAGACAGTGAGTAAGACCATCAGTCTCTTGGGGAATATTGATGTTGGTCTGTAGAGCCATCCGTCCCCACGCTCTGCTACATGACAACAGTGCCTGCCATAATCAGCTTCCCAATCTGTAGGGAAATGTGTTGAGGGAGAAAGCAGTGGCAATCCGACATGAGTCCCCCCCCCCCCCCCCGAAGGTGGATGTTGAGCTACCCATGCTGAGCTACTTCAGGCTACCCATGAGTGTTGCAAAGTAACAAAATAACAAACTGGATCAAAGCCACAACACATATCCTGGAGGGGGTGTGAAAAAGTAATGAGAAACAGAATCATGGTATTCTGCAAAATGTTCAACTTGTGCTTAAATTCTCCAGGCTCAGATAAATTAGCATTACTTACATGCACTCTCTCTAACCTCCTTAAGAGAAAGCATTACTGGATTGGACTGTGAGGTTGTGAATATTGCTGGTATTAGTCACAGTCTTACTCATCTTAAAATCACCCATCAGCTACCCTCTCTTCCTCACAAAGGTAGCTAAGTAGTCTAAGGAACTTTGTCCTTAGAAGTCAGCTCTACTTTGCCACAAACCCTTGGCTATTTTTCTGTCCAAAATCGCCATCCTCAAGCTCCTTTTTCACCTTTAGAGAGAAACACTCAGAGAAGTTGTGGAAATTCCATCTCTCTCTCTTCACCTGAAGTTGGAACAGCCAGCTTCTGAGTGGGCAACTAAGCAGAAATGTTAAGCTGCCACTAAATTTTGCAGATGATGTAGATTAAGAAAGAATCTCAGAACTCCATGCGGCATGCTGTTTGAGCCTTATTCAGAAGAAATTGCTTTCTCCTATTTGGCCCAGGAAAGGAATGGATTTCTGAATGCGCAGTACTCTCCCTGTTGCTTTCAATCAATTATTTACTCCACAAAACTAGAATCACTTTGATTTTCTTTTTTATTATGAAAATGATTGTTGTGGTGTGTGGTTTTCTTTTCTTTACTGAAGCAATTTAGCATAATGACTTTTTCAAGATTACTCCCCAGGGACAGGATCACTTTGTTTTCTCTTTCATGCTCTCCATTCTTCTCTCTCTCTCTTTTCCCCTCTTCTCCTTTCTTCTTTTCGAAATGATGATAATTTTCCAAGTAGTGAATGGCTGCTTTCTTGCTGTATTGAGGCTGCTGATGGGACTGTCAATAACAGTGTGTGATATGAGATACAGTGAAGGGGAAAGTTTGGTTTTGTGAATGGAATCCATTCCTGGAAATTGATAAAATTACATGGGTGCTATTTGACAAAACATCACTGAGAGAAAAGTTCTTTTTGTCCTGGATTTGCATGCCATGAAGCATCTTTGTCAAAAAGAAAAAAATCCTGAGCTTGAACAGCATGAATCTTAACCTCTGGAACTCCATGAGAGGGAATGTAAGAACATTGCGTATCTGCAGAAAAACAGGCACTGAGGGGGATGCTTTGCAAACTTTCTGCCTTCAGAGAACCATTTCTATTCTGGCTTAGCTGCTGTGAACTACCGGCAGTTACGTCTAAATTTGGAAAGTATAAAGCTTTTTAAACAATGGTTTAGAACTCAATTTGGGTGGAATGTTGTCAAAAGGTTCTGTATGTTTTAAGGAGGCTGGGGTGCCTTACGTTCCATGATAAATCGAATGTGCCAGTCTTTTGTAACAGCTAACAAACCAGTTACCATATAGATTAATTTGTTAAGTACAGCCCTATTTGGGTGTTCAGGGAACATATGTGTGTGTGGGATAAAGCATGCATGAGTTCGCACTTGCTGGCCATACTCCCAAATTCCCTGTGTGTGCCAGCACTATAGTGATTTTATTTCAGTTATTCCTAATTTCTAAACTGTTTGGGGCTACATTGCAGCTTGCTCTAACTTCTAAGACTGGCTGAACAGCTTCTATTGTCATGTTACAAAATGGGTACCAGTCTCAGTCATAATCTGTAGCTCCAAATAACCAATGTGAGCTAGATTTGCCCACTATAAACAAGACACCATCCAACTGTCTTAGGTATTCCACTCAGGATTTGTGTAGGGTTTGTTCCTTAGCCCTTTCTTCTCCCAAATATATCCCACAAGGCTGTGGGAATTTAGGGACCAGAGTTTTCCTTTTCCAGGATGGGCTACCTTCTGAGGTTTAGGAGCTCCATCTGTCCCTCACTTTCCTCTACAGCACCTGTAGGAACTGCCTTTTTAAGCACTGGTCCCACTATTGCTCTTGTCTGCTGAATCTGCCAGAGCCTGTCTTCACATGCAGATACAAAGAAGTATACACAGGTGAACAATTACGTTACAAGAAATTACAGGAAGCGCTTGATCTCAATGTGCAAGGAACTGCAAGGTGAAAATTTGGAAGTGGAATAACAAGGATGCAGCCAACAATTTGCTGCAAGCATCCTCCCTATGACCACATTTGGAGGGGTTTACCTGCCTGTTTTGGCTGTCAGGTTTTTGAGGGGCAGCGTGGGAATAATACATGAGAGGTATCACTGATCCAGAAAGCTTATTCAGGGTCACAGAAGAAAGGGAGAAGCTTTGGCATAGGTGGACTGAAGCAGACAGCAGGCAATTTATTTCTTCCCTCTTCTGATAAATATGCATGTCACATAAATAATATATCAAGCATAACCTTGTAGCTAAATAAATAATGGTCTACGTACAACATGAAGAGGTATGTGAGCTGATCTGCTTTTCCCCCTCCCCACTGAACTGCAAGGAGAATTGATGAGCACGGTTCAGTTTGCTCTTATCCACTTGGCAATGCAAATCTCTTGTAGTCATACTCTGTGTTCACAAAGGAGCCACCTCACTTACTATGCATATGTATGTATATAAAGGCAGTAGCCCATGTAGCCTGGAGCTCTGCTGTCTGCATGAAAATCATTCCACAAGGAAGGCACTCAAAATGTTTGGCATTTAGATGCATTTGGTGAGGTGGGGGTGAATATTATTTTTGTACTAGGACACCATACTCCTGCTTCTGTTTCATATTATGGTATACTAGTGAAATGGATATAATTATGGAATAACTGTGTTAGCTGTTTCTCAGCACTATATATTCATTCTTGACCCTTTGCTTCTGAAGGCTTGCCAAGGATGGCAGTGTTTTGTATGTTTCCTTAGATGATCGGGTATGGTGGTTTCTGGACATGCAAATAGATGATGGTGGGGATTGCTGTAATAGACAGACTTGCTGATTATGGCATGGTTTGCACATCACACTATACCAAACCATGAGCAATGTGGGTCACTGGAGATAAGATTATGGCCCTTACATCCCTCCTCTGGTCCTTGTGCTGCTGTTCTGACATAAGCTAAGCCATTGTTTAGTTAATGTGTTCTCCAGGTCACCAAGACCAAGGTTCATTCTTGGGTTCACAGCACATGATTTGTCTGGAACAGACAATCCACAAGCCTGGCTTCAGATGAGATGCTAACTATGGATTAGTTTGCAGTGGCACAATGACCAGGGGAGGACTGGCGTGGTCATGATCTCATGGCTCAGAGTGTGAACCACCCCAATGTCTCTCTGCAGGGCACTGTTATGGAATAAATTTTAGAAAATCCTTCCAGGTCTATTTATCCTTGTAAGAGGTGGACCCATCATTGCACTGACTCCCCACTTCCATTTGGCACAGCAAACACACTGGGGAGCCAAAGTATCTCCAGTTCACAGTTGGAAGCAAATCTCACAGGGAGGGCAGGGAATTTATTTCAGTTATTCCTAATTTCTAAACTGTTTGGGGCTATTTTGCAGCTTGCTCTAACTTCTAAGACTGGCTGAACAGCTTCTATTGTCATGTAACAAAATGGGTACCAATTTCAGTCACAATCTGTAGCTCCAAATAACCAACGTGAGCTAGATAGACCTACCAAATTTGACAGCCATTTGCAGTTTTTAATGGGTTTGGGAGGGGACACAACTGAATCTGTTTTAAAAAGATATGGAGAGGAATTTTGTTCAGTTCACATTTTAAAGGAAACTGACCTAATTTGTAGCTCACAGACTTATAGCCATATCAGAACACAGCTGACAATTGAATTATACACTCCAAATTTTGCAGTGCAGTTTTGGCTCAGAAAAATGCATACAATTACATAGGAAATGCATGGGAAAGTTTACAAAAATAGGCATTTTAGGTCTAAAGTGTGTACAAATGCATACAATTTAAATGGGGAAAAAAATGCATTTTCTTTTCTTTCTTTTTTAAAAAAGAAGATGGAAAAAGGGCAGAACAGACTTATGATGGAACACATAAAGTAACATGGACAGAAGCAGGCTGGCCATCCATCCCTAAGTTTAGGGTCCTAAAGTATCTGCAGGTGTTCTAATAGCTGGGTTACAGAGCAGCTGATCCACTAAAACTATTGAATACCCCAAACAAGAAGAAAATAGAAATGAATTCCTTAGTTGCCCAACACTTTGCACTCAGGTTCCACAGGTGGGAGATTTGATTCCCACTGTAACTGATCTCTGTACTTGTTGATGAACATTAGTGTGAATGTTCAATTTTTCAACCCTTAATAAAAATGTGGAACACATCATAGCTCTAGGGTACAATCTCTATTTTCCTGAGTGGATACTGAGGTCAGTAAACTTGTGTACTTTAATCCAAGGTAGTAAGATTATATGGCTAGAGCGTAATAGCAGTAGCTGTAGATAAATATATAGATATCTACTGCCTGACCCTAGCCCCCTAAATCCATTCTTGGCATGAAAATAAAAGGCTAAGTTTGTGAAAGTGCTGAATACACATTTGCGACCATTGAAGTCAATGGAATCTATTGGCTACTCAGCACATTTAAACTAAGCACTTATTTAGGCTCTTGATGATGTTTACGAGAGCCTGATTTTTATTAGATGAGGGCTTTGGTCTTATGCACATTTCCCTGAGTATGCACCAATGAAGTTTGTCCAACTTACTTCCAAGTAAACATATTAAGGATTGCACTGCATGCTTGTCTTGTAGCTAGGTTTGGGGGAGAAATTATTTTTTTACTTAAAGACGAACCTGCCTAATTTTGTGCTTTCTGAAAGAATACAGAAACCGAAACTGCATCCTTCGAGATGCAGCTTATATGATTATTGCAATTCGGTTCTCCAGTTGAGTAATAGGTACAAAAATATATATATTAGGATGAAGTGTGTATACAAATGCATATTATAGTGAAAATAGTGTTGAGAATGCATTATATTTGGATGAATTGCCTGCAAAACTGTGTAGTAGTAGTAGTAGTAGTAGTAGTAGTAATATTTATACCCCACCCATCTGGCTAGGTTTCCTCAGCCACTCTGGGCAGCTTCCAGCATCATAATGAGATGTGTATTTTAGGCAAAGCAGAGTTTATGCTGTACATCACCCAGAAATCAGCACCCAAAAGGCACCAATCTACCTTCTGTTTACCCCTGGTTTAGAGTGGCCCACGACCATATTGCAGTCCTTCTTAGAGCAGCTCTTTTAAGGCAGATCAGTTTTATCCTTCCCATGTTTCAGACTGGGAGTGGCTGCTGAGAGAGCAGTTTGCCTAACATAATTGCCATGCCTGTGAAAAACTGTGATAAGTACATATGTATAGCTGCCTAAGTTAACAGAAGTCCTTCCCCTGAAATCCTCCTAAAGAATGAGAGCCATGACGAAATCAAAGGCGGAAATCTGGGCCTGCTCATAAATTCACAAAGCAGAATGACGCCTCCCTACATCAAATCCATTGTGCTGCAGAAATGTTGCTGGTTTCCCCCCTGTCATTTTTTTTATAAAAAAAAACCTTCCCCAGGCCTTAGATCTCCTTTCAAATTTGCTTTCACGCGTCTTTACTGTACTATCTGCCTTACATCCCAGGCTGACGGCACTAACAGATGTTTTAAATATTAATGCCTTTTAAAAAACTAATCACATTAGTAATACCGTCCCTGCTACTTAGGAGTAATCTTGCCATCGTGGACAAGCAAGATACATTAGGGTTCCCCGTGGAAAGCGGTAATTCTTTAAAGAAGCATGGACAATATGTTGCGCTTGTCTGCTATCTCCTAGCAAATGTTCTCTGCTGATGACTGTGCTTTGGGGAAATTGAAAGGACATTTCCCCCCCTAGGAAATATATAAAGTGCCTGTCTATTAAGGACGTGCCGAGAATTTGACAGACCTGCAAGAAATTTACTATCCTACCTACAGCATCTGCTTGAACTGTGGCTGTAGTGGATGGTGCCTGTCTTTTTCAGGGACTCTTTCCACATTCAGGAATCTGCTGGAGAAGCCATCAGATTCTGGAACATGATGCAAGGTTGGCAATCAGCTCACGCATTATGCTGGCCAAGCCCTACTGGGTTTCATTATTTGTTTGTTTACTAAAATATCCATGTTCCACCTTTCTGTCCATCCCTCCAAAGGGAAACCTCGATGAGCTTATCAACCACTATCTCCTAGAAAGCTATAATTAGTTTTATGAACCCCAATAAAAAACAGCAGTAGCAGGGCTGACACTACCATTAGGCAGAGTGAAAGCAAGCATCTCAAGCTGTTTCTCCTGAAGCCCCTGAGTTGGTCCATCTGTCTCAGCAGTGTCCTCACTGACAGTCAGTGGTTCTCCAGGATTTCAGCAGGAGTCTCTCCCAGTCTCTCCCTACCTTGAGATCCCAAGGATTGAGCCTATGACCTTCTGCATGCATACAAAGCAGATGCTTTACCATGGGAGGACAGAGCTATGTGTGCTGTGTGTCCTGTCTTGCACCCTCATAACTAGCTTAGTACCCTCTGCAGCAGTGCAGGACACCCTCCTGCTCCAGTGTTGAAATATTAATTCAGCAACCAGACCACTTGGCTTCTGTACACAACTCAGGCAGCAAAATGTCTTAGACCAGCTCTGAGCAGCAGTGATAATAAATGAAGAACAGGTAAGGCAATTTTTCCAAGGAAGTCTTTCTGAGAAGCATGTTGAAACAATATTGGTTTTAATTGACGTCTAAGGGCACAGAGAAAGGGAGCCACCGGGATTGTCTCATTCCAAGGTGGAAGATGCAGAACCTAAACTTATTACAGGAGAGCCCATGGATGATTCAGGAGGCAGCTGTACCTCTGCTGGTTGTAAGACACAGAGCAGGACCTATTTGAAGTCCAAAGTTCATGGACAGCTTCATATGGGCAGAGGTGCTCTTTTTGGAATGACTTGAGGGTGTCTAAACACGATTAATAAGCAGGTGCCAAATGGATGCATATTGATTAATTAATTGAAATCCTGTTCCCCCAAAATAATCTCCCCCTGCAGAAAGATGGGCTAATTTTCTGCTGCTTTTTTGGACACGGGATTTCTCTGAAATGTTACAAAGATGGTTGTCACTTCCTTTACAGGGTTTTAGCTGGAAATATTGCTGGCGGTAAGGTATGGACAGAGCCCCATGCCACTTCATGCCAGCCACATCACTTCCAAGATATTCTAGGTGGTGCAGCTGACTGGAAGCTGTGGAGAGAGCCTCACAGGTCTAAAAACTAGAAAACCTTGGCCACCTCCCCTGGTAAAAGCAACTCTCTCCTGAAAACTTATCTCCCCCTCCCTTGGGTTGCCTGTATCCAGCCTGAGTGGCTCAGCTCCACTGGGAGCTGTCCATGGTCCTGCTTGTTTGCCTCAACTCTTTGCTCTGCTTTCCCAATTCTCTCTGTGGCTTCAGCTTGGATCCCAGAATACTGTACGCTGTCAATTCAATATAGAATGCTCCGAAAGAAACTCGGTGTTCTTTGGAACGACTGTTTAAAGACAAGAAATGATCAAGGGACTGGAAGCACATCATCATCATCATCATCATCATCATCATCCCCACAAGAACAGAGCCTTCTGAAAATGACAAGGACTCTACCAACCTATGTTTGAGGAATGTAGCAGAAGGATTTATTGCATGATGTTGCGTGCTCAGGTGTCCTATACCTTATCAGTACCAAATAGCATGGAGAGAAAATTCTAAGAGATTAGGAAAAACCTTTTTGTGTTGCCTGCTTCTGCCTATTGTGAGGTTTGTGACTTTTCTTTACCTATGACTGCTTTGATTTTCGGCTCCAATTATTGCTTGTTTTCCCTAATTCAGCTCATCACAGACATTGTAAACCTACACTATATAAAACATCAGATCACACTGCTGTCTGGCATGAAAAAACATCCTGCCACTACCATTAGCATCCTGAGGGGGGGAAACAGAGTGTACAAACAAAGGCAATGAATTTTTTAACAGAGGCCTTGACTTGATCTTTCAGTCGTCTGTCCCTCAGGCAAAGGGGCTCTCCGTTCAGTAGCCTAGCAACAAATCCCTTACTTTCTCAGGCATTTCCAACATTGGCTTGGATGAAAGTGCACCTGTATATGTCAGCAGCAACAGATCAGATCTACAAACTCCTAAGACATTTAACCCAGAAAGGAGAGCCAGACAGATAAATGGCACAATGTTTAAATAGCCTTTGGAAACCCTATTTAGAAGCCTGTGAGGGTTGATGTGGCATTGCAGGCAGCTCATATTGGAGGTTGGTGGTCTTGGCCACACACAATCTAATTTTCGTGGTAAAGAATTTATAGTATAAGCTATGAAGATAAAACAAGCTAAGGCTCCAGTATCATCAAAAGAGGGATTCTTGCCATGTTATTGAAGTATGTTCCCTTTCAGTCCTAGGCACTGGGAGCTTAAAACCTGCATTAATCTGTCCTGTGGGGAAAGCCAAGATGTAGAAGTAATACACGGCCTGATCCAAATAAACCCTTTTATCTCAGTAGGATTTGGATCAAGGCCAGGGTTTAATTTGAAGCAAGGGAGGATCACCAGAATGTAGCTCCAGAACCTGTTTTCATTTTGAGGACTATGATCTGAAGTATATCAAATTGTTTTTCTTAAAGGGGGGGGGAGAGACTTTCTCTCACCTCCTGGGTTCCAAAATGTGTGAGCATCCTCCAGAGATCTAAAAGGCACCCTACTGCAAAAAGTTGCTTTTCAACTTGTGGAAAGTAATTAAAAGGGGGATGGAGGTGCAGGATTTATAAACTTGTCCTTATGCCCCCCCCCCATGTGATAAATTCCATTTTCTCTAACTCCTGAACTCTCACATAAGAGAGAAAATACTCACTTAGGAGAGAAAATGTGGAGGGATTTTGTCAGAAACTAATTGTGGTCTGTTGTGAGCCTGATGAAGGTGGAACAAGTGTGATGACGATCCAGAGATGAATAAGAAGAATCTGAAGAAGTTTATTGTCACAGAAGTCTAATCAAGAAGAATGGAATAATTGGTAGTTGAAGGCTGTAGAAGGGTCAAGAAGAAAAGGAAGGGAGGTTGAATTTGGTGCAAAGAGAGACCATTGGCTCATGGCTTTTATAGTCTGTGCCTGGTATCTTTGTCTGTTGAGATAACCGATCAAAACATTTGGGAATATAAAAGCCACCTTTTCGCAAGAGGCACTAGGGGCTGCATCTGCATGAGCTCATTGGTTTCATGAGAATGTGGAAGAAGAACTTCACAGTCCATGTCCCATTTCACAGGCTTCCTTGCCCGCTTCCCCCCAGACGAATAAACCTTTGCATGGTATGCTGGATGCATTTGAATGTCAAATGGCTGCGCGGTAAGCAACTGCAGCTGTATCGATCAGTTGTTTGAGAATGTGCATGGCTTACTGAACCGAAGTGACACAGAAAATAAAACTTTTGATTGAACAACAAGCTGTGAGAAATAAACATCTCTCCCAGTGGAAATCAGAAATGAGTAATTCAGGACCCTAAGAACCTGCTGATGGCACGCCTCCAAGACCCTAGCTAGAATAGCCTTGCGAAAGCAGAGGAGCTCCTGGGAGCCTCTCTGGGTCCACAAACCAAATTAGTATTTTTCTTTGGCAGATGAAGATGTTATAATTTATTTGTGCAAAGCAGCCTTAATCCTGAAGATGGGCACTGGGCTTACCCTATTCAAGGGGAAATTCACCTGTAACAAAAAAGAATGACAGATTTGTTCTTTGTGTTTGTTTGTTTGTTTGTTTGTTTGTTTGTTTATCTACCTACCTGTTTAACAATTAATGCTGCAGTCTTAAACTGATTGATCTGGTCGTTAGTTAAAGCAACGTTTTTCCAACTAATAATACAGCCCAGATTAATCAAGTTGCATGTTTTTGAAAAGTTGCATATTTTTCTAATTCTGTGAGAGAAAGTATATAAGTAAAATACATAAAAATTAATGCAAATACTGATAAACACTAGAAGGTGGAAGGTATAGTCATAGAGTGCTTCCAGGCAGCGACTTAATTTGCAAACGGTTTGTTGAGTTGTTCTTTTTTCTTTTCTTTTCTTTTTGCTGGAGGTGCTGTTGTCCTTGTTTCCCCCAGAAAGGGTAAATCTGGATTAAATGGGGGAAGATACTGCATGTCCTTTTGATGGCAATGATACTGTGTGAATGCCACCAAAAAGCTACATGCATGAGGGCCACCAGTCCCACAATAAGCACCCAGCTGGAAGCACCCTTAGAAGAGGCATCTACTGTTGCACCAGAGGGAAGGCCTTTCCTCATCATCTCAAAGTAGTAGCTGCCAGAGGAGCAGGGCAGGATTGTCTACCTGCCTTTCCCAATGCTGAGCATTGCCTGCCAGAGTTAGGGGTGGGGGACATGGTATGACTATACTTGCACCATACTGAGCTTTAGGAGAGCAACAACACTTGACTGGGAAGGCAGAAAGACGCTGTAGAAAAGTAAGTGCTTCAAATTTGTGTGCAGCAGCTGAGTTGGCAGCCTGGCCGCCATTTTGAATCTCCCTTCGGTCAAAGATTTTCACAATTGGGAAGCTTTCGTAAATCAGGCAGCTTGAATGCACTTGGATGTAATGTGTCTATCCACTTAATCTCATTTGTAAACTAATTATCCAGTTCCTTTCTCTTGTATTAACATTTTGAAAAACAAGTCCATCATGAATAAACTGAGGGCCAAAGTGGCTTAACTGAACAAAAACGGAAGCTCCAGTTGCCAGCCAGAAAGATATTTGGCTGCCAGGATGAGGGAGGGAATTTCCTCTATAAGTGCTAAATCATTGGTCATATGTTTCACTGTGTGTGTGTGTGTGTGTGTGTGTGTGTATATCTGCAAGAGCATTCTGATTCTTTGTCCATCTTCTGCTCTCAGTAGGCCCATCCTCCCAGTTGGCCCCTCCTGCTAGTTGGCCCGCCAGTTCCACAAAGCAAATGTATACAGCTGTCCAGGGGAATAGGCTAAGGGAATGCTAAGCATTTCATGGCCACATATTCATCCATGGCCAAAGACAGTGGAGAAACTGGAAGAACCTGCAATGCTAATCACTTCTAGTTAACCTGTTTACTAAGCATTAATTCTTATTTGTTTTCAGGGAAGCTAGATAGCACTGCATCAAGCAAGCATTATTCCACACTTTGCAGCACATTTTCCTGTCCCTTTCCTAATTGCAAAAAGTCTTATGGGGGGCAGTGGGTTTGTTGCAGAAGGCTGCCAAAGCAACTTTAATTGTGCAACGTGTATCGCACACAATATTTGATTGAATCCCACCTGCAAATAGTAAAAGTCAGGAAGTGCTCATTGTCCATTATCATTAAAGGAGGATGCTGCCTTCCCTTGTCTGCCTTTCTTGCTCCTTTTGTGGTGGGGGGCTTCAGGGTCATGACTGGGCCTTATCCAAGAATGCCCCTCTCTTTGGGCAAGTAGTGCATTTCATTAGTGCTTATATTCCTTTTTTCCGCCTTCTCAAGGGACAGCCAAAGCTTCTAACAGCACAATGGGAAACAAAAACTTAACCCAAAATATCAGAAAGACAGTCAATATAGCAAAGCATAGTATATATCGAAATATAAAACAAATCTGAGTTAAATTAATGCCAAAGCATTCTCAAACATATATACAGTGGTATCTTGGGTTTACAGACGCTTCAGGTTACAGACTCCGTTAACCCAGAAATAGTACCTCAGGTTAAGAACTTTGCTTCAGGATGAGAACAGAAATCGGGCAGTGGGGGCACGGCGGCAGCGGGAGGCCCTATTAGCTAAAGTGGTGCTTCAGGTTAAGAACAGTTTCAGGTTCAGAACTGACCTCCGGAACGAATTAAGTTCTCAACCAGAGGTACCACTGTAGTGCATCTGTTAGAGCTGCAAGAATTTATTCACCAAAGATCTTCCTTCTGACTCTAAGGTCCATGATGCCATGCTTGGCCTCCTTTGTTCAGTGATGGGAGCTGCTTCTTCCTTCTCCCCTTCATTCAGGTTTACATCCCAGTACATGCTGCGGTTCCAGATTTGCAGTTGCACCTCCACTTAAATAGAAAAAAGAGAGTTTAAAATAAAAACCAGGCTCCTACCAAAACCCAGCATCAGCATTTGTGATCTGTATGCTGTGCCCATGAAAGCGAGGGGAAATGTGAATTGCCCTGATAACACAGCTTTGGCATCCTTTCATTAGAGTGAATGCAGTCTATAAAACCATAAAGAGATCATCAGGGCAGGTTTAATGCCATAAAAGCTTTCACGCTGCCATTGTAATAGCATCAAATCTGAATATATGTGTTTATATCCGTACCGGCTTTGAGGCTCAGAAGTTGTTGCTGCAAGGAATGCAAAAACAGGGAAAAGGAAAATGTTGAAAGCTCTGCCCAGAAATGAGATTGCTAACATTTTAAGATCTGTACATCCTTGTCTCTTCTGCATGCAAAAGAGGTGTGAATACCCAAGGGAAAAAAAATGTGTGTAGGGAATATTCTACAAGTGAGGCCAGCGGTACCATGTTAACTTAGGAACAGAGTACCTGTAGCCCTGGCCCTGCAGATGTTGTTCCTCCCTGACCATTGGCCGTGCTGACTGGGGCTCTTAGCAGCTGGAGTACAGCATCATTGGGGGAGGGGACACAATTTCCTCCTGTTTTCTTTAAAAATATATCATTGCCCTGAGGTACTGGATCTCAGAAACAGAGCATTTAAAAATTGTGTTACACAATCCATAATGCCCTGTAGTTTAAAAGTTTTTTTTTTTTTTGCGGTTGATCTGAAAATTATTAATGTATGAGGATTTTTGTATTTGTGGTTGGTTTTATTTGGTTTTAAATTGTTTTGGTTGTGCCATAGTAACCCACCCTGGGACCCCAAAGGCCGGGTAATGAACCTAAAGCTTGCAGTATAGGACATTTTAGCTTGCTATATATCTTATTCATTAGTTTCTGCGCCAATCTAAGTATTTGACTGGCTAGTCTGGATCTGTTAATATTAGGAGGATTCTTACATTCTGGCAGGGTTTTAGGGAACAGATCATTCCTAAGCCCCACCGGAGAATCCATTCTTGCCACGTCTGCTCAGAATGTTTATTACAGATTTATAATAATATTGATGCAGCCCATTTCAAGTGTTCAGAGTACTTTTCCATTCCTTCTTAGCAGGATTTGAATCAGGCCAATATATTTATTCACATATTGCAGGCAGGGACAAGAGCCACATCAAACATCTGGCTATGTTCTGGCAGCCAGATTTTTCTAATGGGCAGAATGACATCTTTGAGCTTTGGGGGCTTGGTTTCAGTTCCCATCTCTGTCATGAAAATACTTGGTGGCTTTGGAGAAGTCAACTTCTACCAGTATCAATTCCCTTCCTGCAAAATGGAGATAATAAGGACTCAACTTGCGAAGCTATTGCCTCCTGTCTGAAACCCTGGAGAGCCACTGCCTGCCAATGTTGACAATACTGGGCTAGATGGATGTATGGCCTGGCTTCGTATAAGGCAGCCTCCTGTGTCTCCAATGAATTTTCCTACTTAAAAAAGGCATAAAAATCATAGTTTGGCCATGCAGCACCTCTGCATTACATTATTTGCAAGTGCTGTTGTCTTTGCAACAGCCTTCTCTGACAAAGAACCCTTCTAAAATTATACTTAATACTGCAAGGTCTGGACCAATGCAAGTTTTTTCATTTTCCAATTATTTATCACCAAACAGTATGGGCAGAAGCCAAGCACAAGGGCTCCCACTACAGCTGCTGGTCTTTCCCACTCTGTGCCCCCTATACACCTCTGTACCTCACTCATATCTGTTCTGGAGGGTTGGGGAAAACCCCAGAACAGTGGAGTGGGGAAGGAGAGGGGAGATTGTTTTATCCGGCAAGCGGAAATGCTCGTACTGGTGGAACAGCTGCATTAGCAAGACGTGGAATTTCACCCATTGCTTTAAAGATGGCCTGTCCGTAGCTGGGAACAATCAATGGATTTAAAAAGACCTGAAGATGATGTAACAGAGGCATCATTTCCTGTAGTATATAAGAAGCCCGCATGAAGAAGGCCATGACAACTTCAGGTGAGGCTGAAACAAACTCCTATCTGAAATGCTGTAGAGAGGCTGTCAATAGGTAGAGACAAGGCTGAGCTGGAATGACTCCTTCTGACAATGTAAGGCAGCTTCCCATGTTCCTCCTTACACTCTGAGTGCTTTTCTTTCATTGTTGTCTGTAGTCAAACAAGCTTTGCAGGTTTTTAGAGTAGTATCAAGACCTGTAGCACCTGTGAAATAACAATGGGATGTAATTCCACACAATTATTATTACCGTTATTATGAAAGTTATGATGCATGTCCTGCCTTTCCCCCAGACTCAATGAGACCTACACAAAATAAAACAGCACAGATCAGATACAGACATTTAAAAACCTATAATTGTTAAAAAGTAATCGAGCCATAGAAGAAAATGATAACAAATCTATTAAAATACAGATAGTATTTCCTTCAAGAAGTTACCAAACGCCTGTCAGAATAAAACAAGTCTTCATCTGCTGGCAGAAGGGCAACAAGGAAGGAGCCAGTCTACCTTCTCTAGGGAGGGAGTTCCAAAGTCTGGGAGCAGCCACCAATAAGGCCCTCTCCTGCATCCCCATGAAATGTGCCTGAGAGGGTGGCAGGACTGAGAAAAAAGCCTCCTTTGAAGATTTCAGAGATGAGGCAGGTTCATATGGGACAATACGATCCTTCAGATAGCCTGGGCCTAAGCTGTATAGGGCTTTAACCCTATACAACACTTTGAGTTGTGCCCAGAAGGCAGCTTGTGGGTTTGCCATTTGTTGGCAGTGTCTTTCCGTTGGCCACTAAACAATAACACACTTTTCATTTTGATCACAGCAAGTTGCACAAGCCCAATGGGGAAGGCTGGGTTAGAGGAGGGCCTGACCAACATGGTAATCGGTCACCTTGGATCTTGTTGCCAGAAAGAGTAGATTGATGTGTGGTGCAGATATATTGAGCTGCCTCGTTTCATTCCATTCTTTTAATGGTGAAATCATTTCACAGGCTCTCATTGAGATGCCAACCAGGCAGAGAGTTCCAGCCCACTGTGCTTTGCTTTTTCTTGCACTACAATTATAGACTGAAACTGCCCGTTCTCATTAGTGGAGCCGGCATTAAGATGTATGGCTAAATTCCCTGCCTAGATCTTGGTCAATTTATGCCTCTTAAGCATGCTGTTGACTTCAAGGTTGCCATTTTAACTACACCGACCACATTGCACCCGAGCTTCTGATGGGGCCAGTGGGTGACATTGACTTAATGCTGCAAGACTGACTGTTAGGATTAGGCTGTGAGCAAACGTTTATGAGAAGCAGATTTATGGGCGCTGAGCTGTGCTTGGGAAATGGCTTTTGCTGCATTTCAATCGGCATTGGCTTGACAGTTTGGAAGGGCTTTGCTTATCCTTCAGTGAATAAGGGAAGGATCAATGTACAGCTGCAGTCAGGCACGTTAGAGGGAGAGGCAGGCGCAGCTGAGTCAGCCGTTCAGTCATTGTTTGAATTGGGCAGAAACCAATGACCCAGGGATAACACTGACATGCGCTGACTTAGAACATGGCGTTTTACTGTGGACTCAGAGCCAAAGTTTGCCAGCAGTGCACAGAGGCTGCCCAGTGGCAAGGAACACGGAATAATATTACTGTTTCTTTTCTAATCTAAATTTTCGCTGCTGACTTAATCTAGGCTCTGGCTGCCCCCAAGACCCCACCCCTTCTGGTCTCATCATAATCAACAACAACATTTTGATTTATTCGTCTCTTTCCTTCCTTCTTTCCTTCTTTCTTTCTTTCTTTCTTTCTTCTTTCTTTTTATGGAACTGACACTGTTGCAAGTGCCACATAATGCCCATGCCTCATTTGTAAGAAGCTGATCCTTTAGTGCGGCAGTTGTTGTTTTCACTTTTCCTGAAAGTTTTATTGTTTTATTCTGTCTGTAAACCACTTTGAGGGTTGTTGTTTTTATTTTTACAATCAAGCAGCATCTAAATTTTATGAAATAAATAATAATAAATAGAAGTGGCCCAAAGCAACATTCAAAATAATACAAACATTAAAACCAAATATTCATTGACTCCCTGCCCTCATTTGCATTGAGCACTGACTCCTCTTGCAGGGGCAAAACTAGGGTTTATTTCACCTGGGTCAAAGACCCAGTTGGAAACCCTGCCATGCTCATTTGTGTACACACACACAGAGAGAGAGGAGACTGGAAGCCTCAATTGCACCCCTCTGAAAGCCACCCCCCCCCCCGCAACCTTTTCATTGCGTTCAAAGGCATCTCATTGTACTGGCTGAGGGCTTAACTACATTAGAGGGGCTCCAGTTACAGAGGACAGTTCTCTGTTTGAAGTAATCGGAACGTAGGAGGCTGCCTTGTGCTGAGGCAGATTCTCCCACAGGAAGCAGTGATGGCCCCCAGCGTGGATGGCTTTAAAATAGGATTAGACCAGACACGTCCAACAGGTAGATCATGATCTACCGGTAGATCACTGGACGTCTGTGGTAGATCACTGGTAGAACACTGCTCCCCCCAAAGAAGCTCAACAAACTTGGCTCCCCTGTCGTGAACCCCCCAAAACAGGGCCTTCCTTCCTAAAAAAAGAGTTTGACCTGAACCCCCCAAAAGGGGTTCTTTAACTCTGTGAGTAGATCGCAGTCTCTTAGGAGTTGGCCACCCCTGGATTAGACAAATTCACACAGGAGAGGACTATCAATGGCTACTAGCCACAATGGCTATGCTCTGCCTCCACAGTTTGAGGCAGCAATGCTTCTGAATTCCAGTTGCTGGAAACTACAGAAGGGTAGAGTGCTCTTGTGCTTGAATCCTGCTTCCTGGTTTCCCACTGGCAGCTGATCAACCACTGTGAGAACAGGATGCTGGACTAGATGGGCCACTGGCCTATTCTAGCAGGCCCTTCCTATGTTCTTAGCACTGAGCTATGGTCCCTCCTAACCAGGTCCAGATTAAAGATAAAATGTCCATAGGAAGGGAGACCTGGAAGTTGCCCCCCAACAGTTTGCACTTTGGACAGAAGACTGAGCAAGGAGACAGGTTACCTAGTCACTATCTTCCCTACTATGGTGAGATGTCATGCATTTAAATTGTAGTATTTATATCTAAATGTGCATTTAGTTATATGAACTAGCACATGCAGATTTTATGCAAATCAGTGCCCTTTTTTGTCCTCTTTGATTATGCATCTCATCTTTTCTTGGCTACCCTAAACTACATACATAACAATCTGCCTTCCTATAGCCCCTATATCTAAGCCAAGCCCCCGTCGGGAGGGTGATCTGGGACAGAGGGAAGGGAGTGCTTAATTATTTTCCTGCCTGCCATTTCTCTGCTCTAAACGGTGCTGCTTTTGCTTGGAAATAGTGGCTGCCAGGAGGTTGGCTCGGCCCAGAAATGTTACTGTTTTCTAGCTCCCGTAACATTTGTTCTTCTCATTTCTCATAAGCATTTTGGAAATGTGCTATGCCAAATGTTCAACACACTGGGGGATGGTGTCAATGTGAATTAAGTGGATGTGTCTGGCTAAACCCAGTTCATTCCAGCCTTTTCCATTGGCTGACCAGATCTAGTAGAGGACAGGACTTGAGCACAACAAATTCTTATAAAGAGGTGAGGCATGTATCAGAGATACAGTTGTATTCCTCCCCTCCCCCCCTCAGTCCTCTCAATGGGGAAGTAGGGCCTAATGGCAGTAAGAGACTGTCTGGGTTCCCAGCTTGGGTTGCAAGTGGGAATTGCAGGAAGTGGAGAGTGGAATTTAGACTGGGACAGGGAACCTCACATTCACAGATGCAGGGAGAGCACTGGGGATACTAAATCTGCCCTGAAATTCAGCTACAGGGAAGGAAAGACAGTTTAGCACTAGAGGCTAAGTGAGTGCTGGTTGTTTGCCAGTAGTGGCTACTGGCCTTGCGAATCCATTCTAATGATTGCTTTCTACAAAAGCAGGACATCAACTCAAAACATGCCCCGTTGTCAATTATGAATGGAGCAAAAGTTTCATGGTAAGGGTGCTCCGTTCTTTATTATGAGATATTGTTATGCTTTTACAACACTTCTAATAAAAACAGGTGTTGTAGCTTCCCCCCCCCCCCAAAGTTTTATCAGCATTATGTGTCATGCAATGTGTGGGAAGGACAAGGTTCCATTTGGGTAGAGGAGAGAGAATGCCAGTGCTCAGAGGCCATTGCACTTCCTGAGGTCTCCCACTTGCTTCTGCTCATCGTTCCAGCTTCCCAGGAGGGTCTTTGTAGGGTTCAGTAGTGGTAGCCTAGGTTGCCTCACTCATCCCAACTGCCACAAGTGTCACATGCTTCCCCCAAACACCTCCCATCCCTTCATCTTACCATGTGGTTCCATGGACCAAGCTTGCGCTGGGGGGAGGGGACTCTGCAGGGCGAGAGAGTCAATGATGGTGTGAGGATTTTTGCCCGGTAAGCGTAAGTCTGGTGTAGGGAGGAAGAGTGGAATTCCTTTTTTTAAGAATAAGTAAATCTGGACTGCCATCCCAACAAACATTTCTCAGGTTATTTATATCCAACAGGCTTGATACACTTCAAACAAGGCTCAAAAACCCTAAATTGCAGGAGGCAGAGGAGGCCTTCAAGATGCTGGAATTATTTCCCAGCCTTGACTATACACTATCGGACATTTTACTGGATAGCTTGTGGATAAAGAAAGGGCCATTGCTACCGCCTCACAAATGAGTTTGTAGCAGCTTCTCCTTGAAGTGCAAGCAGATATGAACTACAGTAAACTGCTTCAGAGCTGCCTGTCTGGTGCATATTTTTCTTAAGATTTTAATTGAAGTGTAGTTCGGAATACAGTTGTAAGTTTTGCATATTTTGATGTTTAGATTTCATTACACCAACTCATTCCATGAAATCCTGTCCCTCGAGGGACATGTAGATAAAGTTAATTAATGAGATTTCTGGTTTAGAGATACTATTGTTTCCCCCCAAGATTGAATTTCTTTCTTTCTTCTCTTCTGTTGTACATTAGGCATCCTGAACTTCAAACACTCTGCCAAACTCCACTAAAATTTAATTTTACTTGCGTCAGTAGGGAGTGTGAAGATCTTGGTTTTATCATCAGGCCTCTCTCCCTCTCTCACATATATGGTGCCACCTCTCTCCCTTCCTCTTCCTAAAATCCATTCTTTTTTGCATGGCGGCTGACTTTTTCTCCAAATCGGCACCCCCCAGCTGTAACCAAGTTTTAAGCACATGTGGTAGCCTTTCCCCACATTAGCCTTTTCCTTCCTTCTCTCCCTCTCTTGCTTTCTTCATTGTCTGGTTTAGGCTGTACATTCTCAGGGACAGAGACCCATCCATCTTTTTGCCTCTGTAACTCTGGTTGGTACTACTGGATCAGCAACAGCCCAGAATGCCTTATGAATAAATATGTTTGCTATACCAAGAGGGGCGTGGTGCACTGGGTTTATATTAGAGGTGGGTGAACCCAAGCAGTCTTTTGCTGCCCTTAGGCTTTAATTCCACAATTGGAAGGGCTAAGTGGGGAGTGGGGGAGGCATAAAACTGCATCTCTGACCCATGCCTCCCTTCTTTATAAGAATCAGATACCCACAAGTCCTGTCCTCTACTTGACCTGGTCAGCCTATGGGAAATGTTCCAAAGAACTGGGGCCATAAAGGTTGTGGGTTTAGCTAGACATGTCCACTTAATTCGCATTGATCCAAAATCCCAGTGTGTTGAAACTTTGGGAATAGCACATTTACAAAATGCTTATGAACAGATGTAATGAGAGATGGGAAATGTAGTATTTTGGGGACTCAGTAGCTCTGTGGTACGGAGGAGATGATTTCTCCTAATCCAAGTTCAGCCTGGTGCTCACAGTGGGATCAGACACTACTCGCCTCTGACCCTGTTGGATAAGACAGCTGGCTCACCACCACCTGAACCCAGGCCCTTGGCAGACTCCAACAGCTTCACATAGAATGAGGCAGCTTCACATGTTCAAAGTCAGACCATTGGTCCATCAATGTTGGATGGACTGGGCTGTTGGATGGACATACTGTTGGATGGCCTGGGCTGTCCAAGGCATCAGAGGCACTTTCTAGTGTTGTTGCCTTAGATCCTTTTAATTGGAGATGCCAAGGATTGAACCTGGCACTGTGCTTTACCTCGAGCTTTGGCTAACCAGAGCTATGGTGAATTGTGTGCCATTTACAGCCCCCCCCCCCCCGATGTGCACATATTCCTCTAACCCAGAATTTCTTGGCTTGTTATTACATTATTTTATACCCCACGCTTCCTCCACTCAAGTGATAAAAAATGCATTTTTTAAATAAATAAAATACATTGAAAAACTTATTAACGCTTCATGCATCTGATGAAGTGGACTGTTGTCCACAAAATGTGTGACGTTTTCTTGTGACACTGTGCTGCTTTTGCTGCAACAGACTTAAAACACACATCTGCCCCTCTGGAAATTACATTCAAAACTGAGTTTGCAGCCAAACTGTCTATCTATAACATAAGCTTGAGTGAATTATTATGTGCATAATTTGTAAACCAATCCACACTCTTGTGTGAAACAGAGTTGTTGATAACTGCCAGGTTTTGTCTGCTTTCGCCTTTTCTCTCGCTCTTCCTTTTGCATAATGAATCGAATTCTGCCTTTCCTTAGAAACTCCTTCTCAAGTGATATGTTGTGGTAAATCCATGTGTGCAGGGAAAGACTTGCCAGGAGGGAAGACTTCTGTTGCTCACATGCACTGGGTTTATGGAGAGAGATGGCAGCTGATGGCATGAATGAAACATGGCTCTGTGATTCTTCTCGACAGTTGAGATCACAAGCAGAACATCTTTTTTTGGGGGGGGGGGGAGAGCAAAATATCTCTTAACCACTCATCACTCACTTTTCTGACTCTCTTAGAAAGAATCTTTCAAATATATTAAATGCCTGTTTGGAAGGCGTCCTCTCAGAGGTGTGTTCCTTATCATAAAGGCCAAATGTCTCTGTTTTCATTCAAAAGACAACCCACAGACGTGGCTGCTCATGCTGTTGGCGAAGGGAGAGAAGGCACCAAGAATTGGCAGTACAGTGATACCTCGGGTTACAAACACCTCGGGTTACAAACACTTTGGGTTACAGATTCCGCTAACCCGGAAGTAGTACCTCGGGTTAAGAACTTTGCCCGCCCCAGAATGAGAACAGAAATCGTGCAGTGGCAGCAGGAGGCCCCATTAGCTAAAGTGGTACTTCAGGTTAAGAACAGACCTCCGGAACAAATTGAGTTCATAACCAGAGGTACCACTGTAGTTGGATGCCATCTAGAGGTGGGGCTAGGTAGTGCAAGGAGTGTTGCTGGGGGCGCTGTAATATTTTTGCCAGAATAATGTCCTGCAATGGTAGGATTTCTTGCAGTTCTCTCTTCCCCATAAACCACTGTCAGACATTCAGGACCATGCAGCTATATCTACATGAGCCCTACCCTTGCCTTCCCCCATCACTGTCCATGAGTGTGTTCAGGGTTACAGCTTATGGGGACAACCTGTGTGTATTTAGCAGACTGTCCCACTGTAGAATGCCCCCAGTGCAACATGTTGTCCTGCACACCAAAATAGGCTTCTGGTTGGCCAGTTTGAGAACAGGATGGTGCACATGACAGACCTTTCTTCTGATCCAGCTGGGCTGTTTTTACAATGTGCTCATATTCTTATTTCACATACAGTATTCCAGTTATTCTCGCAAACAGGCCTAGGAAAGAGGATAAGATATTTTCCCACCATTTTCTCATTTTGACCACTACAAAACAAGAGGTCTGGAAATAAGCCAATGAATATAGGAGCATCAACCAATCTCTGTCAGTCCAAATATGCTATTAGCTAGGGATAGCACCCCTGTTGTGATTAATGTAGTCACCCACCCACCCCAGTAAATGTGATTATTTACTTCCAGTGCTACGAGATGAAGAACTGAACTGAAAAGGAATTTTTGAATACTGAAAGACGTAATGTTCTAATGTTCTGGGTGATAAACCTTTTGCCTTTTTAAAATAACACAGCTTTTGAGCTGGATGTACTTCTTAATGTAAGCATTAATATTGCATAATTTGGATTTGAAAATGCCATTTGGCCAAGTGCAAAGCCCATCTTCTCTGCAAGCTCCAACTGTCCCCTCTGAGAGTCCAAACATTAGACTACCCATGCAAATATTTCGGGTTTATTATGTTTCAGGTGGACTGCACCATCTGCTAAAATGGCGAGGGAGGGGAGCTGATCCATTTATTCTTGCACTGTTCATTTGGCAGGCATCTGCAGCATGTACAGGCAACACTTCACTCAAGTCACCTCTGCAAAAGAGAATAAGGAGGCACCCCAAAGTGTAAAGGTAAAGGGACCCCTGACCATTAGGTCCAGTCGCGGACAACTCTGGGGTTGCGATGCTCATCTCGCTTTATTGGCTGAGGGAGCCGGTGTACAGCTTCCAGGTCATGTGGCCAGCATGACTAAGCCGCTTCTGGTGAACCAGAGCAGTGCACGGAAACACCGTTTACCTTTCCGCTGGAGTGGGTACCTATTTATCTACTTGCACTTTGATGTCCTTTCGAACTGCTAGGTTGGCAGGAGCAGGGACCGAGCAACGGGAGCTCACCCCGTCGCGGGGATTCAAACCGCCAACCTTCTGATCGGCAAGTCCTAGGCTCTGTGGTTTAACCCACAGCGCCACCCGCGTCCCTAAATACATCCCAAAGTGTAGGGGTGCATTAATACGGTGCAAACACTCACAGGAGCATTTCTGTAGCTGTAACAAGCACAGTTGCCTCAACATGTGGGGGCGGTGCTGTGGAGACAGAGTGTGTGGCAATGTAATGCACCTGTAGTTCTGAAAAACCTGGCCTTAAATTGCCTGTGTGGTGGCTGAATGGCAAAGAGGTGCCATAAAGCTGTCTCTGTTTGTTTTATGGACCTGAAGCCAGTAAAAAAGGCAGCAAAAAGGGGGGGGGGACAATTCACTGTGCAGAATTTAGTATTACTGAATTGATGCCACAGACTGAGCTTGCATATGGTCCCAGAGCAACTTTGGCCAGGATTTCCAACTGGGGAGTGTGGGTGGGACTATCATTCATGCAGCAGTGTGGCTTTATAGTGAGATTTGAGGCAGACCAAGAGCGTCGTTTTCTGCTTTGAGGCCCCAAGGATGAGCTTGTTAATGATTAACCCCTGAAATAAATCTGTACTTCTTTCCCCAATATAAAATTCACAATTTCACCCAGGCTTCAATAATCTCTGTTTGGCACAGGCCGCTTACCAGAGGCGGGGAAGTTCCAGAGAGAGCGAGACAGCTTAGTTCACTATCCGCGACACTTCCCAAATGAAATAAATCATGTTGCAAAGGTTCATTGAGAAACTCAGTTCAAACAGCTCCCAAGAACAGCAGCGGAATGTAACACAGACCAAAAGTCAGCAGTGCGTGCTGCCTGAGAGAAAAGTTGCCGGGGTGGGGAGTAAAAGCACCTAAGAACAGATCCACTCAATGTTTATTCTCTTTTATTTTGCACAAGGAACACAGGAGCATATGAAGCTGCCTTAAACCAAGTCAGACAGTTGGTCCATCTAGCTAAATATTGTCTACACTGACTGGCAGTAGCTCTCCATGCTGTTACTCAACATGCCACATAACATGACTGACTCTTGCCACGTTTGTGGACATTTTGAAAGATGCTGATTGGCCTAAAGGTTAGGGCTAGAATAAGCTGTGAATGCTCATATCGGGAAACATGTTCAGCAGAAACAAAATAATTTTATTTCTAGCCAGAGGTGGTGAAATTGTTATGGCCTGCCTTGAATCCACAAGATCCCACCGCTTTTCACAGGTATTTACTCAAGTGGTGTGCAACAATAAAATCAACCACATTCAACTCTCATAAATATACAGTGGTACCTCGGGTTAAGTACTTAATTCGTTCCAGAGGTCTGTTCTTAACCTGAAACTGTTCTTAACCTGAAGCACCACTTTAGCTAATGGGGCCTCCTGCTGCTGCCGCGCCGCCGGAGCATGATTTCTGTTCTCATCCTGAAGCAAAGTTCTTAACCCGAGGTAATATTTCTGGGTTAGCGGAGTCTGTAACCTGAAACATATGTAACCTGAAGCATATGTAACCCGAGGTACCACTGTACAGGGATCTTGTGGGTTCAAGGCAGGCCATAACATTTTCACCACCTCTGGCTAGCAACAACAACAAAGCCTATTGCTTAGCATAGAGTTAAAGGGACAGGCTAGGCTGCTGAATATTGGGATTAAGTGCACCTTCTTCTTCATAGCTTTGCATTTTTTATTTTATTTTAAGATGGAATAATTAAAGTCCCCCTCCTCTTGGCTTTCTGATGAAATCATTATTGGATTTACTTAAGTTGGCTTGTTGATATGGGATGGCTGTGCTGAAGCATGTCATTTTGGGAGTCTTTTCATCATCAAACAATTTGTGGATGATAAGAGCTTAAACAGAGGGAATCGAGGAAACAATAGTGAATTGTTTATCTTCCATGGGAAGTGCTCTCTGTTTCCAAGGGCAAACTAAGGTACAATTAAAGTAATAGCATCTGACACATAAATGGAGGGACGCAAAGTTTTCTGAAGCAGTGGAAGTAATTGCTTTGACTCCTGTGCTGAAGAGCCAAAGGAGCTGAAGCATTGAATGATGTCTCCCGCCCCCATACTTGCCTTCTCATCCGGTTGTGTTATATAACACCAAGGGTCACCCTTCTTATCAGAAATGAGGTTTGAGAACTGTGGTGTGTTGTCTCTTGACCATTGCCCTGAAACAGCTAAACTCATTTAGTCATTCTTCTGAGGGGGAATCAGTTGACTGAAGACCATGTGGCCCCTTCTCTGTGTCAAAGACTTTGATGAGCATCCAAATTTCCTCTAATGTGCTTGGGAATGTGCTAAAGTGGGAACCATGAAGCTGCCGCTTGCCACGTCAGACCAGTTAAGTTTTCTTTATATTGAAATGAATGTAAATTACAGAAATAGTTATGTAAAGTGTATAACTTACATTAAATAGCAGACAGCAATACAAATGATGTAGAATTGGGCAGAAACCGAACTGCAGCCAAATGGAAACAGCGCTGATTGTGATGAATTCAGGTTGGAACAGAAATGACTGTCTTCTTTCATCTCTAGTTGTAGTCCAGCTGGAGGGCATCATATTGGCTGTTCCATAACTAACAGGGAGTGATACAGATTGAACCTTGAACCACCCTCTTGGGTTTTTTTTGTTTTGTTTTACCCCCACTGTGTAATGCTCACTCTCTTGAGCCATATGGTGATGCACCTACAATTCAAAGAATACCCCTTTATTTAGCACTACCATTAAGATAGTCCTACTCAGTTGGCTGTTTTTTGTATAGGAAACCCATGGCAATAAAAATAAAGGATTTCCCTTGTTGATTAGGCACACTATGATGTTTTGCATTGTCTACCAGTCCCACGGAGTGAAAATAATAATACATTATTCTGCATTTTGTTGGTGTGTTTGTGAAGAGACTGTGCCAGATAGATTAAAAAGAGAAACGGGAAGCTTCTCATTTTGTGTCCAGTTTGCTTTACTGTAAGTATTGCCATGAATTGTGACTTGTGTATTCAGACACATCTTCTTGGGGCTGAATTTAAATGCTTCCATCATGTGTGTTTCAGTCGGGTGGTATAGTGCACAAGTGGTATTATTTTCTTGGTGACATCCTGAATTCACTTTAGGAAGCCAGTATGCAGACTGCAGAATCCCAACCATTGGTCTCTGGTATCCATGTGGCCAACCACTGTTGACGTTCTTCAGAATGATTTTAAAGTTTGAATATTTCCTATCTCTACAACATAAAGAAACTTGCCCTGTAGTTCTTGGATCATTGCATTACAGTGGAGTCCAGTGCCTGTACATATCTGCAGTATTGCAAGCAGAGCTTCCCATTGCACAGCAGAGCAAGGCATTTTCCTATTTAGCCTCTGTGAGAGAATATTTCATTTCTGGCAGATAAAAAGGCTTCATCCAAATAAATATACAGCCCGCTTCTACAAATCATCACAGTTCAGGCTAAATAATCTCTGACTAATGGAGGAAGCAGACAGAACCCACAAATGCTCAGATCTGTAGATTGACCAAAAGCTGAATCATGCACAACCTTCCCAGCATTTCTTAAATAAGATGCTGTGCTGGGCAAATTTGGGTGGAAGTTAGGGAGTTGTGGAAGTTAGAGAATTATATCTGATTTTGTCTATGCAGCTGAAACTACTGAATCTACCCACCCACCTTGGATATTGTGGTTTGACCTGTTGAGGTGTTTCTGTTATAATATGGAATGAATGGGCTACAGTCTCTGCTATGTGCGTTTGTAAGAACAGTGCTCTAAGGTGTATTTTAAGAGATGATTGTTGCTTTTCCCTTTAATTAATTAATCTGTCTATCTATTCATGCCTGTCCAACCCTTTCCCCCAGGGACCGCAGGATGATACACATGGGGTTATCTCAAATACTATTAGAGAGCAAATTTCATGTGCTGAAAAATGCTTTGTTGTTCTGTTACTCTGAAGCGAAGTATTTGGATGCCTATTTTTAATTATAGTACTGGGGTGTCAGACAATGTTATCTAGTTTAAACAGGAAGCTTTAGAAGAAGAAGCCGAATTTGCAAGCACATCAGCCCTGGGTGAAAGATATTAGGAAGCCCTCGATTCATTCTGAACACAAGTCTTAGTTTTATGATAAAGAAACACATAGGCGATGATTATCCAGATTATAGAATCCCACAGAGAGCAAGGGAGGCCACTATGCCAGACATGGAATATGTTTTCTAAAACAAATCCACATGGTACAAGCAATTGTTCCTTGAGAATAGATTTAGAGGAAAATAATTCATCTTGTCCTTTTTTATTTTGGTGCTTAATTAGACCCTAAGAACACAGAAATTGCCTTGCTTGATCAACTGTAGCCAGTACCAATCTAGTATTTTGTTTCCAACTCTGATGAGCTATGACCACCATGACAAGAGAAGACTTAACAAGGAAGAAAAGAACTGCACAGCTGCATGATGGAGTGGGCTGTGGAGGTGTGCTGGCAAGCAGGCCCCACTTAACTAAGTGAGACTTCAGTAGTTGTATATGTTGATCCAATATCATAAGACATGGGTCTTTATTACTTCCATTTTACAGATAAGGGAACTGTGGGCAACGAGTAATGTTAATGAAGTCCTGGGTTACATTAATAGAAGCATAGTATCCAGAGCATGAGAAGTAATTGTTCCATGCTCTTCTATAGAGGTCAGGATATCTCTGGAATACTGTGTCCTGTTCTGGGGATCACTATTTTAAGAAGGTTGCAGACAAACTAGAAAATGCCCAGAGGAGAGTGACTAGGATTCTGAATAATGGTTGGCATAGCCAGGGTATGGTTAGTGTGAAGAGGTTTAATGGAACACATAATAGCTGTCTTCAAATACCTGAAGGGTTGTCACAGAGAAGATGTGAATAGACTTGCTCTCTGTTGCTCAAAAGGTTAGAACTAAAAGTAATGGCTTGAAATTGCAGGGAAGCAAATTTTTGGCTAAACTTTTCGAGAAAGTTCAAACGATAAGAACTTTTTGATGGCGGAACAGTCCTCTAAGGCTTTGGGGCAGAATTAGGCAATATGGTGCTCTCCAGATGTTTGGGACTATGAGATGGGTAAATTTAACTTCTACCTCCTACTTATATTGGGCATACCCTTCTTATTCTTCTTGACCTTATACAATATGCTGCAGGGGCTTTTCTTTGGCTGAAGAAGAGTGTAAAAATCCTTTAGATAAACAGAGGAGCAAGCAAAAGTAAGGTGTCTAGGCGCACATTTTAGTTGCCACAAATTCACCATTAAAAGGGGGAAGGTGCTCTGATAATGAAGAAGTGTGCAGTGGGATAAGACTGGGGTGGAAAACCTTATCTGACTCTGGGCTGTATTCCCTGTTAGCTGAGTTGTAATTGAAACCAAGGTGCCCTAGAATGCATATTCTGCTCACTACTAGTGAACCCTTCTCTTTTCAGTTGCAGGGGCAGTATAGAGCTTTCCAAGTTCCCTGTAATATGGATTCTATTGTCATAAGCATTCCTTAGTAATCATTAGCAGGTGATGAATGAAACAGGAAACATGATGTACCTGCAAAATAAGCTGCGGCCTCGCAGGTTGGATACCAAAGCTGGGAGACCTCTGTGGTCTCTGCTATCAAATGTGCTGCAGTGGCAAAATAACAGATTTATCTGGCTTCAGAGTCATCTTCAGGGTGACGGATGAATCAGCTATGCCAAGGTGTGGATTTCCTGTGTCTGTTTTTAGGACTGATGATTTAATTCATTGTGATTGAACCCCAGAGGGACGCTTGCATTTTATGTTAACAAGCTTATAATCTATAGTGACACCACTGAAGGTCTGGCCCATTTTTAACACCAGCCAGAATTATTCCTGGCAGGGTTTTTCCTCCTTTTCTTTTCCTGGCAGGAGGGGGGATACAGAATTCCATAGAGTCTATTATTCTGAGGCCAAAATCTATTCTTACTGTGGTGATTGTTGTTGCTACTCAGTACAGAGGTATGCCCCATTGAGTTCCATGTGACTTGCTCTTAAGTAAGTGAGAATAGGATTGCAGCTCTGTGTACATGGCTCTTTGCAAAGAACAGGTCTGACAGCTCCCTGTCTCAGGGGGCTTACAATCTAAGAAACTGTCCTGTCCTGCAAAATCAAGCCAGCAGCTACAGGAAGAGGTCCTGGCTCAGTGACAGAGCATCTGCTTTGCTTGCTAAAGGTCCCAGGTTCAGTCCATGGCAACTGAAGGTAGGTCCAGGAACGTTCCTCATCTGAAATGCTGAAAAGCTGCTGGTGGTCAATGTGGACAATACTCAGCTAGATGGACCAATGGCCTGGCTCAGTCAATGGAAGCTTCCTGTGTTCCCATGTAACAGGTGAATTTTGATGCCTCCCATCCAGAATGTTGAGCCTTGACTATACTGATTGCCATGCTATGAGAAGCCAGCTCTGCTTAATTCTAATTCATCGTCCAGGAGGAATAAACATTAGCAACTCACCATCTGACTTCCCCTTGACTGGCAGGAGTTTGAAAGAATAGCTGCTTAGAAGCATTATCCTGCCTCGAACAGTGCCTCAATGCTGCCAGTCCCAGAAATTTTGAAAGCCATAAATCAAAACAGCTACGGATGCACCACCAGCTCTCTTTCTGGATTAACGTCTGTCTCTAGCATACCAGCAAGCTGAATGCTCATATGTCATTCTTCCCCTTCCCTGTTTTGCTCAAACTTCAAGCAGGGAAACAAAGCGCCTTTATCTGAGAGATGTTGTTTGCAGATGACGCTGCCTTGACAGCATACTTCGAAGAAGCTCTACTACAGAGTCTCATCAACAGGCCCAAGCCTGTATAAAGTTCGGCCTTACCATCAGCCTGGGGGGGGGGGGGATCCCAGAGTTTTTTCATAGCCCTGTGCCAATCCTTTGAACTGGAGGTGCCATGCATAGTATCTGGAATTTCTGTTTGCAAAGCATGATGTCTACCAGTGAGCCACTGCTCCACAAAATAAGGTACAATGTCAGACAGTGCAATTTGGATTATTTTCAAGTATAGATTGCTCCTCTCTGAGCCTTTCTAGGACAAACTGGGAGAGCATTAGGAATTTCCTAGGAATTTCCCAGTCCCTAACTGCATTCTAATGGATTTTGTCTCAAAACATGTGCAGTTCATTTAACGGTTATTCATGCTCAAGACCCAGCAAGCAACACTTAGGCGTTTGCTGTTGGATGCAAGAGTTCTAAATTAAATTAGACACTGTGTCCCCTCTTTGACTTATTGCATGGAATCCTCACATTAGCACTTACTACTTTGCTTCACAGCTTTGGGGAATCGCTTGAACTGTGTTGTGGCATGTGAAAGGACAACCTAGGGTCACTGCAAATCCCTAATGTCTTTTCCAGCAGAATATGAACACAGAAAGTTTGCCAAGAAGCTTGTGGCTCAAGCAGAGAATTACTTCTGAATGCCTGGCTTCTCTTTTTGCTGCTGATGTGCTCTCTGTGAGCTTACTTAACCTTGATTCCCCTAGCTATAAAATGTGGGTAATGTTGTGTTTCTTCCCAGGATGCAAGTAATTAATTTTTTGATCCTTGGATGAACACCGCTACAAGCACTGGCGTTTTTGTTTTCATTTCAGATTCATAGTGAAACAAAAAGATTATTTCAAAGGCAGTTGAACTAAATCTGGCTTCGTTGTGGAGGGCCAGGTCTGATAGAAATTGTGTTTGTCAGGTTAAGATGTTTTTGATGCAGGCAGGCAGACAAGGCTAACATTTTGCATGGTGTGTTAGAAGTCACTCTGTTTTTCTTGGGGGCATTGATCTGTAAAGTTATTTCTAGAAGGAGTGACAGCAGTAGACAAGGTGTTGCTTTGACCTCAACATGTGTGGACTTTTGAGAGTGACCAGACTGAAAATATGGAGCGTTTTAAACCCTGAACCTTTATTTCTACTTTTAAATTATAAATTTAAATGTTTACATTAAATACTGTAAGAATTGTGGGTTTAAAAAAACACACAACCCCCCACTACTTTTATAAACACAGCATGTACCTTTTATAGCCTGCTGGAAATTTGCATTAATTTAGCATGCATGGCTATGTGCAAAGAGGAGCTTTTTCATTACTTATCACATTTATATCCTGCCTTTCTTCTGTGGAACTCAAGGTGGCATACATAAGTTTTCCAGGGAGTCTTGCACTTCGGAATTGAACACACTAAAACTGCAGGAGACCTTCTTGTGAAATGATTGCATCGTATGCTTTCAGACCATGCACATAGGAGTAAATCAATCTACGTCTGGTCCAAGTCACTTTCACAGGCTTTCATTTATAAATTTATTTCTTCTCATTTCTGCATTGCGCTCTCTCTCGCGCTCTCTCGCTCTCTCTCTCTCTCTCTCTCTCTGTGTGTGTACACACACATATCTGCACCAAAATTTGCATTTGAACACACATTATTTATCCCTCAAAACATGCATTTTAACTTATTAGTTGACACTTTATTTGAACAGAGAACTTTCTGAACACTTCAAAGAGTCAAATAGCTCACATTTGATGCGGATGCTGGGTTAGGGAAATCTCTGTGGATGTGTCCAGAGAACACTGCTTGGTCTGACTTTCTGGGATGTGCTGCAGTTGTTGCAGCCTGATGGCTTTGGCCAAGCTCCTATTTCCTTGATGCTTGCCCATTATGAGAGGTGACCAGTGCCACTTCCCCTGTTGAGATTGTAGGCTGAGCCTAGTCCATGCCAGGGAATCGTTGGCCCGCGTCCTCAGATCCAGAGAGAGAGCAAAAGAAAGCACCAGGAAAGATCTTTCTTTGGAGGAAAGCAGTTTATTCTCTGTGCACAGTGACAGCCAGCAGAATAATTTCTGGAAGACTGGCTGCCCAGAAATACGCCTCTGCAGACTTTCTTATACCTTGAGAAAGCTCCCTCCCTCCTCCCCCAAACGCCCTCCAAAAACTTCCCCAATCAACTGGAAAGTTTTTAACTTATTTTTTTTATATGGCATGGCATATCTATAATGCTAGCCCTCTATGCAGCCCCCCTCCCTATTTTCCCTATACGTGTCTTTCTAAGCGTCCTGCATCCCCTCCTCCCGTCTCCCTCGTATGTGTCTTTCTTATCTTACATTCCTAAAGTAAGAAAGCGAGGGGCCTCTGGTTATTTCTAGCTTACAGTCTCCTTCATATGTGTCTTTTTTTATCTTGCATTCCTAAAGCGAGGGGCCTCTTTTGCAGAAGTCAAATTAGCTCAGAAATTTACTTAGATCCAAAGTACAGAGAATATAGAAGATCCTTCTTAGGTACAAGGTACAAGGTATAGAAAGCATATAGAAAGCAATCCTTCCCTCTCCCTTCACTCCCTCCTCTTCTTATGAACAACCTAATACTTAGGTTCGTTCTGGGGTAGGGGTCTATAATCTCTCATGAAAGCAAGCACACGAGGTCCCATCATGCGAGACATCATCTTCTCCATCATATTTTGCATACATTGCATCAAGCAGGGCATACAGAAGCAGAAAAGCAATAAAAGCATTATTGGACCTATCACCATAGTAAATATCCTCCCCATCCATCCACCTGGGAAGATGCCGTCCAACCAAGACATATCCCAGCCCTCCCAGGTTTGTACAGGGACATGTGCTACCTTTTCAATGCTTGCTGCCAGATCACGGATAGCCTCGCCATGGTCTGAAATGTTGAAGCAACATGCTCCACCTGTCAGGTTCAGGGCAGCACAAAAACCTCCTTGCTTAGCTAAAATGAAGTCCATTCCCAAACGCAATTGGAGAATAGCCGTTCGGGTTTCATCTAGCTGGGTGGCAACAAGACGGAGGGCGGTGGCTGTAGCATTGGCCACAACTTCCACCACTGCCTGGAGCCTGATGATTCGATTGAGATTGTAAATGGGCTCTCTGGCACCTGCCACTAACTCATCAGGGTTCCAGGAGGCAGGATCATAGTGGGCAATTATCCGCTCAGGTGGCCATTCGTCCTTTCCCCAGGTTTGTTTACTACCCCCCGCGATGTTGGAGATATCAGCAAAGCGGCGGTTACGATGGGATGGGGAAGAGGGTATCCACATTGGAGGTACAAGAAACGCTGGAAAGCAGACACCATATCCGTTCTGTGGATAGAGGTGATAAGCTTTTGTTCCACAAATCCAATAAATATTACTGCCGCGCTGAGAAGAGGTCCAGCTGGCTCGAGAACCTTCCACCATGAGTGCAAGGTTGGTACAAGCCCCGCCACATTCAGAGATGTCCAAAGGACTACCACATGTACATTTACATGATGACCGTCCTATAAACCTCGTATAGTTGTAGACGGTATTTCGGGTTTGATTAATACAGAACCATCCAGAGACCCTATAAACTCGTAAAGGAGCTGAATGGTTCCAATAAGGAGTTGGGCGGGATGGACTATGTGTATATTGGATCTGAGAACGATTGAGGGGTATGGGGAGCATGGGCATTCCTCCTCCTCCATCTAAGGGTCCAAGGGTACAAACTAAACAAGCAGTTTTATTTGCTTCATGGGCTACTATTTCTGCCAATTGAAGCCACTTGTTATAGAGACTCTGAGCCCCCTGTTTTCTCATTTCCTGTGTGGGGAAAATGCTATTACGATTTAAGACCTGGAAGCATTCGGCCTTGGGAATAGATTCTCCCATCATAAATAGGAGAAGGATCATCAAGGGGATGGAGGGGGATCGCTTCCTTCCAAAAAACCTATGGCGCTCGTGCCAACAGAAATACGAGAGCATCCATATGACAAGGGCGATACATATCACTCCTATCCACCAAACCCAATATCTCCATGGTTCCTCCCACCAAAAATCAGGGTTCATTTCTAGTTTTTCTTTTACAGCTGAAGGGCCCACTGATACTCGTATTCAACTATTTCCTGGGCCTCAGGGGTAACTTTCCACTTCTCTGCTGAGGCACCTACTATACGGAGCAATTTCCCTACAATCCCTTGTGGGTGGACTGGGCTCTCGTGTTGTCTCTTCAAGATATTATACCCAAAAGGGGCTCCTCCCTCTTCATATATCAGCATGCACCCACAGGAATATGTCCACCCCTGCAATGGCCTGACACTTGGGGTGACTATATCAAGGGGTTCCGGACCCAATACCAAAAGTCCGATTGGTGCCTCTGAATTTGCTGGAGAGCAAGTTTCTACGTTGGGGACGCTGCCCGCGGGCGCCCCTCCCATCCAATTCTTCAGCCGTGCGTAGAGATATCAGCCTCCGGAGTGATATCAGCAGGGCGGTTGTCTACCGGGCGTCTGGAGATGGTCAGCCGAAGGGAATTCTCTGGATCTGGTGTTACTGTCCAGTCTGAAATGGCTTTCTTCACTCGAGTATGGTGGACCCACGGGGTGATGCCGGCAACCTTCACAGCAGTAGGGGTAGAGAGTAGCACAGTGTAGGGTCCCCTCCAGCAGGGCTGTAGGGGGGCTCGCTGCCAGTCTTTCACCCACACTTCGTCACCTGGCTCGAACTGATGGAACGGTTCAGTTAACACACATGGGGTGCGAGCCTGGGTCCACCTGTTGAGGTAAGAGAAAACTTGGGAGAGTGACTGTACATAGTTATTCAATTGCACATCTTGGCTAGCATATGGAGTTAACATTCTAACATATGGAACTGGTCTCCCAAACATAACTTCAAAAGGTGACAAATGGGTCCGTTTTGACGGGAGACTGCGGACCCTGAGTAATGCCAAGGGCAACATGGTCACCCAATTAGACCCGGTCTCCTGTGTCAGCTTGGACAGCTGATTCTTTAGAGTTCTGTTCATCCTCTCTACTTTTCCAGAACTCTGGGGTCTATAAGCAGTATGCAGCTTCCAGTTGATCTGGAGCGCTTTTGCCAGTCCCTGTAGGACTGCATGAACAAATGCTGGTCCATTGTCAGATCCTATGGACCTTGGCAGTCCATAGCGAGGGATGATTTCCCTAAGCAGGCACCTGGTTGCTTCAAGTGCCTTTTCAGTCTTTGTGGGCCATGCTTCAACCCATCCGGTGTAGGTGCACACTGCTACCAGCAGGTAGCGGTGCAGTCCACAACGGGGTAATTCAGTAAAGTCCACGACAAGATCTTCCATAGGTGCAGTTCCACTGTGCTGAATCCCTGGGGGAGCCAGTGGTCCGGCTCTGGGATTATTCTTTTGACACAGCAGGCATTTCCTGGAGATCTGGGCTGCCAGTTGGTAAAGGTGGGCTATATAGAAGCATTTTTCCAGCTGCTTGGTTGTAGCATCTGGTCCTATGTGGGTTGAATCATGGTATCTCTGAGTAACCTGCCGAGAAAGGGACTCTGGAATCCATATCCTGTCATCAGGGGTAAGGTACCATCCTTCGTTGGACAACGTCAACCCCTGAGCGTCTGCAGTGTCCCTTTCCTGCTTTGTATAAGCTGGCTTGTCAGTAGTGCTTAAAATCTCTTCTGGGACCAGTGCTCCAATAACCGAGGCGGGGGCCAGTTCTTGGGCTGCTTCCTTGGCTACTCTGTCTGCCAATCGGTTTCCTCTGGCCACTTCCCCTGGTCCAGTCTTGTGTCCATAACAATGGATAACTGCCACTGCCTCGGGCTCCCATACAGCATCCAGAAGGTTCAATAAGGCTTGTGGGTGGGCCACCTGGCTTCCTCTGGAGGTAAGCAAACCTCTTTCTTTCCATAAGGCTCCATGGGCATGTAAAGTCAAGAATGCATACTTAGAATCTGTATAAATGTTTATCTTCTGTCCCTTTGCCAGGCTCAGGGCTCTGGTAAGCGCAGTTAGCTCTGCCAGCTGGGCCGATGTTCCAGGTGGGAGTGACTTTGCTTCGATCACCTGGTCTTCCAGGGCAACCACTGCATAGCCTGCCTTCCGCTGTCCAGTCTCAACAAAGCTGCTTCCATCTACAAACCATGAAGGCCAGTGGGGGTTTGCCTCATCTTTTAGGTCAGGTCTGCTGGAATATACTTCATCCATCACTTCAATGCAATCGTGCATCTGCTCCTCACCTTCTCCTACCGGCAACAGGGTAGCTGGGTTGAGGGCGGTGGTAACCTGGAACTTCAAACGCGGGTGCAACAATAGCATCTGGCACTTTCTCATTTTTGCTTGGGAGAGGAAATAGGTACCCTTCATGTCAAGCAGAGCTGGGACTGCATGCGGGGTCACACAAACAGTGTCTTGGCCAAAAGTAAATTTGTCTGCTTTGTGCAGTAGGGTGGCTACTGCCACTACTGCTCTCATGCATGGCGGTAAACCTTGTTCTGTAGGCGTCAGGCGCTCAGATAGGTATGCCACGGGCTGCTGCCAGCTTCCCAATTTTTGGCATAGCACTCCCTTTGCTGTTCCCTGGTCTTCATCCACAAATAGGGAGAAAGGCTTCTCAGGATTTGGGATGCCCAGCGCTGGTGCTTGCTGCAATGCCTTTTTCAGATCCTTGAAGGCATGCTGTTGCTCTTCTCCCCACACAAAGGGGTCCTTTTCAGTTCCTCTGGTTGACTCATGCAGAGGCTTGGCAATTGTGCTGTAGTCTGGTATCCATATTCTACAGAATCCTGCTGAGCCCAGAAAGCCGCGAAGTTCCCTGCGATTCTTTGGCTCTGGAATCTGGATGATGGCTTGCTTCCTTTCTTCCCTTAGGGTCCGTCGCTGATGGGATATATCAAATCCAAGGTATTTCACGGTGGGTTGACATATCTGGGCCTTTTTCTTAGATACTCGGTATCCTGCTTCAGCCAGGTGATTTAACAAGTCCTTGGTGGCCTCCATACACGTGCTCTTGTCTGAACAGGCCAAAAGAAGATCATCCACGTACTGCATCAAGACTCTGCGCGGACTGGTGGGGAAGCTAGACAGGTCCGAGGCCAATGCAACCCCAAAAAGGGTTGGAGAATTCTTGAAGCCTTGTGGAAGCCTCGTCCACGTGTATTGCACCCTGGTGCCTGTTCCCGGATCTGTCCATTGAAATGCAAACAGGGGCTGACTTTCTTCTGCCAGGCGGCAACAGAAGAATGCATCCTTCAAGTCCAATACGGTGAAATAACATGCGGTGGGAGGTATTAGACTCAACAGCGTGTAAGGATTGGGCACATTGGGGTGGAGGGTCTCCACGGCCTGGTTGACTAATCTAAGGTCTTGGACCGGGCGGTACGAGCCATCTTCCTTCTTCACCGGCAAGAGTGGGGTGTTCCACTGAGATTGACACTGCCTCAGGATGCCATGGCGAAGTAACCGTTCCAAATGTACCCATACTCCTTCCGCAGCTCTTCGGGGGATAGGATATTGGTTCACAGCCACAGGGTTGGCGAATGGCTTGGGCTTGACTATTATAGGTGGGATGTTCTTTGCCATTCCGGGTGGGTTGCTTTCTGCCCATACACCAGGGTTAACTTCTTGCAGGAGGTCTTCTGGAATAATCCCCTCCTCTTCTTCTACCATCATTAAGCGCCAGTGTTCCCTCAAGGGTACCTCTAAGGAGAACTCTCCTGCTTGCCCTGTAGTCATTGTCACTTCTCCTGTCGGTTGGAAGGAAATCTGGGCTTGCAACTTTGATAGCAGGTCTCGGCCCAACAATGGGATGGGACACTCTGGTATATACAAAAACTTGTGTTGGACCACTTGGCCGCCCAGGCGACAGGCAACAGATTGCAAGAAGGGGGCTCTTTGTGATTTGCCTGTAGCTCCTATTATGTTAATTGTTTGCTTGGTGGGCTTGGACACTGGTACTGGCAAAACAGAGTGGGCGGCTCCTGTGTCAACCATGAAGGGGATGGTTCGGTTCCCTGTTTGTATTTTGACCATGGGCTCACGGGAACCTAAATCAGCTGGGCCCGGTCTGTCCTAGTATTCTTCCTCCTCCTCTCTCAGGCTCATCGCGGCGGGCTGTCTTTGGGCTGGAGGGTGCCAGGGAGGTCCCTGTCCACGTCCTCTACCCCTGCCTGTATTTGCAGATGTCCAAGGTCTCAGTTCTTGTCCAGGTCCCACGAGGATTGGGCCTGGGATTCGCTCTCCTCGTCCTCCTCCACCTGAGTGAGCTTGTGGGCATTCTCTTTTCCAGTGCCCTTCCTGCCGGCAGATGGCGCACTGGTTCCTCCCCAGACGGCCTTGCCCTCCTCCCCGGGCACTTCCTCTTTCCTGAGGGGTGGGTGCGGTAGCCTGTAGCGCCATCAACTTCTTTGCTTGATACTTCTCCTTTTTCTTTTGTGCCTCTTCCTCCCTCTGATTATAAGTGGTTTGAGCCAGTTCTAACATCCACTCAAGGGTGTGGCCCATGAACCCCTCGTGTTTTTGAATCTTTCGGCGGACATCGGGCGCCGCTTGGGCCACAAAGGCAGCTTTTATGATAGGGGCGTTGGCAGCCTCATCTGGGTCCACAGGAGTATACTGGCGGTAGGCTTCCTTCAGGCGTTCTAAATATGCTCCTGGGGCCTCTTCATTCCCCTGCACTACCTCTCTAACCTTCACAAAGTTGGTGGGTTTCCTAGCTGCCCTTCTCATACCATTTAACACATTCTGGCGGTAGGTAGTGAGGATGTTCTGGCCATCAACAGTCTGATAATTCCAATTCGGGGTGTTTTCTGGATATCCTGCTGCCATAGCTGGATCCTGCACTCCCTGCGCTCTCAGGTGTGCTCGGGCTTCAGCATGGATTCGCCTAGTTTCTTCTGTGGTTAGCAGCGCATCCATCAAATACTGCACATCATCAAAGGTGGGATTATAAGTTTTAAAAATCCCTTCAAACAGCTTTATGATCTTCGCTGGGTTTTCCTCAAAAGATGGGTTTTGATTTCTCCAGTTACAGACATCTGCACTTGAAAAGGGTATATGCTGGACCGTGTAGGTCCGTTCTGCTGCTGCTCCATTAGTCCCTGGAGGTCCTGGTGGGTCATAAACCCTTCGGAGGGGCATTACTCCGATCCCACCCTTTTTCTGTGCCTCATGGGACTTATGGAAGGCTGCCCTGGTTGCTGCTTCTATCCATTCCCTCTGCCATTTCTTCCCTTGTGTTGAGGAGCATCCTGCTGCAGCCAACACGTGGGGGCTAACATCCACTTCTTCTGCATAGGGTTGTACATACTGTTGCAATCTCAAAGACTGATACTGAGTCCACTCTCTTCCCTTCTTTGCTAACTCAACCAATCCCTTTACAAATTCCTCATCATCGTCTTCTTCTTCTTCTGATTCATTAGCCTTGGGGGGTTCAGGCTGGGGGCTAGCTCCTCCCGGTGCCTGGGGGCCTGGGTCCAGGGGAGGGGCAGTTGGTGGAGCATAGGGTGGAGGTGGTTTAATGACTTCCCCCTCCTCTTCTTCTGGGTCTGGTATCACTGGGGGCTTTTCTGACTTCCCTGTCGGTCGAACTGCACAAACTGTACTTTGTGGGGCGTCGCCTCGGCAGGCTTTCAACCACGATGGGTTCTTTTCTACATTGGTTTTCCAAGTAGAAATGTAGGGGATCTGGTCTGGGTGGACGTTCAAGATATTTTGATACAGTGGGTTGATTAGTTGCAAATCAAAGCTCCCCTCCGAGGGCCAGTTAGTTTGTTGCGAGGGCCAGTCAACCTCACATAATGTTCTCATCCTCCGTTGCCTCAATTTGATTCCCCAATCATCATGCTTTGTGGCTGCTTTCCAGTTGTTTAAAAAACATTCCAGAGGACTACATTGGCTTGCCCCAGACCCCATTTTCAGATACTCTGCTGCTAACAGGTTGTAAATTCTCTCACTCTACACACACTACAGCCCTACAATCGCTCGGCCAAGGGGGACACTAAGCCCTGGCCCACACTTGACAATTCAGTCACTAGAGTATCTGACATGCAACATACAACATACAAAACACATCAATATAATTTCAACATGTAACACACTAAACACACCAAAATAATTTCAGCATGCAATACACAAAACACACCAAAATAATTTCAACATGTAATACACAAAACACACCAAAATAATTTTCCCTCTGTTCCCCCCCCCCCTTTTTTTTTTTTTTTTTTTACCAAACCTTACCGGTGGCACACCACTGCCACGCCCCTTTTTTTTCCCTTCCTGGCTGCACTCTACTGCATAACCAGGTGAGGCTGATCAGGCCTCCCTTTTTTCCCTTGGGCTCACGCCCATGCCCTTTCCCTTGGGCTTACCGTTTTCTGCTGCAGATTCCCTTCCCTGGCCAGTCCTCTTTCCTCCCTCGACCTGGGTCCTTGCTCCGGAGCGGTGTGGCTGGCTCCCCCCACAAATTGGCAGGGCGCGCGTGGAGCCTGCAATTGCCGATCCGAGCTGTCCACCAAGGTCGAGCCTGGCTCTCCCCAGCCCTCTGAGGTGGGGCAGATTCCCGGTCAGGGAACCAAGATGTAGGCTGAGCCTAGTCCATGCCAGGGAATCGTTGGCCCGCGTCCTCAGATCCAGAGAGAGAGCAAAAGAAAGCACCAGGAAAGATCTTTCTTTGGAGGAAAGCAGTTTATTCTCTGTGCACAGTGACAGCCAGCAGAATAATTTCTGGAAGACTGGCTGCCCAGAAATACGCCTCTGCAGACTTTCTTATACCTTGAGAAAGCTCCCTCCCTCCTCCCCCAAACGCCCTCCAAAAACTTCCCCAATCAACTGGAAAGTTTTTAACTTATTTTTTTTATATGGCATGGCATATCTATAATGCTAGCCCTCTATGCAGCCCCCCTCCCTATTTTCCCTATACGTGTCTTTCTAAGCGTCCTGCATCCCCTCCTCCCGTCTCCCTCGTATGTGTCTTTCTTATCTTACATTCCTAAAGTAAGAAAGCGAGGGGCCTCTGGTTATTTCTAGCTTACAGTCTCCTTCATATGTGTCTTTTTTTATCTTGCATTCCTAAAGCGAGGGGCCTCTTTTGCAGAAGTCAAATTAGCTCAGAAATTTACTTAGATCCAAAGTACAGAGAATATAGAAGATCCTTCTTAGGTACAAGGTACAAGGTATAGAAAGCATATAGAAAGCAATCCTTCCCTCTCCCTTCAAGATCACTACAGTGGTACCTCTGGATGCGAACGGGATCTGTTCCGGAGCCCGGTTCGCATCCTGAGTAGAATGTAACACGCAACTGCACATCTGTGCATGCACGGGTCACGTTTTGCCACTTCCACGCATGCGTGTGACATCATTTTGAGCGTCTGTGCATGCGCAAGCAGCTAACGCGTTCCGTTACTTCTGGGTCACCACGGAGTGTAACCTGAAAATGCTCAACCTGAAGCATATTTAACCCGAGGTATGACTGTACTGTTATGACAATTGACATAACAAGATTTCAGCAGACTGTAATTCCAGAAGCCAGGAAACCTACCTTCAGATTAACTAGTCCCCAGAGAACAATAGGCCACAGAGGCAGGTCTTTTTCTCTTACGTATGCGCCTGTGTATTACTGAGACAGGCTGTTTCTTAAGCCCATGATCGACTACTCCAATAGGCAGTGGCTCTCCAGGATCTTAGAAAGTTCTTTCCCAAGTGAGGTAACAGAGACCTTCTTAACCACAGATATCAGGATTGAACCTGGGGACATCCTGCAATGCAATCCATATGTTAATACTATTGAGTTACTCTCCCTTTATAGGAGGAGAGGATGCTTATGCATTAAAAGCCTGTCCCACTGATGGGGGTGGGGGGCTGCCTGCACCATTTTGTGGCCCTATCTCTTCTGCTGCTTTTTCAGAGGTGGCAGCCATTTTGTGTTATGTCACACCCCCAAGGCAGCCATTTTGTGTCTTGTAAACTCAAGACTGCCACAAAATTCTACATGTGCCCACTGGCCCCCCAAAAGTTTCATTTTTCAGCACAATTCCCTACTCATCCCCAAAATCCCCATTATCCTTTTTCCAACCATGGTCACATTTTTGATACTTCAATGGGTTCACCCATGTTGGGGGTGAGGGTCAACCTTGGGCTCAAAACTAACTTCTTACCTAGTTGCCTCTGACCATTTAAGAACCAACCACAGGAGACTTAAGCAGGACGGCATTTTGAAAGTGGAAGGTTATTGGGTTTCTCCCCCCCTCCCCGCCACCTTTTAGTTACTATGCCATAAACGGCTAACAAAAGCACATGTAACCTAGTGAGAATACTTTTGTGAGTGGCTTAACTTTTTGTGAATTTATTTGCAGCCCAAGAAAAGCGGGGAATGGGAGGGGAGAATTTGAGACACATCCAATTAAAGGATGTGAAAGTTCCCGAAATTATCAGCTTGATTTGCTGAAACATTCATTATAGGTGCATTCATCATGATAGGTGACTTGAATCAGATCCCAATACGAGTTCCCCCATTCCTCCTTCCTCTCCCCCTCTCTGTTGAGCTGGCTTTTTATTTGCCCGCCTTATTTTTATGCCTGCGTTTGCGGCACTTCAGATCCCTTTAGAAAAGCATCCTTGTTTAATCTGACTGCTGGTGCCATGTGCATCTTGTTGATTAGAGGCCTTTTAAAGACACCGTTCATGAGTGACTCTTTGCATGCCTCCCTGTCAGCAGCTTTTTGCTCCTCTTAAGCCTCTTGAACGTCTTGCTTGCCAGATTACAAACCTTTTCAACAGAAACAGTGTGATGACTGAATGCCTGTGAACTTTACTCTGGAAGTGCCAGTCACGTAGGGGATGGAGGAGGGGGTGGGAGACAAAAAGGACACCTGTATTTTGTCACAAGAGGCCATCTGGAGATGCTGTAAAGAAAATGCATTACTTAAATAATGCCTGCCAATCAATGGGAGAATCCAGTGCTGGAGGGTGGAGATTATCGTGGCTAATATTCATTTTAAGAAAGGAGAGGGAGGGAGGAAATCAAAAGTAACCTGATTGCTAAGCACCCCTCCTTATGGGTGGTTTGTTCCATTCCCAATTGCAAGCTGCAGATATGGTGAAATGGAAGGGCTTTCAGTGGAGGAGGATGAAAGAAGCTGATTGGTTGTCTTCTATGAATCATCAGTGAAGGATGGAAATAGTTTTGCATTGCTCAGCCAGAGTGTCCTGAGGGTGAAAATATCCTCTGTGTTCATTGCATATTATAGTTGCTTTGACATCAGTGTGTGTGTGTGAGAGAGAGTTTGTGTGTGTTTTCCTGCCTGCATTTTAAAATTGCATTTCAGAAAATGTGTGATTACAAAGTGATCAAATTGGCATGTCTTTTAAAAACTGGAAATGTCTGAGCACCAGATGTGTGCTATTTTATTTAAAATATTTTTAGACCTCTTTTTTAAAAGAATTAGCTTTGCCTAGCTCTTTACAACCACTGAGCACAATACAATGCCTCTTTGTGATGTGAATCTAGTGGTGTGAGGTGAGAATGTTCTCCAGAGAATATTCTCCACGAACTGTAAATTCTCATGTAAGAACCAGTTTTACACCCCACATTTTAAAAATCTAGTAAATAATCAGTCAAGCTGTGATACTGCCAGTGTAAGTAATGAATTGTGATTTTTTTGATCCAGTTACATTACTGGGCATTGTGTCATTCACCATTGGCAGTTCTGAAATGTGAGCTGCAGAAAACATTTTTCATTTTTCTTTTAAAAATGCTATTCATTTAATTTAATGAACATCTGAATTTGTATGTATTTCAACTATATTTAATAGCCCTTTTTTCTATTTTGGTGTGACCTTATTCTTAGCAATTCTATACCCTTGGCCATACAGTGTGATTTAAAAAAAAAAGAAAGTAGCTTTAATGCTTTATACACTAAAAGTACCTAGGCCTATACAATTAGGTATAACAGCATGTGAGGTGGCCTTGATTTAAACAGTTGACATTTCTATATTTTTTATTTTATTAGTGTTGCAGTGAAAATACTGTACCATGCTTATTATAAATACATTCTTATTAAAGAACGTATTCATGTAGCGGACCTGAGGTTTTTTTATATATTCCTTTTACTTTAAAAGCTACATTTGGTGCAAAAAATCAAAGAATGGGAATTCACTGCATTGCCCCATTGAATAAAAGTATCTGTACAGTTTTTGGTTGCCATCTGAACAAGTTTACCCATGAATAAACATGTATATTAACTAATTATATAATTTTCAATGCATTAAAATTATTTCATTTTCAATGCTTTAAAATGAATATTCTTCTATTTTAAATGAATATTCTCTAATATTCTCATTAATCAAGAATATTCTCGAGAATATTCTCCAAAAGATTATTCTCAAGAATTTAACAACACTATGTGGTGAGCCATTTGGAGTGATGGAGTAGAAGGCAAAGCTCCTTTGCCAGGATGGTGAATCTCAGGTGGGGGTGGGGCGAATGTGGCTCTCAGTCTAGACCTCTGCCTGGCCCTTCGGACTCTCCCCATGACAAAACCTTTCTCCAGCCGCGCACCTTCCTTGGTCCTCCTCTAGCGTTTGTGATTGACTGGGATGTTTCCTTGAACTCTGATAATGCCTATTGCTTACCTGGATGCAGGATAGAGTTTGTGCAAAAACTAATCTATTGCAGGAAGGCACAGTCCCCCCCCCCTTCCACTTTTGCCTCTGTCCTCATGTACCACTGTCATGTGGCTCTCAGAAGGTTTCCCAGAGGGGAATGTGGCCTCAACCTGAAAAAGGTTGCTCGCCTCTGTTTGACACATTGAAGAAGAAGAAGAAGAAGAGTTTGGATTTGATATCCCACTTTATCACTACCCTAAGGAGTCTCAAAGCGGCTAACATTCTCCTTTCCCTTCCTCCCCCACAACAAACACTCTGTGAGGTGAGTGGGGCTGAGAGACTTCAGAGAAGTGTGACTGGCCCAAGGTCACCCAGCAGCTGCATGTGGAGGAGTGGAGACGCGAACCCGGTTCCCCAGATTACGAGACTACTGCTCTTAACCACTACACCACACTGGCTCTCTTGAATAGTGATGCCTGCCAAATGAAGCTTTTCCCATTTCTTTTTTCTGCATAGTGGGAAATCTCATGCTTGTCAAATATCAGTAAAATGTCCAGAAGCCTAGCCAGAACAAAAATAGGAGCCCACATGGATCTTATACTCACATTTGCAACAGAAGGTTGTCCCTTTGCCCATCTCCTGGCATCTTCTATACATGTCCACCCCCAAATGCAATAAAGGGAATATATTCTTAAGAGTGACCTGTACTCTGAGGCACTATGGTACCAGAATGCAGCAGCTAATAACTAAAACACTGCTGGAGAAAACTAAACGTCTAGCATAGAGAATTAGCACCAGCAGCAGAGGTTGGTTTCTTCTTTTTTAAAATCAATGAAGTCTGTTTATTTATTTCCAATATTTGGCATGCCACTCTTTAGTCTCCCCGAGCAGTTTAGATAAACATTATGCAATGAGCGATACAACGACAAATAAAACAAGAACAGCAGCAGTAAACAAAATAACAGCAGAGGTTCAAAATAAGGAGGCATTGCTCTAGAGAAGCCAGAGGAAATTAAAAGTTCTCCACATGACACCCAAAAGCCAAGCAAACCATCGTGCTTGGTGCCAGCTAAGCCTCCTAGGAGAGAGCGTTCTAGAGGTGGGGGCGCCACAATGAAGAAGGCTCTCCACCCGCTCCCCCGTCTGGGGACCCAAAGAAGGACCTCAGAGGAAGGTTTTAATGCTCAGGCTCATGTAGGACAAGGGCTGCAAAGCACTGGGCAATCTATAGTCCTCAGTCTGTATGTGGACCCTGGGTTGCAAAAAAGCGGGAAAGGGGGGTGCAGAGAGGGCAAAAGGAGTGGCAGAAAGAGAGAGAGGGAAAGAAAGAGAATGATAATAACTCCCATTTGATATTTGAGTTCGTAAGTGACTGTGGAGGCCAATTCTGGACCCACACATCCCCACTTCCACAGTGGGGACATTGGTTTCCGGGTGGGAATTGATCACAGTGTGGATTTGCCAAGCGTGCCTTCCTCTTAGCACATTTCTCCCTTGTGTCCTGAGTTTGAGTGTCTTCAAAGCCCATGACACCTTTGGTAAATGCTGTTCTCCAACTGGAGTGCTCACAGGCGAGTGTTTCCCAGTTGTCAGTGTTTACACTACATTTCTTTAGATTTGCGTTGAGACAGTCTTTAACCTCTTTTGTTAACCATCAGCATTACACTTTCCATTTTTAAGTTTGGAATAAAGTCGTTGCTTTGGAATACGATCATCAGGCATCCGCACAACATGGCCAGTCCAACGAAGTTGATGTTGAAGAATCATTGCTTCAACACTGGTGATCTTTGCTTCTTCCAGTACACTGGTATTAGTTCGCCTGTCTTCCCAAGTGATGTGTAAAATTTTCTGGAGACACCATTGATGGAATCTTTTGAGGAGCTGGAGATGGCGTTTATAAGTGGTCCATGTTTCACAAGCATATAGTAAGGTTGGTAGTACAACAGCTTTGTAAACAAGCATTTTGCTTTCCCTGTGAATGTCCTGGCCCTCAAACACCCTGCACTTCAATCGGGAGAAAGCTGCACTCGCAGAGCTCAGGCGATGCTGGATTTCTGCATCTTTACCTTTGGCACAGAGATAAAGTGGATGGTGCTTGATTTCTAGAGGCCGGTACTGTTCGCAACTGATCCAGCTTGAGAAACCTTGCTTGCGTGGATTGCAGGCTTCAGCAGTTCCATATCTCTGTCTTAGGCTGATGTTAAATGCACAGGAAGAAATTATCTACTTTAGCTCAGCTGCTGAATGCTGAGGTAGCCCAAGTGGTACCCTACAGCTACTTTGAACCAAAACTAGCATGGCCATCGGTCAGAGATTATAAGAGTTTTAGTCCACAGAGCACTGTGGGTACCACATCCCTTATCTCTGAATTTCTGTCTTTAATGCTCTTCAAAAACCAGGCCGAAACTCTGGGTTAACCTCCACAGCCCTAACCAGGTAGGGTGTAGAAAAATTCCTTCCTGTAGCACCTTAAAGACCAACTAAGTTAGTTCTTGGTATAAGCTTTCGTGTGCAAGCACACTTCTTCAGATACACACAGGTAGGGTGTGTTATTGTGCTTATGCTTATCACTAGATTGATACAAGCCAGGGTGGATTTTCTGCACAAGCCTTTATTGGAGAAAGTCTGCACTGATGATTTTTGCTGCAGCAGTCTCTTCATGACAGTGTTTCATCTCCCCCCACTCACACAATTTCCTAGAGGCTCTTGTGTTCACAGCTGATCCAGTCTGAGAGCATTGCTTGCATAGACTGTAGGCTTCAGCAGATGGCGTAAAAGCCCTGAGCAAAGGTAGCGGGAGAAAAATTAACCAGGAAGGAAACTGATGCAATTTAGATTAGCAAGTAAGTAAGCTAAGTACTAATGAATACCAGATGCAGTCTGGAATGCAATATTATCCCTTATTTCTGAAGTTTGGCAAAGGAACAAGCAGGTGGCTTTAATGGTGTTGTGCACAAAGGAATGCAAACAAGTTATTTAAAAAAAAAAATACAAAATTGCATTCTGTTATATTATATAACTGAGGAACTTCAGATGCAGCTCAGCTCATAAATGAAAGCTAGTGTCTACAAATTCCTTAGGTTTCAATCACTTTGCACAAACAGAATATTCCTATTCACAGCTTACTCATGTAGAGCAGGGCTCCCCAACCTTTTTGGACCCAGGGGCATATTTGGAAATCTAAGAAATGGTTGTGGGTACTGCAAAATATCCATTTCACAGAAAAAAAACTGGCGATGCTCAGAATACCTCCCCTCCAAAAAAACCAGGCAAATCACCTATAAATATCCTAAAGCAGGAAGCCCCCTGCCCCCTCCAAAAAACCTCTTCCAAACTGTCAAAGTGAGAACAAGTTAGGGTTGAATTTGAATCTGTAGACAGTGCAGCTCTTCATCACAAGTGTTATGTGTGCACAGTAGAAAATCCCACAGGCCAACCCTTGCTGCTATTGCATTCTGTGCCGGCTGTAGCTTCCAAACCAATCCTAAGGGCATCCTTAGTTGAGATTCCTGCATTTCAGGGGGGTGGACTCTATGATCCACGGAGTCCCTTCAACTCTGCAACTCTATGATTCTCACATGAAGTGCATTATGGTTGGTGATCCAATGGTGAGTTTGCCAGTGCAGTGGCTAGGCTATCCATGCCCAGGATTGGTTGTAGCAGATGCATCTGCCAAGGCTAGCAATAGGTGTACCTTGCCCCCAAGGTAACTTAATGCCTCTGTTGGCTAGGATGGATTCAATAGCACATCCAAGCTCCACTCTTTTTCCTTCAGAGAAGGAGTGCAACCCCACCCAGAAGCTGGTAAATTACCAAATTATCAGACTTATTCCAACAGGTGACATCTGGTAATAATGCAGAGATCTAGGCCTTGGTTAGCCAGTGGTGTACCAAGAATTCCCTGTGGGAGATCCTTCAGCCTCTTGTAGAACTACAATTCTTAGTGTTCGTTAGGACAGACTGCCATATATCAATGTACATATGTGAACTGTATTCACACTGAGGAGATACTATGCGAAAGGAAGGCGTGTCATAGGGAGACCTCCTTTCTCATTTATTTTTATTTTCCTTTGCTGTGGCCTGAAAAAGGTTTGTGTGTCTACACCCAGTCTTTGCCCTTGCACATATGAAAGGGTCATTCCCATGTCCCGGGATGTTTACAGGCTTTCTGTCTTCAAGATAAACCAAGGCAGAAATTCTGTAAAATCCCTTAATCGGTAAAGCCAGTGTCACTATTTAAGTGTGTGGCCATACCACAAAACTGGTAAGAAGCAGTTTCAGAGGAACCCAACTCTGACTATTAGAGTGAAAAACAACTCCAGATAAGGTAAAAGGAGGGCTCTGCATATACAGTAAAAAAAGAGGGGGGGGGAGACTGAGAAATTGTTCTCAAGGGCTGTGGTTGGATGAGATATGGTGCTGGGGTGGCAGAAGCTGAAGGGCTGGAGAAGAAACCACCTAGATGGCATTTCTTTCCAATATAGGGTGTTCTAATGCTCTCACAGACTCTTTTGAACTTTGTCCAGTAATGCATTACAGTGGTACCTTGGGTTACAAACACTTCGGGTTACAAACTCCGCTAACCCGGAAGTAGTACCTCGGGTTAAGAACTTTACCTCAGGATGAGAACAGAAATTGTGCACCGGTGGTGCAGCGGGAGGCCCCATTAGCTAAAGTGGCACCTCAGGTTAAGAACAGTTTCAGGTTAAGAATGGACCTCCGAAAGCAGAGGTACCACTGTACTGAATAATGGGTGAGCCCACAAAGGGAATTTTCTCCCACAGTACCCAATACTGAAGAACACCTCCCTGGTTCTCCTCTCAACACACATTTGTTTCTGGTGGTCCAGAATTTTTTATCCTAGGAACTGGGTCTGACAACTTGCTAGCATGAACTGATTTTTTTTTACATTCTGAAGTACGGTAATGTAAGGGTATCGGGGGTTACTCGAGAGCAATCAGGCAAATGCCTCCCTGGTCGGCTGTAAAGCCTCGTTATTGGTGCCAAAAACCCTTCACCATGCAGAGTGCCACTATTCCGTGGCTCGCTCATTCACTGGCAGAATCTGAGAGTGGGCGGTCCTTAAACCTTCCCCAGCAGAGTTTCTTGACGCCCAATCTGCGCCTCCCCTCTCGGTGCAGAAGCCTACTGCGCAGGGAGGGCGTGGGTAACGGAGGACCTCTCTCCTCCCTGCTTTGCCCAGGCAAGGTGTCCTGGCACCGCCTCACCTCCTCCGAGCCCTGAAGCTCCTCTCCACTGGAGGCGTGGTTACTCTCCTCCGCTGAGGAGGTGCTGCTTCCCACAATCTTTGGGGGCTCTCTGTAATCCATCCGGCTTTCCCCCTCTCGCCCCTGAGCTGATGGCAGTTCCCTGACAGGTACTTTTGGAATGAGCAATTTGTTGCAAAATGACAACTGTGCCCACGTATGTTACCTGTGCACTGCTTCCAGGCTGAAAATGCATGCATACCTGGAGGTTTATGTTTTGCCAGAGCCCATGGACCGTTCTGTCAGCTCCTTCTACACTTAATTTAGCTGTTAACCTCATCTGTTGTTTGAAGAGGTTGGAAGTGGCTCAGTCTCTTCATTACATGCCACACATGTTTGTTCAGTTTCTTCGTCAAAACGAGTTGACAGAATTGTGACTTATGCAAGCACAAGTTCTTTCCCCATTATTCTAATCATATATCAATCGTTGGATTTTCTGGTAGTTTCAGAGTAGATGTCACTCGGAAAGGATGGGAATTATGCAGACAGGGTGCACACCTCGCACCAGGGAAGAAGCCTGCCTAGTGCACTGCAGATAGCTTGCTTATAACACATGCTGATCCTATCCAATGGGTTACTCTGCATGGTGACATTCCCCCCCCCCTTTTGCAGGATCTTTTCACAATTACTCTCATAGTTCCTATGTCCCATAGCAACATAGGAAGTGCCTTAAACCATGTCAGACCATTGAGTCATCTAGGTCAGTATTGTCTACACAGACTGGCAGCAAGCCTCCAGGGTTTCAGACAGGATACATCCCCATCCCTACTTGCAGATGCTAGAGATTGAACTGGGAATCTTCTGTATGCAAAGCAGATGCTCTACCAATGAGCTACAGCCCTCTCTCTCTCTCTCTCTCTCACACACACACACACACACTCCAGGGACATCTTGCATTTCCACTTTGCGTCTAGTGCTTGGAATGGTAAAGGAAGGTCCATCTAGTCTAGCATTCTGTCCCCAGCAGCAGTAGGCAGTCAAATGCCCTTGAGAAACTTCCAGGCTTGGCCACGTGGGAGAACCTGTAATGCAGATGAATGGTGGTTTGGAGCATAGAGCAGGAGCGGGTAACCTTTTGCAGCCCAAGGGCCAGATTCCCTCAAGGGCCACATTCCACATGGGCAACATGGGCAGAGCATGGTAACAGCTGGTGGGGTGGAGCAGCTTTGATCACCAGCCGCCATCTGTCTTAATGTCTCCTGCAGGACCTTCTCCTAAAGAAGACATTTGCTTAGAATTTCAGCTGCCTCTAGTATTTTATCCCATGTCAGCAGAGGCATTCTCTTGTTTTTATGTTGATGGTAGCATGCATGGAAGTGGCTGACCATTGGTATGTGACAAACCAGTATAACACAGTATCACTCAGAAGGCTACAGCGCATTCAGGTTGGTTGAAATTGTCTTCAGTCAATTGCAATTGTCTTGCAAATGTCTTAACACACCCAAGCTGTTGGTTGAAGTTTTAGTTGTCGCCGTTCTCTGAAACTTTCTTTCTTTTGCCTTGGACATAACTTATTCATAAGAGCTCCCTTTCCTCTTTGCATAGTGCAAAGTCAGCTCAAAGTTACCTGTCTTAATCTTCACCAGTAATTAGAAAAGGTAAAAGACGGCTATGTTTTTGGAAGGATGTGTGCATGCTTAACAGCAAGCTGAAGAGGTTGGTCCGTCTGTCTCTCTGTCTTTCTCTCCCCAATTCGGCAATTGATTTATTTAAATGGTGAAAAATAGTGTCTGGGGAGAAATAAAAGTGGAGCCGGGAGTGATGCTGAATGATATAGAAGATGTTCTGTAAGCAGAATGCCCACAATTGGGCTGTGCCTTCTGATTCAATTAGTTCAGTATTTTGGAGCCAGTTGTCTCTTGACACCTTGCAAAACAACACAAAAGATCCTCATGGAATGGCAGAGTCTAGAATTGGTCGTGACCAGCTACTTTCTGCTTTCTGCTTGGGGATCTCAGTCTGCATAGGATTGTGCCATTCTTATCTAGCCCCATTTCTGAGTGGCCATTCATCACTCTTATCCTGCCAAAAGCTAATTAAAGCAGTGGCCTGCAGGTGAGAGTTTTAAATGAGCCATTTAAGCTTGAATGGAAAAGCTTCCAAAACAAATCCTCCACACAGGAGGAAGGAGGAAACCTGGGGTTGGAATGTAACTTTTTAAATAGATTTAACATACAGTAAAAGCAGGCAATTTGGACCATGGGCTTCTACGATCTGAGCTTCTGGAAAGGGCTTATCTAAGAGCATACCTTCCAGATAATAATAATAATAATAATAATAATAATTTATTTATACCATGCCCATCTGGCTGGGTTTCCCCAGCCACTCTGGGCGGCTTCCAACAGAATATTAAAATACAATAGTCTATTAAACATTAAAAGCTTCCCTAAACAGGGCTGCCTTCAGATGTCTTCTAAAAGTCTGGTAGTTGCTTTTCTCTTTGACATCTGGTGGCAGGGCATTCCACAGGGCAGGTGCCAATACTGAGAAGGCCCTCTGCCTGGTTCCCTGTAACTTGGCTTCTCACAGCGAGGGAACCGCCAGAAGGCCCTCAGCACTGGACCTCAGTGTCCAGGCAGAAGGATGGGGTGGAGACGCTCCTTCAGGTATATTGGACCAAGGCTGTTTAGGGCTTTAAAGGTCAGCACATAAATATATGTGGCAAATGAGATAGAGGGACAGGCCTGGTTCACACTTTCCATTGCAAGGCTGTCCAGGTGCAACTTCAGCCAAATGCATCGCTTGGGGTCCCAAGCAGAGTGGAGCAAACAAGGAGCCTGGGTGGATGATGGAGTGTGATAGTCAAGAGAGCAGGCCAGGAAAGGAAGCAGAAATCCGGCCTCTACCTACCTAGAGGGAACAGAGACTTAAAATCTAAGAAAGGACAAGTAGCCATCTGGTGCTAAGCTTTACCTGAGGAAAAGGGCCATAGCTCAGTCGTAGAATATCTGCTTTGCATGCAGAAGGTTCCCAGGTTCAATTCCCACCATCTCCAATTAGGGCTGAGAGAATCTCCTGCCTGAAACCCTTAAGAGCCACCACTGGGCTGTGTAAACAATGCTGAGTGAGATGAACCGATGAGTCTGGTTCGGAAGAAGGCAGCTCTCTATGTTCCTAAGGTCAATGAAAAGCCAGCTTTTATTTATTTATTTAGATTCATATATCACCCTTTGCATGAGGCAGTTTACAACTAAATCAAATCAGATGAAAAGAATGAATAAAACAACACAACCCTTAAAAATTACCAGCACAATAACTTGAAACAGGTCACTAAATGACAGTTACTAATAGCACCAGCAACTAATCTGTTGTCTTGCCTCCTTTAAACATCCATCCCCCCCAAAATATGTCTTGTAACCAACCACCTTAAAACTATTAAGAGATGGGGTCAGACGCAGCTCAGCAGGGAGAGAATTCTGCATGTGAGAGATGCCACTGAAAAGATGCTTCCCTGGAGGCCCCATCAAATACTGCAGCCTATGTAATAGTGGGAAGTAATAGTGCCACTGTATTCTGCTCTGGTCAGACCTCACCTGGAGTACTGTGTCCAGTTCTGGGCACCACAGTTCAAGAAGGACACTGACAAACTGGAACGTGTCCAGAGGAGGGCAACCAAAATGGTAAAAGGCCTGGAAACGATGCCTTATGAGGAACGGCTAAGGGAGCTGGGCATGTTTAGCCTGGAGAAGAGGAGGTTAAGGGGGTGATATGATAGCCATGTTCAAATATATAAAAGGATGTCACATAGAGGAGGGAGAAAGGTTGTTTTCTGCTGCTCCAGAGAAGCGGACACGGAGCAATGGATCCAAACTGCAAGAAAGAAGATTCCACCTAAACATTAGGAAGAACTTCCTGACAGTAAGAGCTGTTCGACAGTGGAATTTGCTGCCAGGAGTGTGGTGGAGTCTCCTTCTTTGGAGGTCTTTAAGCAGAGGCTTGACAACCATATGTCAGGAGTGCTCTGATGGTGTTTCCTGCTTGGCAGGGGGTTGGACTCGATGGCCCTTGTGGTCTCTTCCAACTCTATGATTCTATGATTCTATGATTCTATGTAGGGACCACCAAGAGAGCCTCATGTGTTTCTCTTAAAGCACATGCAGGTGGATATGGAAGGAGACGTTCTTGCAGATATTTTACCTGCAAACAGCAGTGTCCAAGCCATACCTGTAACGAATCCCTATCCCCAGGTATAGTTCAGAATTATTCCCAAGTGTAGCCCAAAGTTGATAGAGAGGCCACTGAAGCTGAGTGGTTGGGTGACCAGGGACTCATTCTCCTAAGGAAAGAGGACACAACACAGAAACCTGTGAGAGTACCTGTAATTTCTTAGCAGGAATCTGCTGCCTATCTTGAGCTAGATTGTTTAGGGCAGGGGTCTGCAACCTTTAAGACAAAAAGAGCCACTTGGACCTGTTTCCGAAGAAAAAAAAACTGGGAGCCGCAAAACCATTGCGACATTTAAAGCATGCGCGCCGCTGCCCTCCGATCTGACAGCGGGCGGGAAGGTGATGTCGGGACGGTGCGTGACTAACGCACGCACCGCCCCCATGCGACGTCATAGCCAGTACAGCGCCCGCCACAGTGGGGAGTGTCGGGGCGCACAATGCGCCTCCTCCCCTCGCTAGTATCCGCCCCGGAGCCGCGGCAAAGGTGTAAAAGAGCCACATGCGGCTCCGGAGCCGCGGGTTGCAGACCCCTGGTTTAGGGAGACTGGCGACTGACACCAGCTGGCATCATGACCCAAGGATACCAGCATGCACCATACTGGTGGAGCTGCCAAAGTTTCTGAAGGTCAATAATCTCCTGCAGCTGAGACAGTGCAGAACCTTCCCTGGACCACATCCAGGCTATTTTCCTCTTGAGAACTTTCTTTTGTAGTATATATATTGCATTATGTTTATGCTTTAGGGTTGCTTCAAGGGATGCGAGTTAAACCTTAATGAGTTTCTGTCCAAGAGGCATCAGGAAAATAAATGCCGTTCCACCTCCTTTCTCTCTCTCCTCGCTGCGCTCTTGCTCCCTCCGCCTACCTTTCATCTGAGCAATCATATAATCATATGTTACTGAGTAAACAACAAGGCCTTAATGTTCTAAATGGGGTTTAAATGAAACCATAATGACAAACAACACAGATTTCCCCCCTTTTGCAATAAACAAATGTTTGCAGAGAGCTGTATTCATTTGTTAAGAGAGGTGGAACAGCAATCCCACATGACAATTTAGCTTGATGGTGTTTCATTGCGTGTCAAGGCTTCCACTATAGGGTGGTGGGCAAAGGAGTGATTTTCCTCTCTAGTGTGTCCATTGCATTTGAGTTGATGAAAAGGCTCCACAGCGCTATGGGAGTGCAAATGCTTTACATGCAAAAGGTGCCAAGAGTCAGTCCCTGGGAATACTAAGTAAGGTGGGAAAAGTCCTTTTGTAAAACCCTAGAGAGCAGCTGCTAGTCAAGAGTAGAAAATATTAAGTCTGATGGTCACACTCAATGTAAAAAGCAGCTTCCTAAGTCCCTTCCTTATCTGGCTGTCTATCCCAAACCCTAAGGCAAAGTAAGGAGTGTTGCCTAATAGTGATTGCACTGTTTCAGCATTCTGCATGCCATTTCAGAGAACAAGCTGCCCCAGAGGCAACTGAATTTTCTTTCAGCACATACAGTATAACTTTTTTGAGCCCATAAGAGTGTTTCTGGAGTGTTCTCTCTGCAGAGATATGAAGTGCTGCCATGGAACTTAAAAAGACTGCAGTGAAAACCTATGGAGTATTTATAGCTCACAATTGGTTCCTGCCTATCTAAATGGCTGACAAGTTATGGCACAGGATCACAGTGGGCTATGCATACATTCCCCAGGAACACAGGGGTCTCTTAGTGCAAGCTGAGCATTACTTAGGTGTTCCACTAGTTTAGTATGTTTACAACAGTAATGTTGATATTTGGGGGTGCTGATTTATTATTTCATAATACCACATATTTTTAAAACACTGTGGTGGTTCCTGTCGGAGTGAGGGAGTTGGAAAGAGAAAAAAGACTCCAGATTTTACAGGGAATATCCAAATTCAGAGTACAAGAACATAGGAAGAACCTGCTGGATCAGGCCCCAGTAGCCCTCCTAGTCCAGCATCCTGCTTTCAGAGTGACCAACCAGATGCCCCCAGGAAACCAGGAAACAGGACCTGAGCATAAGGACACTTTCCCCTCTTGCAGTTTCCCAGATGTGGTATTAGAGGCATATGCTGCCTCTGACAGTGGAGGTAGAACATAGCCATCATCTCTAGTAGCCACTGATAGCCTTGCCCTCCATTTAAAGTCATCTGTGTTGGTGGCCATCACTCCCTATTGTGTGAGCAAATTCCATAGTGCAACTACGCATTATGTTAAGAAGAAATACTTTCTTTTGTTGCTCCTGAATCTTCCGACATCCAGCCACACTAGATCCAGGCAGGCAGCAAATGTACATGTAGAACTGCCATGAAAAGGCACAGGTGGGATTGGCAGATGAATGCTGCCTGACACCAGGTTAGACTATTTGCTCACCCCGCTCAATATCCTGACTGGCAATGACTCTCCAGGGTCCAAGGCGGAGGAAATCTTTCCCTGCCACAGTGATTGATCCTTGGACCTTCTGCATCAAAGCATGAACTCTATCACTGAGCCCTCTCCTAATGGTGAAATCCAATCCTCTGAATCACCCCCTTCACTCCAATTCTCCCATTCTCCTCATTAGGGGGTCCAGCCTTCTCCCCATGAAATATGTTTGCCTGCTTTCAGTGGCCTGCTGATGAGTGCAATGCAGGCAAGTGGGGAAGGATTACGGGCTTTCATGAGTATTTCCAAGGGGAAAGAGTGGGCAGCCTTCTTAAAGACTGATTGGCTAGCCAGAAAGCTCTCTTTTTCAAACTCTGTGGCTTGAGGTTTTCCAATACATTTGTGGCCAACGATTGCAGTTTGATTTATAAGAGGTTGAGAAATGGTCAATACAAGAGCAGACATTTAATAAATTATCATGGGCTTCATTTTTTAAAAAGAGCTTAAGACTTCCGCAAGTTGCTTTTAACCATTATTTATAGCCATAAGTAAACACCTCACATTGATACTCTTAACCTATCTTTAATATTTGATTGGGATTTCTCTGCTTGCCTGCCCACTTGCCTGTCTCCTTGCTTAGGTTTAGATTTATTAAATAAACAAAGGCCCAATGTGATTTACAACTAGTATTAAAAAGTGAGTAAAGCATCAACATATTAAAAGTATAATCAAAATTCTAATGTTCAATCAGTTGTGTTGCCCAAATGCTCAGGGGACTTCATTGCTTGGTACCAAAAGGATAACAAAATTGGGGCTAGGTGGGCTTCCCTGGGGAGAGCATTCAGTAGATAGTGAGCTACTACAGAAAAGGCCTGTACTCTCATCACCGCCCTCTGGCTCTCCTTCAGAGGTGCGTGCCCATTATTCTTCCTATTCTATCCTATCCTTATTCAAGAGTATGCCCCTTCAGTCCTATTTCTAGAAGATCCTGGCCTGTAGTTGCCTTGGGCTCTGGATTCAGCCATCTTGTGGTTCTGCCCCAGAAATTCATCCAACTCTTTCCCATCCTGGGACTCTGCTCTTCACATGCTCAGCTGTCTACATCCCAAATGCTAACAGCCAGGAAGAGCTGAGAGCATCTCACCATCTGTTTTGTATTTAGCTTCCTTTAATGTCTGCTGAGGCCTCTTCTTTGAAAGGATTGTCCCTTGTTACAAAACATCACAGGTCTATGGAACATAATGGCTGTCATTTAACTTCAGACCAGCACAAAACAGAGACCACAGCTTTGTCTTGTTTGCTTTTGAAATATGTATAGATCTGCCAGATCAGTTATTCCCCAGCACTTGTAATATTTCAAGTTGTTGCCTTTGATTTCCAATATGTTCCCTGGCTGGTAGAGATGGAGGGAAAAAAATTAGTTATCAAATGGGTTTAATCCTGCTTTATCCCTCCACTCAGAGCACATGAATGTATGAAACCTTTTATAGTCCTAATGACGCTGAAGGAAAATATAAATTTTAACTTTCCAAATCAATCATACTTCCTAGATTGATTTCCATTCCAGACACGAGAAGAATATGCGAACATTGGCTTATTTCATTCTCATTTCTGTTTTCACCTGAATTCACTGGCATCCCTAGTTAAGTACCAAGCAAACTGAAAGAAAATGGAAGGTGGGAAGAAGAAACAGTTCGGTTCAGTGCCCTGTTCAGTGCCCAGCTTGACCTTACAGTTTGGAATCCTGTTTTGTTGTTGCCACCCGTCTGTCTTGAGAGACAATGGGGTGTGCCTCCAATAGTGAAGACAAACTGCTGTAGCAAGCTTGAGCAGTGTGTATGGAGGTCCTGGGCTGTCCAGATGACAGGAACCCCCTCTCAGTCTCACTGATGTGAGACCAAAGGAAAGCAGAGCAATACCTTTGACACTAGCTTGGCTACGGGAGTTCCTAGAAGGAGGCATATAAGGCACTATACAACCATCTTAGGGACTCCACTCCAGATTTGTGTATGGTTTACTCCTTAGCCTTTTCTTTTTCCAAAGATATCCTGCAAGGCAGTGGAGGTTTAGTGCTAGAGTTTTCCTGCTCCTAGATGAGCTACCTTCTCAGGTTGACAAGCCTCATTTGTCCCTCACTTCTACAGCATGTACAGAACTCGCTTTCTTGGCCATTGGACTCACTATTGCTCTTGCCCTCCATTCTACCAGAGCCTTTCTTCACATGCATGGGAAATCTCAAAGAGTTTGAGGCCCATTGGCTACCTTCACCTGGTTTAGCTGGCCAGTCACAGCTGTTTTAAGGGGTGTGGTTGCTGTTGGCAGATTCTAGCAGCCACAGGGGAGAACCCGGTGCAGGTGGGGACCAAAGGTGGACAAACTACCACAAAAGGAGCACAACAAGAGGTACTACCTCTCCCCTAATACCCCGTACACTCAGCAGCAGGAAATATAAATATGAAAAATATCTACATGTAAGCCCAATACACAATCATTTGACTCCTTGGACCTCTGTGGCTGCAATCCTACTGCTTTAAAAATAAAAACTGAGATAGCCTAATTCATTAGGCTCTTTATTTCTTCAGTGCTAATGGTTATTGGGTTAAAGACTTGTGCCAAATTCTAGATGAGCATTATGAAGCAAATGCAAAGCTAGAATATTTTTATCTTCAAATATCTGAATACATGTGACTAAACTGTCACATCTGCAGGATCTCTGCTGTTACAGCCTACAGGTGAACTCACCCAGATATCCAGCCATGGAAAACCGAAACAAGTTAAGTGCACCCTAAGAATTCACTGAGGCTGGATGAAGAGAAAGCCTGCGAAATAAATGGACCTACCTGACGGCTATACAGCTTGTGTGTTGATTGAGCAATAAAGAAATAAAGAATTTTCCTAACCAATAAAAATGCAGGCACTTTAATAATCCACAGTGAAATTGCTTTGAATCCCAGAGCACTTTCTGCACACTGTGTGTCTCCGGAGAACCCATACGTTATTCTGTCAGATTGAGTGATACCCTATTTTGGTAATAACAACAAGAGTCATTCATTACTTGTGGAGTTATTTCACTGCTGGAAATATGGCAATGTGAATTTACAACACCCTCCTCCCCACCCCTACACAAAAAGACTGAGATTAACTTTATGAGGGGTAGAAGATGCAGGTGAGAGGAACAAAGGAATAAGAGAAAGACTCTTGGTTTGGTAAAGTCGCTTTCAGATTTGTTTGTGCAAGTGTGGCCACATCCACACCATACATTTACAGCACTATGATAGCACTTTAAATAGCCATAGCTCCCCCCAAAGAATCCTGGGAGTTGTAGTTTGTTGAGGGTGCTTAGAGTTGTTAGGAGACCCCTATTCTCCTCACAGAGCTGCAATGATCTGAGGAGTTTAATGATCAATCCTTTTTCTCAGAGAAATCTGGGGACCGAAACTGAAGAAGCAAGGGAAAGAAGGCAGTCCTCTGCCACCATCCAAGGGCCACCAAATCTTGGTTGTACTTTTAATCTGTTGTAAGCCTCTTTAGAGAGTATCAGGAGGGCAAGGTAATAAATAGGGGGAGGTGGAATACTGTTGAGGAGGAGGCATTGGGTTGTATTCAATAAATTATTGCAAAAACAGAATGACCTTCTGCTCATGCAACATGAATTCCCCTCCCTCTCCTCCACATGCTGCCCGAATTCCCTCAAGCTTATGCCATGGATGCTTTAGTTGAGATTCCTACATTGCAGTGGGTTAGACTCGATGAGCCTTGGGGATACCTTCCAACTTTATGATTCCATAAGTCTATGAAGAAGAGTGAGGGGAAAGTTCCATTGCACAAATGGAACACATTCTGCATGTGACTACATTGGATTCAACCCGTTAGTATTAAAATAGATGGGTAAAACTAAACTGTCTGCACACTGGTTTATCCATCTCTTACTCAAAAATAATCTCTAAAAGTGTGAGGCAAGATTTACAACATAATATAGTCCTATCACAGAGTGTAAAACTAATAAAGATAAAACTGATATGCCAGGAATAAATATAGATAAAAGGTTAAAAGGGCTGAAACAAAATGAATCTGTTTCTGGAAGGAGAAGCCAGATAATGCTAACTAGGAGCATGAATGATTTGTATAAATATAATTATGTGCTATTTTTATATAAGTGTTCATCATTAATACAGATGTGGGGAAAGAAGTAAATTTGGGCCTTTCTTGATAGAATTTCAGCAGTGAAAATATTGTTGCTGCCTGAACTAAATTTTCTTTTTCAGTTTTCCCAATTAATTTGAAAGATGAGTGGATGAAAAAAAAATGGCAAAGGCTAACAGTAAAGTATATCTGGAAAAATAAAAGACCACAGTTGAATCAATAGTTCTTCGAGAAGATGAAAAGGAATCATTACTTTTCCAAATATTAAGATATATTATTGGAGTTGTATCAACTGGATGGATTATGGATTGGATTTGATAATTATCAAGAAACATCCGTCTGTACAAATGAACAAGAAATCAGTGGTCTCCTGCTGCTAGCCATGTTAATGGGTAAATAGCAGTGTATGCTGGAAAAGATTAAAGATAATGATCTGCTTTCAATTCTGTTTAGAAAATCTGGCAAGGTTAAAAGCTACCAATTGCCTCACAAAATTTAGTTTTAAAAGCAGAACAAATACATCTTAAAATATAAAGCAGATTGGAAGTATATGAGCTTTGATCTCACCCCCTTCTTCATTTGCAGGTGGCAAAATGGTTCTTTTCCTTTCCTTTTCTGTTTTACTGGCAGGGATGGGGGTGGATTTTGTTTGATGAGCACTAGGATATCATAATATAATGTTGAAGGGCTGAATTCAACTAAAATCTTATATCCCTATTCAAAGAGAATCAGGTATAGTGGGTATATTACTTCCCTCAACTTGAGCCCATTTTAACATTTTTTCATACATATAGATAAGGGCTGCATTCACAAATGGAGTTTATTCTGTCCGTTTTGCTGATTATAAGGCTAGCGCTTCCGTCCCGTTTCTTAACATTCACACTGCAAGACCTCTGCACCGTGTGTCATATTCAGTTTCATTCAGGCTAGCAGCCTGTACTGCAGTGTGAAAGGAAGGTTAGAAATCAGGTTTCCAGCCTCAGCTCAGCAGGCTCAACTGTGGAGGAGAGGAGCAGATCCTGGGGTGTGTGGTGCTCCACAAGCAGCTTTCTCTCAGGGTAGCCATTCATGGAAACTCACCCAGAACCTGCAGGATCATCCCTCCCCTAAACAGGATCCTGAGGGTGGAGTGAGGCTCAACTGGACCCTGCAGGTGAGAATAGATGGACGGAAAGGAAATGCGAAGGGTGATATCTTTGCCTCCACTGGTGGTGCTGGTGGACAGGATGGTAGGTCCCCAACTGCTGCTCCCCATTGCCCATCCTCAGCTGGAGGGGAGAGGCAGCCGACATGGTGAGATGATTGGCAGGTGCAAGGCTCCAGTAAGCCCAATGTCTGCTGCTCTGCTTGACAGCTGCATAAGACAGCAAGGAGAGTCCAAAGTTCTCCTGGACCCTGCACAGCTCTGCCAAAAACTGCCAGGCTTGCAAATGGATCCCAGGCCTTGGAAACAGATTCTCCCCTCCCCACGCCACTCCCCGCCAAAGCAAATCATATGGAAATGAGTGTTAAACTTGCCCTTTATTCCACTAGATTTCCAGATGTAGCTTTTATGTTATGTGAAAGCTCAAGCATAACGCAGAAATCAACCGATAGGGAAATGGATAAAACTGCAGTGTGTTACCCATAGTTAGAGGTAATATTTGTACACAAGGCTATACTGAAGTTAAGCAGGTCTCGGACTAGTCAGTGCCTGGATGGGAAGCACATCGCAGAAGAAAAGTAGAATATAAATGTTAGAAAATTAATAAAACAAATGCCCTGATTTTATTTATAAGCACATAGCAGCTTACGTTACAAGGAAGCGGATTTATTGGGGTGGAAGGAGGTTGGATTTCAAGCCCTCTCCTCTTGAACACTTTTCCCATGCATGTTTACTTAGCCCTGTTAGAACATAGGTTGCAGGCTTTCGTGATGCCACAGCTGCACTCTCCAAATATCTTGCACATGCAACTATATGAATGTTATAAATATGATATACTACTGTATTTTTCCATGTATAAGATTTATACATGGGGGCATCTTATACATGGAAAAATACGACCCCTATTTTTAGAGCCCAAAATAAAAAAATAAAAAATTGCAACATTCTGTGTATAAGAAGACACCCCCCCCCCCCCCAATTTTAAACTTTAAAAATTTGGGGGGAAATATAGTCTTATACATGGAAAAAATACGGTATCTTGTCAACAAGTTGCGATGGCAGCCCACCTAAGCCAGGAAGGCTTCTGGGCAATTTTAAAAGCCAACTCTTCTATGAAATCTACATCTTAGAGCAATACACATTTATTTCTTCTATCAAATGTTATGAATGGGTGAGGAATTCATAGTCCCTGTTAAATTTACTCTGAAATAAAAGCAGGAATACCAACAAACCTATGAGCGAGCACTTTGACCTTCCTGGCCATTCTTATCAAGGACCTGAAAGTAACCATCCCCAAGCAAATCAATTAGGGCTGAAGGATGGAACACAAGGAGATGGAATGAGAACTGATACAAAAAACTGAACTGCACAAACCAAGGTTTTAACAGGGACTATGAATTCCTCACTCGCTATAAAATTTGATAGAAGAAATAAAGGCCTATCTCTTAAAGAGGAAGATTGCATAGAGGTGCTTCCTTTCAAAAGGAAAGCTTGTGAAAGTTTGTGCTCTCAGACACATTAGGCTGCAGTCTAAACCCCACTTACCCAGGAGTGATTCCCATTGAATTTAGTGGACTCATTTCTAGGTAGAAATGGTTACGATTGCAGCTTTTGACTTAAGACCCAATCCTTCTGCACTGGATAGATTAAGGAGGGTAGTCTCGATGCTGTTCACTGTTCTCCCCCACATCTTGCCGAAGATATTGAAAAAGTGTTATAAAATGAGACCATAAATTGGTGAGATGTTATATGGAGGGGGAAAGATTTTCTGTACTTTTGCCACTTTCAAAAAATACAAATAAAAAGCAGGAAGGAAGACCTGTAGCAATTATAGAACAGGAAATTGCAGCCACCAAAAACATTTTAAAAATGAAAAACAACAACTTGAAAACATGTTCACAAAATGGTGAAAGCACCGAGGTGGGTGGGAGGTTATATAGCATATTCACAAATCATGTCACAAAATGTATCTGACAGGTGTTCATAACATCCTGTAATAATCACATTAGCAGTGAATACTGAAATTGCAGAAATATAACATTTTCCCAAGAATAAAAACATTGCCGTTTAAGTGTTGGGAAAATATGCTCTCCTCATAATAAAAGCAATATCAGAAACTGTACCCAAAACTAGTACTTTTTCTATACAAGAAACAAGCATTCTTTTGTACAGTGGTACCTCAGGTTACAGACGCTTCAGGTTACAGACTCCGCTAACCCAGAAATAGTTCCTTGGGTTAAGAACTTTGCTTCACGATGAGAACAGAAATCGTGCGGTGGCAATGGGAGGCCCCATTAGCTAAAGTGGTGTCTCAGATTAAGAACAGTTTCAGGTTAAGAATGGACCTCCAGGACGAATTAAGTTCTTAACCCGAGGTACCACGGTAGTTCAGAAATGATTTCATGGGAAAGTCCTAATATTGCATGCTGGTGATAATTGTGCTGCAACAGCTGTGTTTGCATCTACACTAGCTGTTTCCCCTAAGTTATGTAAGGAACAGATGGTGCAGTCTAGCACATCTCGTAGGTGGTGTGCCAGTGGCTGGAATCTAGGTTCAGGTAGCTTCTCTTCAATGGATGAACTTCAGCAGACCACAGAGAAAAGGATAAAGATGGGCCAGTATCATTGGCTCATATTGGGCAGCAGTCGCTGGAAAACCCATTTCCATATATTCTTCTGTTGATGAAACATCTGAATCATCCCTGCAGATGCTACTCTCATCCACAGCCTCCTAACCAGCAAAGAATGGCATGGGAATTTCCTGAGACAAGAAGTTGCAAATGGAAAAAGAAAAGTGATAATGATATTTGATAAGGATACGCCACATGCTGACAACTTTTCTTTTTCTATCCCACACCATATAATCTAATTAGCTATGCACTTCTAGTTGTGCAAAAACGAATTCAACAATTTGCAGTGAAATCCTATACATGTCTACTTAGAAGGAAGTCCCATTGATTACAGACTTAATTTACAAAACTCAACAATCAGGATGTCTAATTTCTAAAGCCCTACAAAGTGCTATGCTTTTGAAGCTAGTACTATTATTGATTCTCAAGACAAACAATAGTATTTCCTATTTTGAGGAAGAACCGGAACCGGAACCCAGCTGTTTTCATCTACCTAATGAGAGGCATCCTAATTCTCCTTCCCCTCTCCATGTAGAGTTTGTGATTTGTTGTTAGAAATAAAATGCCTTGTTTGTCCCTGAATTGGGCCCAGTTTTGAAATGTCAAGCTAGCTAAGACTGGTAGAAGAATATAATTTAGTAGGATACATTGACATGATGTATCGTAAACACTTAATTTACCTGTCATGACAGGGGAGGCGGCGGCGGGGGGGGGGGTGCACTTAAGAATTTTCTAAGGTATCTTGTATTGCCTGCAGCTGATGTCGGTTTCTATCTTTATTCGATAAAAAAATAACTGCTCCTTGGTTAGGAGTGAATGAACTTTGAAATGTCACATCAAGAATCTATGAACATCCAGAGAGCTGGAGGCTTACCTAAATTTTTATTTCACCCTCCCTGACAAAGAACACATGGGAAACTTCAAACCCAAAGAAATCCTTGCTAAACTAGAAAGGACTGCTCTTAACATAGTGGCAGGGAAACTTTTGGAAACTCTTAACAGAGCAATCCTATGATTGCCCGAGAGGCAGGGATTCTGGGAAGCCACTTTCAAACTCCTGCAGCAGTTTCTGCTTTTCAAATTCACTGGTAAAATGAAAAAAACACACAACTGTAGATTACAAATAAAATGGAGCGAAGTGCCAAACAAAATTAAAAATTAAAGAAAGCTTTGTTCATAGGGAACATAGTTCGTAGGGAAAGGAGGGAGAGGTTTTTTCCTATGGTTTTCCAGATTAAAGCAGCCAGAGTTAAGTTCATGTGCAGCATCCGTGTTTTTGTTAAGTTTAATTTGTATTACTTTTCTCTCTGTTCTTATTGAACTGAACACTGAGTAGTTTTGTCACATTTATTTCTGAAAACCCCTCTGGAAATGTAAGACCATATCATAGCTGCTTCCCTCAGGCACCATCAGATAGAGAGGAGAATGAAAATGCAATATATCAGATCCTTCTTTACACTGGAGCAGAAATCCCACACAATTTTTTTTTAACAAAAAGAAACATGGATCAATCATGCCATTATATCGCATTCTATAATCATTTACTACAGCAAGGATTAGGGAATATGTGATTGAGCCTTGTGCTACATAAGAGGACTGAAGTAATCCTTCAGATGCATCACACTAGGGGTGTTTGCACTTTAAGTTCAGTATGTGTACCTGTGTACAAAAACAGTTGAGTTGTGCACTTGTACAGTCATTCACATGTAATGTTCAGTGAGTGTACAGTCTGTACACCTATATACACAATAGTTGAGCTGTGCAACTCTGCAAGTGTATACCGTTTCACACAAATACTTGTACATGAGTAGAGCCAGCCCACAATCGGCTTCTTTGCACATTACACTGAAGTGATAGCTTGTACCTGTGTTCAGTGTAGTGTGTGAAAAAGCCAATTGTGAGCTTTAGGGGTGGGAAGTGTGTAATTTTGCTCCACAAAATTGCAGCACAAAATTCAGATCAGCATGAATTTTGAAGAATGGCTATGTTTCGGTTTGCATGTTTCTTCGGAAAACAAGTATTTGATAGACTCTCATCTAAATGTGAGCTGGATCCTATTCCCCCCCACCCCTAGTTCAAGCCTTGAAATTCACAAGTTCAGCAATGGAATCAAAATTGTATGTGGGTGGGGGGTGCTGCCTCCTTCCTTTGCCCCCAACCACCACACATTCAGCCAAAGGTGAGAATGAGCTTCATACACACATAACTAAGTATATGCATGTAGTATCTTTAGATGTACTTGGGGAACCTACAGGGCCTGATCTGATTTCCTGGTTGTATATACAGATCATATGGGTATGTTGCCTGTTCTCTTGCTTCCTCACAGATATGTATTGAAGGAGAGGAGAGGAACAGGTATGATCTTGCTTTCTCCCCATGCATTCACTCAGTGTGCGGATACAAATAAGAACTGGGCTATAGCCATTTCCTTTTATGCTGCTATTCTGCAGTTGTTAGAATGCCAGCTGTCTAAGTGAGTAGACATGCAACATGTATGGGTATATAGACCCGTGGTGTCACCTGGTGAGAAGCGAGCCATGGAGAAGTTTGTAGTAGTCAGGGCAGTTGTTGATCAGGCCATTAGACAAGAGGAAGGGTTATATTTTTCCAATGCTCCTGAGGAAGAAGCAACATGATTTGGCGACAGACTGAATATCTGGGACAAAATAAGAGTCAAGGAGGGGACTAATAGTGCCATCTACATGCACAACACTTGGCAGGGAACAAGAGGACCGAGCCCTGCCCTGAGAAGCTTCTAAAATAAATATCATCACAGGGTTACAAAAGAAGGGGAAGGAAGCAGAGGCAGGTGTGAGCAGAGGAGCATTGTGTGTTTGTTTCAGTAGCACATGCTTAGCGTTGCTTATAGACTCAGTTGTAGGAGGGCATGAGAACTAATGGGATGAGCCAAAGGCTCCACAGTAAAGACGGAGAAGAGAAAAACAAGGCTTCTTGTGTTATTAGGCATCTGAAGAGTGCTCTCCACTGAACACCAAAATGAAATTAAAGGGATGGATTTCCCCCCTAAAGGAATGAACTGGAGCACACTATTTGCTAAGCACCAAGGGCTCCTCCTTCTAACCTGTTTATTGAGCATTCATCCTGATTTGCTGGCAGAAAGCTTACACAGAGGTCAGACTATACACAGTCTTTATTGACCATTTGTTCTGATATGTCTGCCGGGTGGTTATAGAGCATTCATCCTGTATTCATCATGATTTGCTTCTGGAGTTTTTCTGTGCCTTCCTGTTAGTTTTCCATTCGTCCCACAATTTTCAACGCATTTCCCCATCACTTTCCAAAACTGTAAAAAATCTGATTCCTTTGGGTTTGCTACACTAGGGCAACAGAGTCCTTTAATTCACTTCAGTTGCACAATCCTAAATGCACTTGAATCCCTCCCATAGAATAATGGCAGTCTGCAAGCATCCCAGATACTTTAATGAGGACACCATGCCATATATTGATATAGATTTAGATGAAGAAGAGACCTGCCCTGATGTAGGAGTAATGTGGTTAAGTAGCCCTTCAAAAAAGCAAAACATTATTCAGGTAGAATAATAAAAAAGTGACTAAGAAGTGGGAGAGAGTCAAGGTTGATGTGGCAGGTTCACTGATTTCCTTCACACCAGCTGGAAGATTCATGTTCAGCTCTTCTGCCTTCTGAAATCACGATGGTGAACGTTCCACACAATCCCCTCACTGATTTCACAAAGGCAATGGATAGGGTTACCAGATGGCATCAGACATTGATGGGGACGTCTGACAGGTGTTCGTAATCACTGGCTGTATTGATGGAAACCAAGGTGTTTAGAACGGCATGAAGCACTTAAAGTAATGGGTACTTAGAAACTGGCACTAGCCAACTGTTTTCATGTCTGTAGCAGAAGAGAAAAAGCAGAGCTCCGGATTGTTTACGTTAATTAAAATTGTAGGACTTTCCTAGACTAGTTTGTTGAAATGCATTATCTTTTAATCACTTCTGCGTGCAGAAAGTCATAGCCTTAGGTCATAAACTGAAAATGTGTGTTCTCTTGTCCTGACATCACTGAGCCATGAAGAAAGCCAATGCCCTCAAGGAGCAAGATCCTGGCCTGAAACTCTGACCCATGAAGTTAGTTGGGCAGTAAGGCAGCTCAGTATGACTGACAAAACAGATTAGTTCTGATTATTTCCCCCTATCAACATACAGTGGTACCAACATACAGTGGAACTTAATTTGTTCTGGAGGTCCGTTCTTAACCTGAAACTGTTCTTAACCTGGAGTACCACTTTAGCTAATGAGGCCTCCCGCCGCCTCACGATTTCTTTTCTTATCCTGAAGCAAAGTTCTTAACCCGAGGTACTATTTCTGGGTTAGCAGAGTCTGTAACCTGAAGCATCTGTAACCCGAGGTACCACTGTATTCTTGTACTTATCACTCTGTACAGGTATGTTCAGATATTCCCCACTTCCCTTTCATCCTCCATTCCTATGTAGTTCATTATTACCTGGTTTAATCAAATGACTGTTAGCTGTTACATACAGCTTGGTATCATGGACTTTGAAAATACTCGAACTCAGAACGCAAGGGAGAAACATGCTAAGAGGAAGGCATGCCTGGCAAATCCACACCATGATCAACTCCCACCCGGGAACCAATGTCCCCACTGTGGAAGGACGTGTGGGTCCAGAATTGGCCTCCACAGTCACTTACGGACTCATAGTTAAAACCGTGTTTATGGAAGACAATCTTACTCGGCTACAAGTGATCACAGAAGAAGAAGAAGAAGAAGAAGAAGAAGAAGAAGAAGAAGAAGAAGAAGAAGAAGACAGGTTGGTAAACTATGATTTGAGTGAGAGAATGGTTCAGGTTGATTCTAGTTTGCAATCCTGGTTGAGGATGCTGCAAGTGTTGCTGGAGCCATAACTTTGCAAATTCAGTAACATGTTTTGTTTGAATCAGCAAAAGGGATGACTTACACCCCACATGTGAGAAGAGGAGGGAAATGGGAAGGAAAGGAAGGATGGAGCATGTGAGCAAATGATAATTCATAACATAGCTGGGAGGACTGTTTGTATTCAACCAGCAGGCATTGGAAATTTTCCCAATGTACTATAGGCATATAGTGCATGCATGCAAATGGACATTATTTAGTGTTCTTAAACCAAGCTCAGGCCCACAGTCCTGAAAGAAAGAACTGTCTATGTGGCATTTACAAGAAATGCACAGAGATTAGTACTGGGGCAAGCAGGGATGAACTGAAATTTTAAAAGAAATGGAAAAGTCCTTGGTGCAAATACACACTTACAATAAACATGTAATACTATCAGTGGCCTTGAACCTCCATGCTGTGTGTCTCAGAAGGGCATGTGGTGGCCCATTGGAAACTCCTGCTATAGAGTGCTGCAAGAGATTGATAGCATAAAGGGTCTGGCTGAGGATCAAATATGCTTTCTTGGCAACTACACCATTAGTCCTCCCATATTTCTCTCACTCAACCATTTCATTCCATTTTAAAGTTATTTTCCGTTTCCTGATCGCATTTGCATGCCCTACTTTGCTCCCTAACTCTTCCTGAAGGTGACGTTCTATGGACCGTCCCTTGTTTCAAAGGTTCTACCTTGGGTGAATATTTCTCTGCAACCACAGCACCCGGCAATGAAATAGATTTTCAGCATCCTAAATCAGTTTTGACTAGCAGGCTCCGCCATGGCCAAGAACAACAAAATGGCCATGAGCAGCAAGGAACCAATTAGGTATAATTTAGAAATACAGTTGCATGGAAGTCTTGACACCTATTTTTGGGAGTGACATCTCTGGAGGAGAGAAGGGCACAATTCGGAGAGAGGCTGGTGGGGAAAACAAGATAATCCTCACATGGCTTGTGGCTTCACACCCTCTCCGCTCTTGCCTAATTAGGTTGTCGCAGCTAGCATGGATTATTTGCAAATTTGGTATTTCTGTTGTTTTAATATTCCTTCTGGGTGATTAATTAGAATCCTTCTTTGCTCTGTGGTTCTCGTATCGTTCTTTCTGCCATTTTTTGCAGATTTCGGCAGGCAGCAAAATGATATTCATTTCCTCCCACATCGTCCAACTCTTTGAGATGCTCCTCTACTCCCAGCCTTTAAAATAACTATTATAATGGCTTATGTGTAAAAAGCAATTGCCCTTCCCCCCCTCCTTTTTACTACCTCCAATCTGATTCCCTGGCTGGTTTGCAGCCAGGACTTCATAATGCCCATCTGAAGCTGCTGTAATAATTTCACAGCTTTTTTTTTTTTTTTAACATACCAATGCGACACATCTCTCCCTTAGCCTCATTCTCAAAAATAGCTATTCCAGGTTAGCTGAACTTTAAAAGGAAAGTTTAGCCGGAGGCAGCTGCCGACACAATGAATTTATGTTGAAAACTATTAAAGTTATATCTGAAAGTTGGGTATTATAAAGAAACACATTACGGTAAATTATAGGTTTTGGTATCAGCCCTACATCTAATCTGCCATCAATGTATTTTGCATGTATTTTGTTCCCTCGGGGGAGCGGGGAGACCACTGTCAGCTTTCCCTGCTGTCCAATCCCAGTCATCATTCAGGAGTTGGAGAGCAAACTTCTCAATCAGTGAGCTCCTTGTTCTGCTAGGCTGAGGCTCCCTGCATATGAATGGGCCACATATTTGCCATAATATACACAGAAACAGTGTGACTATCGGATATCAACTTCCAGGTATATGGCAGTAAAATCTATGAAAAATGCATGTGTCATTCAGAGTTGATGCACCATCATGGTGTGTGTATTTTGCAGTTATGTATTTCAGCTGGCCCCTTGGTGGCACTGGGAGATTTTCTCCCAATACTACAAATACTGCCTTTGTAGTATTTATTTGAATTGATTATTTATTTTCTATACCACTTAATATGTTTAAAATATCTCTAAGCGGTGTACAAAAAACCGAAGCAACAACAGACAACTTAAACAAAATATTACAAGAAAATTCACAGTTAGTTACATATAAAAATGTTACATTAATACAAAGGTACTAATACATACAAATCAGTATCAATTCATTTTCCTTCTGACGCACCCTCCCTCTCAGCTTCCACATTCTCACCTAGGGTCCAAACAAACGCTCAGCTCAACCACAAATGTCTCACAGTGAGAAGAATTTATGGAAACAGCAGACATCACCCTAGTCTTTCACTTTAGGCTTGCTTTTTATGGGCAGAAATCAAGGTGGATGCTACTTCCTCAGGCTGCCCACACCTGTATCCCATTCATCTGCACTCTCCACACTCAGTTCCAGGTACAGCAGGTTTGCTAGGTGTAATAATTATAGGGGTTGCCCGTGTCAGGAAAAAGCACCAAGGCAAAAGCCAGCTCCAGATGGCTGGAATGCAAAACAGGAGTTTGTGTTTTGCAGATGTGCTGTTGGGGAAAAGGTGGAGCCTATTCTCTGTACTGAGCACCGGATGTTAGCTCAGTGTGTCATCTGACCTGTACTGGAAGTACAGGGGAGGAGTGTGTGACTCTTCTGATGGAGTCTGAAGGGAACAGTCACATTTCTATGTACTGTTGAATGACAGGAATAAAACATGTAGAGAGGACTCCTGTCTGTCTCATTTCCCCTCCCTGGGAGAATGCAGGGAGGGAGGAAGGAGGAGGGTGTGTCCTGCTCACGTTTGAGGAGGATCGCCGGTTTGTTTACCTAGCCTGCCGGGGGTTGCAGACGGACGGTAAACACACAGTATCTCGCTCAATTGCCTCGGGGGAGGCCAGGTACCTCTGCCTGTGGGCTGATGATACTGACATATGGTAGCAGAGGATGGTTGCGATTCATCGGACATCTGCATGAGAGGCTGGTGGATTGTCCTCCTCTGCTCCAAGGAGGAAGAGAAGCGTCTGAAAGAAGCCAGAGGCTCCACAGACAGCTGGTGGAAAGAAGAGGTGTTTTCCAGAGCAACGGAGCTCAAGGTATGCTGCATTTCGGGCTAAAAGTGTGAACGCAGGAAGATTAATTCCCTGGTTCACGGAGCTGCGTTTCAAAGAAAACAAAAGCTCCGGAGGAAGAGGCCTGCAGCTTGAAGGCTGAAGCCTGCATTCCACAAATTTTTGTGGTAGATAAGATGTCCTATTGAAATGCATTGTTGCTAGGTAACGGTCCTGGAAAGTTACTGGCAAAGGGGCTGGACTCTGCGTGTAAGCCTGGGAAAGCGAAACAAAATCAGAGAATGTTTCGGCTACAAGTTTACGTGCCCTTGGAAGGGACTTTTCATAGCAGCCAGAGTTTAGCTGCCAGGTGCAAAGACCGTAAACAACAAGCAGTTTGCCTGCGTGAGAAAGAAAAAAACAACTGTTGGATTTTACAGTTTGTTTGACAGTGTGAGCTGGAGGCTTGGCTTCAAGATGGATGCCAAGAAGGGGGAGACTTGCCTAACTCATCTCCCCTGACCAGAGACAGTTATTCATCAGGGTCTGGATGGATAACTACCCCAGAAGGGGTGAGCCAAGATGATGCTGGCCAAGTTCCTAAGAGCTCATCGAAAGCTGAGGAGAGCTTTGACCCCAGAGGGGAGAGTGCAGGAACTGTGGCTGTTGGAACTGTTGGTGTTCCTGAACAAGGTGCAATGGGTGTTGCTGACAGGGGGAGGGAAGAACAGAGTTCAAATCTCCCCACTGATGATGCTACTGGGAAGCATGGTGTAGCATTGAGTGCTGTCCGATGCTACAATTGTGGACAGACTGGGCATCTACAGCGAAACTGTAAGAAGCCGCGCCAGTCAAGAGGAGCAAAGAGCAGCTCTACGAAGCCTGAGGCGTCAGGCAAAAGCCGTACCAAGTGCCAGGTGAAACCTGCAAAGGCTATGATGGCGAAAGGAACCACGCCAGATGTTGGGAACTCGTTCATAATTGACACGGGTGCCACGGTTCATATGTGCCCTCACAGAGGACTATTTTCGACGTTGAGGAAGCAAAGCTTCACTGTGAAACAGCCCAACGGTCAAGAGTTGGAAGCGACTGGAATTGGGACTGTGTATCTTGAGAGTCTGAACTTGACTATAAGTGATGTTTACCTGATTCCAGAACTGAGATTTAATCTGCTGAGCGTGTCGCAGATTGCAAAGAAAGGACTGAAACTGTCCTATGATGCTAAAAGCTGCAAGATCTACAAAGATGGAGAACTGTTTCTTACTGCCAAAGAGAAAGATGGACTGTATTTGTTGACTTTTGATCAAAGTGATTACATGAAATGTAATTCTTCTGTTTATAACGAAATCTCTCTTGCAGGTGTGACCAGTGTGAGCACCAGGAAGGTGACGAAGAAGGTCGACAGAGCATTTCAGCGGGTGTATGCTGATGTGATTGGTCCTCTAGAACCATCTAGAGGCGGTGCACGATTTTACCTTTTGTGTGTGGATTGTTTCACTAATTATTCTTGGGTTTATATGATGGAGAAACCGCAAGAAACTTTAGAAAAGTTTCAGGAGTTTTGTGACAAGGTTAAAAGTATGCATGATGCTAACATTGATTGTCTTTTCACAGATGAGAAGCAAATTTTTCTGTTACAAAAGTTTCAGAAGTTCCTGGATGGAAAAGGGATAGACCACAAAGTGGCAGTTTCGCAAGAAGCGTGGAACAGGGGGGGTCTGTGTGAGGGTGAACAAAGAATTGCAAAAGGGGATGAATGCGCAATTGCTGAGTTCACATTTGCCACATGAATATTGGGCCGAATCGCTAGCGTCCTATCTTCATGTGTGGTTGAGAAAGGTCTCAACAGAGTTGGGATGTTCTCCTTTTGAGAAGCTGTTCAATAGAAAACCTTCTGTTGCCTATTTTAAGGTTTTCGGGTCTCATGTGAGAACAGAAGCTCCAGGTGGAGTAAAGAATGCCAGAGGCATTTTTGTGGGTTATGAAAAGGGTCTCTACAGAGTAATTTTGTCTGAATCTGGTCAGGTGATTCTCACAAAGTTCCTAGAGAGTGCTCCAGAGCAAGAGCGGGTTGTAGAACACACATTTCCCACAGGAAACGATTCAGATGATGATGATGATTTTTCTGATGTCACAGATTACAGTGGTACTGATGATGATGACAGTGATAGCTCAGAGAGTTCAGTTGTAACAGTCATTGAGAGGAAATCTCACACAATGGATAGACCTTCACAGGTGAAGGAAGAACCACTGATTGCTACTGGTTCTCGACAGAGTCCAAAGGTTGAACCAGTGAGCACAGAGGATCAGAACCTCTTACGTAGGTCTGAGAGAGCAACGAAGGGTGTACCACCCAAGAGGCATTCAAAGGAGTTTGCTAACCTTGCATATGTTGCTATTGTAAACGACCAAGGACAGATTGAAGCTGTGTCTGAGTCAGAGACAAAGGCACAACAGAGAGTTGTTAACCAAGGTAGTGCGAAGTCACACAACCAGAGAGGTACACTGGTGAAACCAGTGGTGGGGAGTTCCAAGGGTGGAACTGAAACAACAGGGGACTGTTATATGTATAACAACTGTTTGTTCTCTTCTCTGAATAATGTTTTGCCAATTGATGCTTTTGGGGGAGGATGTCAGGAAAAAGCACCAAGGCAAAAGCCAGCTCCAGATGGCTGGAATGCAAAACAGGAGTTTGTGTTTTGCAGATGTGCTGTTGGGGAAAAGGTGGAGCCTATTCTCTGTACTGAGCACCGGATGTTAGCTCAGTGTGTCATCTGACCTGTACTGGAAGTACAGGGGAGGAGTGTGTGACTCTTCTGATGGAGTCTGAAGGGAACAGTCACATTTCTATGTACTGTTGAATGACAGGAATAAAACATGTAGAGAGGACTCCTGTCTGTCTCATTTCCCCTCCCTGGGAGAATGCAGGGAGGGAGGAAGGAGGAGGGTGTGTCCTGCTCACGTTTGAGGAGGATCGCCGGTTTGTTTACCTAGCCTGCCGGGGGTCGCAGACGGACGGTAAACACACAGTATCTCGCTCAATTGCCTCGGGGGAGGCCAGGTACCTCTGCCTGTGGGCTGATGATACTGACAGCCCGTGCGTAAGTTGCCGCCACTGCTGGCTAGGTTGCCTGGTTAAACCTTTTCTGTCTGGACAGCCCTTCACTTCGTGGCTGTTTCAGTCGCTAGCAGAATCCGTCAGTGGGCGTTTCTTAAACCTTTTCCAGCATAAAAGCTGTTTGACGCCAAGTCTCCTCCTACTCTCCCTGCGCGGAAGTCTTCTGCGCAGGGAGGGTGTGGGTAGCGGAGGACCCGTGCTCTCCCCGCTGGTCTCCGGCGAGGAGTCCTGGAGCCCCCTCGCCGATTCCCCCATCTGCCCCCCTTTATCCCTGGTGTTACGCTGATTTCCTTCCCCAGCTGATGAGCTGCCTCTCTCCCTGCTGGGCCCTTCTCCAGCATCGCTTGAGAGCCTAGCCTCCGCCTCTGGCTCCGATGTCAGTTCCCTGACACTAGGTTTCCTGGGGAATCCAAAGGATGGGGAAAGGGCCCTCTTCTTTCTTCACCCTCTGTCCTCTCCTCCTCCTCCAGGTGCATATTTATCTCTTCTATATTCTAACACCGAATGGTGTTGGTCATTCAACAAGTAAAAAGGACCATCTTTGTATGGAAAGCTGCCTTTCAGAGCAAGGCCTAGAAAAGATGCCTGATCCATCCTGTGTAATTCTGCAAATGCTGTGTACTTCCCTTGGAGTAACCCTTTAATGTGGCAAATTGAGACTGCCCTCTTAATAGACAGATTTAATGAAAAATAGAAGGGGTTTTGAATAGCAGAACTGGGGCCTGCCTTAAATGGCTGGGGGGTATAGAGTTCAGTAGTTTTACAAACATGAACATGCTTGGTAGAGCCTACTACCTGGATATAGTCACAGGTTTCTGGTACTTGAATCTCAGGGTCTCTCTTCGGAGTTTCTTCACAGCTCAAAGAAGCTTGTAAGATTGCATCAGCCATGAGCCAAGGCTGCATATTATTTTGTGTGTGCATTGATGAGCCGTAAACACATCTTTTATTCCTAAGCAATGAAAATTTCTGAGTGAAGATAAAAAGGCTTTTCTAGCTATCCCTTGAGGTTCACACTGGAATTAATCTTCAGTTGAATTAGCTGGATGTACAGTATGTAAATGGAATCACACCCTTAACTGGTGTGTGTGTGTGCCTATGCACATACACATATGTTCAGAATGTGTTTCCTAAACAGATTTGCTAGGGAATAAGTCCCAATGTGGAACTAGCAACTGCATAGGCAGTATTAGGACTGGGATGTCAGCTAGGTTCTTGGCAGATTTATTGACCTACCATAGGGCAAAATGGGTTCATACACAATACTCCGATCAACTGCCTGTCTACAGCTTTGTCTCAAAACTATTTCTCTGTTGCCTCCAGCCCTCTAGTCATCTCACATTAAAACCAGCTCTGTTTCTGTGGGACTCGAGTGTGTGTGTGTGTGTGTGTGTGTGTGTGTGTGTGTCATTCAGTGAAATGCAAGACTTGTGAAATCTTTGCGACATGTCAAAAAGGGAATGTTTGCTTTTAATTTTAAAAATACACATAGGGGTGGGGGGGCGGTCCTTGCTGTCATCCCAAAGCTGAATATGCAGCAACTGTTCTGTGAAGTCTGTCATAAGCTTGGAAAGCAGGTTGGTCTGATTCTGGCTGCTGCTTCTTCCCAATGTCCATCACCCACACCTTTCTGTAATAGAAGGGTTAACACATTGAGAGTGAAACACTATGCATTATTATGATTATTACAATTTCTGCACCACCCTTCATCCAAGGATCAGGGCAGTTTACAATATAAAAACACAAAAATACATAGCATAGGAACAAAACAATAATATCTATTCTCTCTCTCTCCCCCCCCCCCCAGTTTGAAAGGCCGTACACTGTAGATTGTTTGCTTGGGAGGGTACCCCCACAAAACAAAGCCAAAAAATAAATAAAATGGAAACCTATTCATTGTTGTTTATTATTATTATTTCTCCTGATGTCACTATCATGGACTTTATACAGTAATACCTCTGGTTAAGAACTTAATTCGTTCCGGAGGTCCGTTCTTAACCTGAAACTGTTCTTAACCTGAGGTACCACTTTTGCTAATGGGGCCTCCTGCTGCCGCCGTGCCGCCAGAGCGCAAATTCTGTTCTCATCCTGAGGTAAAGTTCTTAACCCGAGGTACTACTTCCGGGTTAGCGGAGTTTGTAACCTGAAGCGTCTGTAACCCGAGGTACCACTGTACTCTTTTCTCTCTTTTTTCTTTGCTCTGGGAGCCTCTCATCTGAAGGCTGAATCATTTTGTACTGTGTATATTAACTGAAAACAGGGGAGGTCTCAGCAGACACTGGAACAGATGCCAAATGTCATACTTGAAGGGTGATGTTTAATTGCTTCTCACCCATGTGTTGTTGCTCCAGAAGTGCTTTCCTGACTGTGTAAAATGCCCTTTCTCTGTCAAACATCAGTGCAGACATCCAGCCAGGGGCTTTGCTGGACACTGGAACAAGTCATCAACAGGATCATAACATACATGGAAGCATGGCAGAATAACTGGATGAAATCTTATATTTTGTTTTAACATTCAGTTTATTTAGGGCCACTTTATTTTCTGTTTCTGCTTTGTTGAAGGTCAGTTTTTATCCAGCTTTTGATATTAACTCAGTAAAATCCGATGACTGAAATATAAGGACATAATAACATAAAGATGCATGATTACCTATATGGGCAGTGACTGTTTTAGGTGTGTCCAATATGTGTGTGACCTCACCAAACTTGGAAGTGACCCAAAAACATCACCAAAAGGGGTGGAGCAGGGGGGAACAGGGTGTTTGCAGACTTTTTCAAAGGTGTTTCAAATATATGCACTTTTCACTTAAACATGTGGTACCTTGGAACATAACCCACATGCAAATTTGTAGTTCCCTGTATCTGTGTCAAAGGTTTTATTAGTAACCAGGTGAGGAATGGGGCTTTGGCTCTGAGCTACTACTGATTGGTCTCTGTTCTGCAGATGGAAGAGATGGCTGCAAATTAGGGAGATGTGATTTGGAGAGAGGCCTGTGGAAGTGTGAGTGATGTCTGCTGAAGAGTGTAGGCTCTAGAACAGGCACCCCCAAACTCGGACATCCAGATGTTTTGGGACTACAACTCCCATCATCCCTAGCTAACAGGACTAGTGGTCAGGGATGATGGGAATTGTAGTTCCAAAACATCTGGGGGGCCGAGTGTTAAGTTGTGGGTGAACATATCAGACGACACAGCAATTCTTCAAACAGCTCTTGTTTATTCACAGGCTAGAACAGAACTGAACTGAAGGGTTCAGCCAGCCTGCTTATATAGAGCTCCAGTACAATGCAACTGTAACAACTTTCTGTAACTATCCAATCACTGAACGTCACTTTCAATCCCTTATTTGCATATGTGGACCTGAGTGAAAACTATCTACAGTATCCCCCTGCTGGCCCAGGATGAGAACTACAGTACATAACACCGAGTTCAGGGGTGCTTGCTCTAGAAGGTATTGCAACTGGCTTCCTATGGTTTGGAGTACCAGACCTTTGCTATCTCTAAAATCCCCTTTCTAGACTGGTCTAGGTTCAGATGGTCCATGTGCCACCTGGAGAAAGCTCTGTCACAAGTGGTAGAAGAGGCTTCCACTGGAAATGGACCTCCCTTTTCCTTCATTCGGCAGATTTGCAAGGACTGTTGCAGGCAGGGGCACCATCTGAGGGGGCAGGGGCCAAGGGCCCACAAAAAATTTCAAGCAAGGGCCTGGGTCCCCTCAAAAATCCCTGACACCTGTGCATGCCTGCCACATGATGTGCTCACCTCACTCATGCACACTGCAGGATGTGCTGACATCATTTGTGCAAGCCGCACGGTGTGTGCACAACTCATCAACATGCCCCATGTCAGTGTGACATGCGCGTGGGGCATGCACACATCATGTGGTCCTGACCCCCTCAATCACGGGGACAAGCCAGAGGACTTAGTTGCAGTTCCACAAGCTAGGGAGACCTCAGTTTCAAGTGAACGGCTTGAGCTTTTCTAAACAGATTTTATAGCTGAAACCAGTGCCTTTTTTTAGGGGTACTCAAGGGCATGCAGTACCAGCGCCTCTTTTTGTTGTTGTTAAAAAGTGGGCCACTTAGGATAACAACTTCATGGTGAGTACCGGCACATATTTTTATAGGGGGGAAAAAAACACTGGCTGAAACTATTAGTTTGGCATGAATTGGGGGGTGGAGTTTATATTTTCATGTTCATCAGAACTCCTGCATTCTGGGAGCTTTCCAGTCTGAGATTCCCCAAGGACAGTTCTTCAACCTAGGCTTCTAGACAAAAAAGTAGGGGGGGAGAGAATGTTTCTCTTACTTTCCTAGAGGACTCCCCCATGGTAGACCCTTAGGCTAATTGGCTTCCTGTGGGGGTTGACCACCTCATTTTTCTCAGGGTCAGCTGGGAAGTCTTCTCTAACTCAGATTTTAATCCAAGCTTATAGAAGAATTTAGCACACCTGATGCTCTTCTCTCCTGGGGCCACTACCTTTAGCCTTCAGCATAGTGAGGTCAGGTGGAATGTTGATTCAGTTAAGAGCATAAGAAGAACCCCTCTGGTCCAGTATACTTGTTCTCACAGTGGTGAATGAGATGCCCACAACCAGGACCTGAGTACAGCAGTCTCACAGAGCGAGCCAGCAGTGAATTACACCATTTTGTTTTATTAGCAAAAACACGATCTTCACATACTTGGCTGAGTGTCAGGCCTAATGAACGCAGCAGTTCACCCGTGGTAGGTCTTAACCCATGAATCAGTTGCCAAGACTGAAAGTCCCCTTCCCCACAGCCATCTAAGTCACCTCCTCGCCAGAGATTTTTCCAAGCAATCAGAGACTGCACCTGTGTGCAAGCTGTCACTGCCTCACCCATTTCAGCCCTCTTCTGGTTCTGGGAGACATCGGGGAGGGGAGCTTTTTGCAGCAGGAGGGGGAGACACCTGTGACTCTTTCGCCAGCCTAACTCACCACTGCCTCTTGGCCTCCCTCCTCTCCGCTTCCGCTTCTTTTTCTGGACTTCTCTCTGCCACAGACTCTCCCAGCTCATTAAGCCCTGTTACCTCTTCAGTTTCTGACAACTCCTCTTCCCCATCTTCTCCCTCTGACTACTCATTGTTGTTCCATCATCAGTCTGTGGGCTCTGAACTTTCTTTCCTTGGGGTTCCCCCGCTAGTTCCTCCAACCATTCATCTGCATCCAACCAGTCCATGACTCTCTGCCCTGGTGACTCCCAGCCACTGGCTGATCCCCAGCAACAGGCATCCAGTTCAGGCAGAGCATGCTATGTTTTTATACTTATCCATCTGAGGATCAGAAGTGTTGCCTTGCTTTTTATACTCGAGCTATGGCTGGTCTTGTTAGTAACAGGGCATCGGCCAAGGCAAGGGTCTTGCCCTGTCATATTATGATCCAAAGTGGCTGTCCAAATTTCAGTTCAGGTGTTTCCTCCCACTGGGCCTTTTAATGTTTAGAACATTTGCCATCCCTTCTCTAGAAATAAACCATAGACTGTTTTGCTTTGATGTGTAAAGAGTGAATTAATTAAACGACTGAATTAGCTCTCAGAGCCTCTTGAGAAGGAGAGCCCGGGGGAGCCAATTGGCCTATATTTCATGAGAGCAATTGAGCCTGGGGCTGCAGGTAGCTTTTTCTCCCTTTCCTTTTGTGTGTATGTGTATGTTTTTGCAGGCTCTCAGCCACTCTTCCCTGCACACATTTGCATTTCTGCACCCTCCTCCAAACAAATCACAATTAATTATAGTTCTGGCAGATCAAGCTCTCGACCACCTTTTGCGGTGTTTTTGCTGCCTGGCTTCCTGTATGAATGTTGGTCCCTGTTGTATTTAATATGACACAGAAGGCACAACTTCCTAGTCCTAAGACAGGGCAGATGACACAGAAGGCACAACTTCCTAGTCCTAAGACATAAGCCCACAAAATAGGATCTGCACTTGCTGTTGGAAGGTTGCCCACATTTCTGTATTGCTAAACACCCTTGATGCAGCTCCTGTGTAGAGAGATGTGGTTCTTATAAATAATGGAGACAGGTCGTCATCCCCCCCCCCCAAAAGAAATATTAGTGATTTAGTTGGGTACAGGCTGAGGGAACCTGCAGCTCATGTCATATACAGTTCCTGACTCATCTGTACCCCTTGTAGCTTTTAATAATAATAATAATAATAATAATAATAAATTTTATTTATATCCCGCCCTCCCCAGCCGAATATTTTTCCTGATATTTCTCCTGGGTAATTGAAACTCCTGGACTGTAACAGACAACAATTCCTTACACACAAATCCTTTTTTAAGATCTCTCTTATAGGACAAACGTGTGTGATATTCTGAGCCTGAGCCAGAATGTGAAAATGTCAGTTGTTCTCAGTTTCTCATTTTTCTAATCTTAAATTCAGTTCTCCACATTTCCGAAGCAATCAATGGAAATTAGCGTTCATGGGGTTTTGCAAGTACTGCTGGTCAACTGATCGCTGGGTTGTGTGAATTGCTGGGCCTTTTCCGTAGTGGCCTCCTGGTTCGAGAACTCCCTGCCCTGATATTCACCACCAGCCCCCTCCAGGGTATCCTTTAGGCATTTTTATTTCTGGCTGCTTTTTATGAGGATGTGCAAGATATAGAAAGCTCTGTTTTTACTGGACTGGCCGGCTGATGGAATTAGATTAGAAAAGTGAAATATTTTACTGCCACTATTATTATTGTCTTCTTTGATCCCTTCCTCCCGCCACTGGTTTTAAACTGTTTTTATATGCTGTGAGTCGCCATGGGAAGATGGTATATTTTGACTAGCAGAACAAAAATCCATTAAATAAATAATAATACACATATGAATGTATCTGTTTCCCGCTTTTTCAGAATATAAATCATTACCAAGGGGGGATTATAATGATGAAAGCCAACAGCAGCAGCAGCAGCAGCAGCTGCATCGAGAGTCCCATTTCATAACTCTAACTATGACCTGGCTAATGAAAGAGGACTGTGTTGCCTTACTGCCAAGCAATATAATCCATGAAACTGACCAAGGTGGCAGGATCCTTCTCTCTGGCAACAACACCATTCCTCAGGAGGTTATTATAATCAGGGGATAATCACACGCTGGAAGGATCAGAGGCACTTGCCTGAACCTTGTGCTTCAAAATACCCCAGAGATGCAATTAGCTTATGGCTCCCATTCTCTCTGACAGACCTTATTACTTAAATATCTCGCACATGGATATACAAAAATATTAAATATTCATTTGATGTTCCTGTTTCCTGTAAAGCTGTAATTTTGTGTTCGGAGTAACTTCTGTGTCAATCAAATCTCCAGTTATGGGTACAGCTGGCCGAAAAGTTGAAGTATATGCAACTCCACCCACCATTTCCCCTGACTGCCATTAACTTTAATGGCTTGAGGCTTATCCAGATGCATGGCCCAGCCACATGATAGATGATGTGATAGCCGTGCAAATATTTTATCCAGATCTATTTCATTAGATTAAAGCACTTGCAGACACAAGACCAGAGGCGACACTACACCGTGTTTCAACTATGCTCTGATATGTTTGTCCTCACCCAACAGCCTAAGGCCAAAGTCCATGAGACTTTCCTGCCCACGACTTCCTATTCCTTTTCCCCAACTACTCCCCTCTCTAGAAATTGAGCCTCATTTCCTAAGAACTGTAGCTCACAGGTGGAGCATCCCTAGGTTCAATCCCTGGACTCTCCAGGTTGGACTGGGAACAACCCCCTACTGAGCTCAATAATAGAAAGAAAGAAAGAAAGAAAGAAAGAAAGAAAGAAAGAAAGAAAGAAAGAAAGTCTGTTGACTGCACAGTGACCATTCTGCCGTAACACTGACATCATGGTCTCACCACAATCTATACTTTATATTTCAAATATTACCCTGGCCTTCAGTATACTCTGGGCCTACACTGCCCCACATCCTTGAGGTGGCTAACAACAATTAAAACCAAGCATAATATGTCATATTCTCCCCCAAATACATAACAATAAAAATAGAGACATTGCAGAAGAAGTTTAAGGTGTTAACTTAAACAGAGCTGGGATTTTTTTCTCAAGTGACCTCTTGGTCCCATTAGTTTCAGTCTCCCTGCTGCTTTTACTACAATTTCCATTTGCCGTGGTGAACCTGCGAAGAAAGCTAGCAAAGTTCAAATCAATCATCAGTGCCAGCCCCAAATGGCACATCTCAAGGGCACTCTGTGATTTGGCTGTCAAAACTGTCCACATACTGAGCAATTAAAGACAATCTTTCAGTGATAAACCATGAAGGACTTTACCTCATGACTGCTTTCAACAAGACCTGTGCAAGGCTCACCACCGCTGCTTTGAAGCCATGAAGAGAAAAATGGGAGCTGGGGGAAGAATGGAGAATAACTGGTGGTGAAGCGCTTTTGAGCAGCCAGGCTTGGAAATGTTCCTTTAGGGCTCCAGAAGCCGACCTCAAACAAGAGGTGAGCTTTTAAATCCCTCATTTTTTTCTCAAGCTCTGGTTGAGTCTGAGGCAGACAAGAATTCCCAGTTGCCCAGCAGCCCTCCCTGATCTGCCACCTCCAAACACACTCCCAGGGGAAAATTGGTAAAGGTGGACGGGCTGGTTTTCATCAAACACTGAGCCCCTGTTACCCTCCTATTAGGGTCACAGCTTTTTACATGAGAACTCTGCCACCGCCTCCCTTGTTGAGCTCCATCTCAGGGCTTTGAATTTTGAAAATTGACCTGTAAGATGTAACTCTGACTTTTATTGTGCTTTCAGCTCTGGTGGAGGGAAAAATTGGATTGTTCTGTTGCTACTATTTTGAATGGGCTACCCACTGAAAATGTGCTTAGGGCTGATCTACAGGTTTAAAAAAATAGCATGTGGTGTAGCCCACCTGAAAGTATGCTGTTCTGAAATGCTGGCAAGCCTGAGTCCTTCTCCCTGATATATTGACTTTCAACAGGCAATAGTTTAGTTTTAACACAGAAGAGGACTCTGTCATATGATCTCCTCTGTATAAATATTGCACGCTGGCACTGTCCCACTTTAGGAGTACAGAACTATGTGTGTTTCTGAACATGCAGATCAGTCCTGAATTCTGTTCTAAGCTATGCTGACGTTGGCTGCATCAGAGGGGAGAATGTTCCTTGGCTGACTGCCATTTGCTGAGCTTTTCAGCAACAGCAAGAGCGGTGAAGTAAAGGGGTAAAGATGTAGATTTTGCTGGACTCCAGTTTGCTTCAGGCTTCAGTTCGCTATTGGCCATGTGGACTAGGGCCAATGGCAGCTGGAGTCTACCGACAGGTGGACAACCACAGATTCCCCAGCCATGGAGTAGAGGATTGAGTTAACATTTTGTGGGATCTGCATCCCTCTTGCTGCTTTATCTGGAGATGTCAGCTACTGCAAGCATTTGATGCAAGGCAGTCATCATCACTAATTGCTGTGCTGTTTTGACATTAAATTCATGACATTACCCTTGAGGTCCCTAGTCAAACAAATAGAACCCAGAGCAGAGCTGAACTGAATCTTCAAAGCAAATTTACCAATATTAAAGTTCACGTCTGTCAAATCTAGCCATTTCAAATGCCCCCAGGTTCAGACACAAGTCTCTTGATGTCTGCTGTAATTTTAAACATGTTTACTCAGAAGTAAGTCTCAACAGAAAGTTCAGTACTATGTCGTTTGGTAGGACTGTTATGTGGTTGTTCGTGCAGTGATTCTCTACTTTGGCCACAGGAGTGGCATGCATGCTGAAAACCAAGATCAGAAATTTAGAAGCTGCTGTGGGTTTCATTTTTCTGAACCTTGAATCCCGTGGTGGAACAGAACCAATCTAGACTTAATGTTAGGTGACAATACACTGAAATCATGTGCACTCAAGAAGTTCATTAGGACATACTCTTGGATAAATGTGTATAAGAATGCAGTCTGAAGCACACATTGGTGTATGATTCCATTCTTAGCTTACTTGGCCAAAGCTTTATTAGGCTTTAAAAGTATAGGCCATCATAAAACATCCATATATAAAAATATTTAAAATATATACAAATAAACAGCCATGTAAAATATATAATAATGAGGATTTTCATTGGGGTTTCTTCCTGCTAAATAGTGCCATTCACCACTCTTAAGAGACACTGTTGACAAAAACTCAGCCACCCTTGCAATCACTTTTGGGTTAGCTCTGAGGGCTCTAGGAGGGGGTTGTTTGAGAATCAAAGGCTTAGAATTTTCAGCAGTACTTGCCTGCTACTTTTGCTATTCTATTCATTCAACTGTACAGTAGTACCTTGGTTTACGAACTTAATCCGTTCCGGAAGTCCGTTCTTAAACCAAAGCATTCTTAAACCTGCTTTCTCATAGCAGTGGGGGACTCAATTTACAAATGGAACACACTCAACAGGAAGTGAAACATGTTCTTATTCCAAGACAAAGTTCACAAACCAAAACACCTACTTCCAGGTTTGCAGTGTTCTTAATCCAAGTTGTTCATAAACTAAGCTGTTCTTAAACCAAGGTACCACTCCATTGCTTTGTACCCTAACCCTAAGCTACATAGTAGACTAAAGAGCATGGAGAAGGTGGATAGAAAAGGGTTTTTATCCCTCCCTAATAATACTAGAGCTCATAGACATCCAATGGAGCTGAATGTTGGAAGGTGCAGGACAGATAAAAGAAAGGGCTTCTTCACACAGCGCATAGTCCAACTGTGGAACTTGCTCCCCGAGGAGGCGGTGATGGCCACCAACTTGGATGACTTTAAAAGATGGTTGGACACACTCATGGAGGAGAAGACTATGAATGGCTACTAACCAAGATGACTCTGCTCTGCTTCCACAGTTAGAGGCAACAATACTTCCAAATACCAATTACAGTGGTACTTCGGGTTACAGACGCTTCAGGTTACAGACGCTTCAGGTTACAGACTCCACTAACCCACAAATAGTACCTCAGGTTAAGAACTTTGCTTCAGGATGAGAACAGAAATCCTGTGGCGGCAGCACGGCAGCAGCAGGAGGCCCCATTAGCTAAAATAGTACCTCAGGTTAAGAACAGTTTCAGGTTAAGAATGGACCTCCGGAACGAATTAAGTTCTTAACCCGAGGTACCACTGTACTAGAGACCATGGGTTCTTGTGCTCAGATCCTGCTTGAGGCTTCTCCACAGATATCTGGTTAGCCATGGTGAGAACAGGATGCTGGACTAGATGGGCCAGTGGCCTGATCCAGCAGGTTATTCATATATTCTTAAACCGAGAAAAGGGAAAAATGGCAACCTATTTTTAATCAATATTCCCACAATCCTCTTTGATTGCACCAGCCATACTGCTAAACAAGGCGTTGTACTAGTTTAAACTGGAGCCCAGTTTAGCCCAGTTCCTCCAGCTTTGCTTTCTTCTCTTCATAAGGTGTTTGTTGCTTTAATAGTCCATTCTGAAAGGGGAAAGATGCTGTGGAAGTCATAACTGGAAAGATTTGAAGTGTGTGACCTCGTTTTGCAGCCTCATCTTCTTCTCATTATTAAAAAAAGAAAATCCCATCAGCTCCAAACCTAGAGAGCAGAGCAGAGCTTCTGATCGCTTGCATTAAGCAGCCACATTCATCTCCTAATGTTCTCTCCTACGAACGTTAATAGCAGCACGGTGTTTTACTGTGGTGAACAGGCAATATCCCAGCTGCAAGACGTGGGCTTTGGCATTCAGGCAGTGTGTTAATTAATGGGAAGTGGCAAACCAGCTGGAAATCATGCAACTCTAAAGGAAGGCAGTTTGATTAACAGAAAGGAGAAGAATTGCTACAGAATAGGACCACGTATTTTTTTGAGCTACTGATCTCTTGGAAATCAGTGGTTTCTCATAAATCTTTTTCTCGCTGCGATTGCTCTTTCATATTATTTACAAAGACAGTTCCCATTTCCACTACAGTTTCAAGTTTGTTTGTTTATTTCAGTCATCTGATGAAAACAGGTTGCCATGTTGGCTGCCAATGCAAGTGGCGGCTAGATTCTTTCAGAATAGCAGCAGAAAGCCGGCATAAAGATCATTATTAGCTCTTTGGTTCCATAGCAAGGTGCAGCAGGCCCTGGGACTGGGGGATGAGGGTTGGAGCTGAGTCATGCTTCCTGGTCCCACCCCTTCTCTTGAATCACTGACACTGGCCCCTTTCACCCTCCATGCTTTGGGGATTGCCCTTCTGCTGTGAGATACGGTCTTCTCTGTGGTGGCACTCCAGCTATGGAACTCCATAGCCCGGCAGTTGTTGCTTACACCACTAACATGCTTCCCCCCTGCAGCTGAAGAACCATCTGTTAATCCAGGCCTTCGAGGAAGCATGAATGCTACTGAAGACCCGTTGTTCCTTGTCTGCTGTACTCTGAATTCTGTGTTATATTATTCTGTTCAGCACTTTAAAGTTTTTGAACTGGTTGGTATTCTGTTAGCCACCTTGGACTCCTAAGAGAGGAGTAATAAATAAATAAATGCTAAATAAATAAGATTGATTGGAGAGTAATGAAAAGCGAGTTGATCTGAAGTCTTTGTGCACAGATTATTATGCTTTAAAATTAATCAGCAGATGTTCTCTTCAGCATTTTGTGCGCCTCTGCTGTTTTTCATTTTGGACACCAGGCACAGATGCCCTGTACACTTGTGCAATTGTCCCTGTACGTTGTCCCACCACTGGAATTAATATTCTGCAGAGCCCCAGAGTAGGAAGAATTTTCCATGTTCTATAAAGAGGCTTATTTGTATACCTGCATTGCTCAGTGAATATGTCCTCGTTCCCCTTGCTGCTGGTTTATTCCCAGCTCTGGTGAATCCTGCTCCCAAGGTGATAGTCAAGGAGTCGAGATATTTCTCTGCTCTGGACAGGAAAGGTTAGTCAACTGACGTACTCTGCGGGAGGAAGAAACTGTGGAATCTGCAGTAGGCCAAGTATTGATTATATGGTTTCATATTTCTTTTTACTCCCCTGACAAGTAGGGGCTAGTCTTTCAAGGAACAAATCCCCCATTGGGCTTATTCATAGTAAGAACCGCTCAGAGGAATTATTGCCTTCCTCTGCTTTGTGCTAATACAGGAACAACAGCAACAAAAATTGCGGGAGAGGCAAGCTAGACCGAATTTGTGTCATTCCTTGATGGAGTTATCGGAACTACCTGCTCTGATGTCACTTTTGGTGCCTACCTTTCTTAGTTGTGCATAGGGATGAAATTTAAAGACTATAAGAAGAACCTGCTAGATCAGGCCACTGGTCCATCTAGTCCAGCACCACTGTTCTCACAGTGCCCACCCAGATGTCTGTGGGAAACCCACAAGCAAGAATTGAGCAGAAGAGCGCTCAGCCCCACTCACCTCACAGAGTGTTTGTTGTGGGGGAGGAAGGGAAAGGAGAATGTTAGCCGCTTTGAGACTCCTTAAAGGGAGTGAAAGGCGGGATATCAAATCCAAACTCTTCTTCTTCTTCTTCTCCCCTCCTGTGGTTTCCAGCAACTAGTGTTCAAAAGCATTACCGCCTCTGACTGTGGAGGCAAATCATAGCCATAATTGCTAGTGATTTTCCAAAGATCTCAGCGCTGGGCTTGTTTACACCGATTTTTTGTTTATTAATTCCCGTCTCCTTGATGTTGATGAGAAGTGAGTTATTTTTTTAAACCAGTTCCTCTAAAATTAACCAAAAAAATTGCCCATTATTTGCATGATTCTACATCCAATGTTATATGCCCTTTATGTGCACTGCAGATCCATACAACAATGCATACACTGTACAATTAGAAAAAAGATAATGGAACTTTGTTCCAATATATGATTATGGCAGCGAGACTTTTATATGTATAAAGATGGAAAGGCTCATCACTAACAACAATGGTGGAATGGTTTTTGAAATTATTGGACTTAGCTGAGATGGAGAAATTGACATGTTTAATTAGAGAAAAGTCATTGTTAACATTTACTAAAGATTGAAAACTTTTTGCATGAAAATGAAGTAATGTCATTTGGATTTGAAGGCTAAAGATAATGTTGCATTATAGAAAGTAGTCTTGCTGTGTGTTATATTGGAGTGGATGAGTTGAATAATGTTTATATATAGCTGATAGATGAAAAATTGAAAGTCCTTTCATTTCTTAACTTTAATTGTCTTTTTCTCTCTCTTTCAATGTTTTTTCTATCTCTATATCACTGCCTCCTATCACTTTTTTCTATTTTCTGTCTTTCTTTTTCCCTCTGGTTCAGAGTGTTTATCTAGATTAACATTTTAGTTTGTATAAAAAAGGATATTTGATAATAATCTTTATTTCTCTTTTTAAAATCTAATAAAATTTATTCAAAAATAGAAGTAGGCTTGTTGGTAGGGACGTGACCTTGAGGTAATAATATCAATAAACAAAACAGAGAGCTCATTTTGTTTGAAGGCCATCATGTTGGAAGTCCTCTCTTATTAGGCAAGAAGGAGAGGACCTTTTTGATAGGGCCACTTTGACTCTGGAAGACGTACTCCAAAGATGTATTTCTGGTACTGATGCAGAAGCACATGTAAGAATGCTCCCACTCCCCGCCCCCCTTCATTGAATTCTCAGAGTAACCAGAAGTTGAACACACTCTCTACCAGATGCTGAGCCAACCCTGCTGCCATCATGGGATAGCAGTGGACCTGATCTGGGTCTCTCTGTTGCACCTAGCAGCTGGCATAGCATAATGACATTTTCCCGTGTCCTCTACTCCTTCCACACTGGCTGGTACAAGTGGTGGAGCTGTGGTTGCAGCAGTGGCTATTCTGCTTCCTTAAGCCCATGGCCAGGACTTGTTCTGCCCCTCAAATAAAGAGCATTGAGCATCACATCCTGAGACATGCATTGACCTTCTGGCATACAGATCCCTTTCACGCACTGCCAAAGCCCTTTTAGTAAATATAGAACTTTCTCTTAGGAGAGCAGGGGGGAGTTATACATTTTTGCTGCAAGAATAATCATTAACTCTCCGCCTTGTCAGGCAAAAGCCTACCCTACAATCTAGTGACTCACATCATGGCATTTGTGTCAGTGCTGTTCCTTTATAATTTAACCCCAAAATAAACAAGTTAAATTGAGAGTAACATGATAAGTGAATGGTTTGCTTAAAAAGGAAAAAGCAAAAGGGGCTCAACTACATGGTCTGTTCATTTCAGATGATGATGGAGGTTTTCAGGAAAATTAGCCACAACCAAACTCCTCTATACCACAATTTTCTACCTATCCAGGTGTACTCTGCTTTTCCTTTAATCTTATATCCAAAGTTGAACTCAGCCAGACATCCCTTCAAAGCATTCATATAGGGGAGGATGTCATGAACTTAAAAGAGAGTCAGTGTGATGTAGTGGTCAGATTGCTGGACTATGCCCTGGGAGACCAGGGTTCAAATCCCTGCACACCCATGAAACTCACTGGGTGACAGCCACATTCTCCCAGCCTAACCTACCTCACAGGGTTGTTGTGAGGATAAAATTGGGAGGGAGTGAACCATGTATGCCGCCTTGAGCTCCTTGAAGGAAAGGTGGGCTATGAATGTGAGAGATATATCTTGCCAAATGAAAGGGGGGGGGGAATCAGATACGACACAGAGGATCAGGAAAGCAAGCTTTCTGACCAACGCTGGAGGGGACAATTAGAAAGCTCTGAATTTCATGGAACAGCTAAACCAGCCTTCAGCAGCCTGGCGCCTTCCAGTTGTTCTGGACTGCAAGTCCCATCAGTCCCAGCCAGCAGCGACTGGGAGTGATGGGAGTTGTAGTCCAGAACAGCAGAGGAGGCACCCAGTTGGTGAAGACTGAGATAAACTAGAAGAGAGCTGTGCTTACTGAAACCTCAGTATTGTTGGCGAGGCAGGATCTTTCCTTGCTGGCATTCCTGAGGACTGCTTACAGCATAGCATGATTTTGTTTCTTGTGCTGCAGATTCCTAGAGCTGGGGAATTCTCTGCTACTTCCCACCCTCCCATTACACAAGCTGTGATTACAACCCTGCAACACGATATTTATATCCATGGAATAAGCAGCCACAAACTGAGCATGAATCATGCACGTAAATGAGGGGAACTTCAGTGCTGCCCTAATTCCGTTGCAGGAGATCTGTTATGAGGAGATGGGCAGGCCTCCAGCACACCCAGAGACACAAATCCAAGCTGCGGCTTAATGGACTGCAAACAATCAGTTTCAGAAAGCAAATACATTCTGGAACCAGGAGTTTATGGTGGAAGAAACCCAGGAATTGTCTCAGTGATGCAAACCAACCAAGACTGGTGCTTGTGCATAGATAGCTGCCTTCTGTTGACTCGTAATATTGGTTCATGTAGCTCCATATTGTCTACAGCAACTAGCAGTACCTTTCCAGGGTTTTCTGGCCCTGGCAGAAGATGCAGGGGACTGAACCCAGGGGTCTTTTCTTCACAAAGCATGCTCTTATCATTAAGCTGCAGTTCTTCCTCAAATACAGCAGATGCATTTCTACATAGCGCAACTCATACTATTACTTAACACTTATTTAATGCCAACGCTGGCTTAGACAAGCTGGTGAGATTATTCAGGGTAAATAAAATGGCCTGACCCTTGACATGATCTGCTGAGCAGAGATGGTTTTAGGGTAGCTCAACCAGTTTGGCCACACTGGGCACCGGCACCGCAGGGGGTGCCACGACAATGATGCAGAACAGAGCACAAGAGGCTGGGTGTGTGGGTGTGTGCTGAATTTTAGTGTCACACAGGGCACTGCTGAAATTTGAGAGCCCAAAGTCTGCCACTATGGTGAGGCCTCGCTCCTTGTTTCTCTGCCATTGGCTGGTGTTCGCCATAGTGGCTCTGCTGATCTAAGGAAGTTTGCCTGGCGTGATCACAGCTTGTCTTTCCACAGGTAGCTAGGATTTACCTCTTTCAGCACTCTTTTTCCCCAGGTTTAATTACTTGAATCCTTTGCGTTATATTGATTGCAATTTTTATTACGCTTTTTTATCATAAGTCATTGAATTCGGATATATCATTTTTAAATAGTACTGTTATTTGGACTGCCAGATTGACTATATTTTTTCATAAAAAGATGGGCTAAAGCGGGTGGAAGTATCTAAATAAAATAATGTGGGAAAGAGACAGGCAGGTGGGTGTTGCCGTTCCTGACAGCACAGCCTTATCCGACTATCAATCCCAGCTTTCAGTAGTGTGTGGATAGAGTGTTCTAGTGTGTTTGAAATACTTTGCAAAGTAGTGTCAGTTATAATTTTCACAACAAGTCTGTAAGTCAGTGTTATTTTTCCTATGTTGTAGTGGCTGAGAGATAGCACTTTATCTCAGGTCACCTACTCCATGGAATAGTGGTAAAATTTCTAGTGCAAGAGAAATCATGGCAAGACCCCATAGCAATACACAGGCTATGGGTCCAAAATGTGGGCAGCTGATAAACAGAGAGAGAAGGAGGGGGAGAGAGCAACAGTAAATGGTATAAAATCCATTTTATCAGGCTCACCAGACAGTCACAGAGTAACGAGCTGTCAAAGGGTGGTGCAATGCAGGGTTGGGGAACTACATAAGGCTGAGGGGGGGGTCCTTTCCTCCACCCCAGCAGGCCAGTGATGTCACATAACCATGTTACTTTGCCCATGTCATTTGAAATAATCACTTGCGAAACCTGATGCCTTGCAGGTGCTGCCATGTTCATTAGTGCATGTAAAGTGCAGGGCTTTGCAGCCTCCAGCAGTCAGTCAATTGATGGTGCTTACAATGTGCTGTACCTCCTTAGCTACATTAGGGAGTTCCCAGTGCTGGAATAATCAGGAGTGTGGGGCATGTGGGCGTGGCTTGGGAAAACAGCCTCATGGGCCAAATTGGGACCCATGCTGGAGCTAATTAGACTTGTGAGTCGGAGTTCCCTATTCCTGGTGTATTTGTGTCATGTTCTGGCTCCATGTGTCATGTTGCTGGCAAGGGGAAGGGGACAAGGGGACAAAGGGAAGGAGACAAGGCTGATCGAAGGTTGTTTTTTGGACCATGGACAGCTCCGAGGAAGCAACTTGCTCTGACAAAGGTTGGGAGCAGCCTGAGGCCCTTTAGAAACCATAAGCATTTCAAAAACCACAAATTGGCAATTGTGACAAAAAAAGAGGAGCAACCTGTGGCCAAACACTGATTCTAAGAACCTGTTGAACATATCAGTAAGTGCAAATTTCAAAGGATAGCTGTGTTTCAGTTTGTATATTCCTTCAAATTTGGTATGTGCTAACTGATCCAGTTTCCTCCTCCATCCCTGATTTGCTGTTCTCGGTTTAGTCTCTTAGCCACTAGACTACAGCAGCATAAAGAAAGCAATTGGAAATTTCAATATCTCCCATAATAATATGATCCCTGATTGACAGTTGCGGTCTTTTCATGAGATATTTCATCTCAGGCTGTGGCATGCCTGGGGTTTTTTGACAGGTCATATCACTGCCATGTTCCACAAAGCTCTCTTGCCTAATATTTTATCCTGTGACAGCCCCTGACCTTCAACAGACACCTGTAGAATAGCTTAGTCCTTACTTTGTATATGCATATTCACTTGCTCCACCATGTAACTGATCATGCAAAGACTGGAGATCCTTCTAGGTAAGAGGAGAACGATTGACAGAGCAGGATCCAGATCTAACCCTACAGTCTGCATTTTCTATTTCAACCGGCTCAGTCATTACAAAGTAGAGGGTTTGTGTGTGTGGAAAAGCAGACGGATTCCAACCACTTTTTGAAAGTCGATCAGATGTAAGTGCTTGCACTACCACCACCCAATTCCTGGAGGAATGAAAAATTCGGTGTTGTCCCACAGGAAGCAGGAAGAGAGGGTCAGCAACAGAACCAAGGTTGACTCCAGAAGGTAGGATAACCAGGCAGAGGCCTGGGGTCCACAAGCGAAAGGGATTACTTTGGGTAAATGTGGTTAGCTCCATCCACGTAAGCAAAATGCTGAACTGTAGAGGGAGTGTGATGGTCTCCAGTCCAAGGACCAGAAAAACTTGGTTCCAGTTTTTACAGGATCAAAGAGAATATAGGAGCCTCATGCCTCTTACCCTACTAAAGTGGGCAACTTTCAAATAGTTGAAACCTTCAGGGACCCTCTCAGGTGTTTAGTATTTCCTTGGGATTGGATGGTGAACGTGCCAGCATTGCAATAATATTCATTATGAATGGAGCTGCTCCTTCAGGCCTATCCCCTCCTGCTGCCAGTTGGAGAAGGAAATTCCTGCCCTGCTGCAGCTCCCCAAGCCAGCTTTTGTTACACATGGAAAGTGCTGCTGCTGCTGCTTGGGCCCAGCTAGTGGCAACATGAATTGATTATGTCAGCTCTGACTAATGAAGCCGGAAGCTGATAAAACGACTATTACATTGGTTTGGCGTTATTAGACTCATTGCTAATTATGTCGACACAACGGCAGTACTAGCGTTAGAAATAACCATCAAAATAAAGTGGAGTTGTACTCATAAATCTTATTGATGGGGAATTTATGAAGGATTATAGGGAGCCAAAAAAAGAAAACCAACCAAAACATTGGTACGTATGGAAGGGACACTTTGAATCGATGTGTAGGAGAGGAGATTTTGGCACTTGCGACGTTGGCTTCCAGTCTGTTCCCAAGCACAATTCAGAGCAGTGGTGCTTTCCTTTCAAGCCCCTGATAAATGTGTATGGGACTGCACCCTGAATTGGTTCGTCTTAAAGATGTCCCATGGAACTGAAAACAGGAAACCACATAAATGTCCAACCCTATAGAAAAATGTTACATCTTTTCCCCAGAATGCCTGCACAACCCTAATCTCACTGCCACCTGCCCCACCCTCTGTCAGGGTCTGGATGGACGGAGAGATAGCCAAACATGGATGAGTGGGCACTAGAAGGAGGGTTGGAGGCTGACTTGGAAGAAAAGATTGGTGATCTGGGTGAACTTGTAACAGGTTTGAAAAGCACAACCCAAAGGCCAAAGGGCCAAACGCAAGAGTTACCTTCTAAGACCTCTCCACAAGACTGGGCTGGAGGCACTGCACACTGGTTCAGAACATTACCATGATGGATGGTATTAAAAGCCACTGAGAGGCCCAGCAGAAGCAGCACCCACCCATCTAGCTCCCCGTGAAGATAATCTAGTAACTAGGGCAACCAAAGCTCAAAGCTATATCGTGATGGGCCCAGATAAACAGCTCCACCCACACATTCTTAGCCCTGCCACCACACACACAAAACACCTTACCCAAAAATGGAATGTATGACATTGGCCAGAAATTATCCAACATATTAATGTCCAATTCTAAAGGGCCCATTGACCTTACCACAGAAAAAGATAAACAAAATAAATGTTTAAGGTTAGAAACAAAAAACCAAAAAAAGGTTTGTTGCTAGAGCTAAAGAAGCCTACTTGGAAGCTTTTCTCAGGTTCCATACTGGCTATTTCTGATCCTTCAAGCCAATGTTGTGTTTTGAAGAGTCACTGCTCTTTCTTCACCAGTGTTGACACTCTTTGCCCGGAGAGCATTTCAGATCTGCCAGAATGCATCTAGCATTGAGAACAGAAATTGGAAACCTCGTAAAACGAGCTGCTGCCCTTCTGAGTTATTTGCTTGCACAAGTTGCCAGAGATGAGCTCTCTGTGTGTGCATGTGCGTGTGTGTGTCTGCTCACACTTTTGAGAGCACCACGTACAGGCTGTGGCTTCATGCCTTCCACCTTTTCTTCCTCCTCCCTACATGCGGGGAAGGTTTTGTTTTATTTTTACAACCATACCAGCGCTTGTGGGTGTTGCTGAAGGACCTGGTATATATATATATATCCATTCTTCTTTCAAATGAAGAAGCTAGGATTGCTCAAATACAGGAGTTCAAAGGATTTGTAGACCTTGCACTTTCTCTTCTACCCTCTCTCCTTGGTGGTGCAGAGAAAATGAAGAAAGTTATCAAGGTTTTCCAGATGGTTAAAAAATCTTCAAGAAGGAGGAGGAGATGGAAAGAGGATTTCAGGGTGGAGGAGGAGATGGAAAGCCAGGGATCCTGTGACCACCACATTGGCTTATGCAATCTGCATCTCTGTGTAAGGGGTAAGGAGACTGTGTGAATGAGATTGCTATGTGCCAGGAGCTGAGGGGAGGAAAGGAGGGACTAAGGATTGTTCAGTAGCCAGATGGTCATCTTTGCTATCTATGCTTTCTAGGGCCATTCATACAGACATTGCTTAAATCCAGCTTTGCAGTTTGGTTTTGGGTTACATTACATTTCCCACCTCTGTAATTTGAATGTGAAAATGTCAGTCTGATTCAATCATTCAAAACATGTTCAGGGAACAAATGTGGGTGGGAGGAGCATTGTTTTGGCTCATTCTGTCTAGGAATTGGCAAACCTGTTGATTTCAGTTTCTCCCAGTTTCTCTTTTCCCCAATCTTAAATTCTGTTCGCCACAGTTTCTAAACGTTTCTTAAGGTTCTCACAAAAATTCACCACCAGTGAATAGTTCTCCTAATAGATTAAAATTTGCATGCAATTTTGTATGCACTCCCCCCCCCTTGCAATTTTGCCTAAGATTCTAATATAATGTGTTTTTGTAGAGGTTTTTTATACTAATATGTAGATTTGTGCATCCTTTTCTTTGGTACCTGCATTTTAGTTCCCATTATTTGGGTGGAGAATTGCATCTCAAAATGTGTATTGAAGAACAAATGTTTTGAAGAACAAATGTTTTTCATTTCACATATTGTTTCAGGCAGTGTGAATTAGGAAGGTGGGCCTTTAAATGTGAACTAATCAAATTTTTATCCCATCTTTAATTACCGTATTTTTTGCACCATAACACTCACTTTTTTCCTCCTAGAAAGTAAGGGGAAATGTCTGTGCATGTTATGGAGCGAATGCCTACGGATGGCGGAGGGATCTGCTGCAGTTGTGAGCAGAGGATCCATGGTTCCCCTTCCTTCCCTCCTCCATGGCTCGCTTTGAAACAGCAAAGCGGGAGAAGAGCCGCTGAGTGGGGAGGAGAGAGGGACAGAGAGCCTGCTTGCTTTAAAGGAGCAAAGCAAGCAGGCTCTCTGTCCCTCTCTCCTCCCCACTCAGCTCGCTAAATAGCATTATTAGCAGCATCCTTCTCCACACACCCCATGCGTGCTCCTTGTCCCTTGAGTGCTTTTCCTTCCCTCCCCACTTAAAACGTGGTTACAAAGCACGGATCCACATGGATCCTCAGGATTTTTGCACTGGGTCACCCCAAATTCACCATCAGATCACATAGCATGTCCATGGCTACATCTTGCACCAAATAAATCACGCACCCACTGTTGCCTGGGGTCGCAATGGTGCAAAAACGTGGTTACAAAGCATGGATCCACATGGATCCTCAGGATTTTTGCATTGGGCTACTCCAAACTTACTGTCAGATCACATGTCTGTGGCCACAGCATGGACCACAAAAATAATACATCCACTGTTTCGTTTAGAATATTTTTTTCTTGTTTTCCTCCTCTAAAAACTACGTGCGTGTTATGGTCTGGTGCATGTTATAGAGCGAAAAATACGGTACTTTCACAGCCTATGCACATTCATTCAACAGAGCCCACACCTAATAATAATAATAACCACAAAAACAAAACAAAAAGAACAGAGCCCAAACCCGTACAGTTGTATGCACAACAGGCTCTGCTGACACTACCAAGAACCCTTTCATGCAATTTTTTCCACTGGTGAATGTGCTTTGCAAAACAGAAAAAATAGAACTGTGTTAGGATATTTCTGTTCCACCTTAAAAGGGAGCAGGATGTTTGTGTCACAGCCTGCGTATTTCCTGTTCACAGGATGTTTCTGTTGTGTCTATGCTTTCGTTTTCTCTCTGTGTCTGAGACACTGAAGCAGGCAGTCATGTTTTCTTTGTTTTGACCAACGCTGAATAAAACTTGTAAATAATGCTCTCCTGCGTGCATCTTTCGCTGTGTGAATTCTGCTGATAGGGCGTGCATCAGCTCTGGAATGTGGCAAGCTATTTCTGGAGCTCGTGTCACTAATTGCTGATACTGTATCTACGGGAGATCGATAGATCGTCCGGAGGTGACGTGGAGTCATGATGGACTTTGTCTCCCTGGCAGTATCCCAACAACAGGTTTCGGGCCCAGATTCACGGCACACAGGAGAGTAAGACTGCAAGAGAGGTATGTGGGGGAAAAGCAAAAGTGAGGCTTTTCATTGCCACGACAGAGTCTCTTTGAACTCCGGCCGGCTAATTGGCCTGGAAGTCGAGCCAAGCAGAACTCAAGATTTATGAGCTGCCGAGATAAGAAGTCTCTGAAGTGAAAAAGGCTCACGGCTCAAGTAAAACCCTGGAATGGAGTTTTTACAAGCTTCTGAAGCTGCTCAGTGCCCGAAGTTAAATGGGCACAATTATGAGACCTGGGCTGTGTGGTGTGAGAGTTTACTACGACAGTTTGGAGTGTGGCATACTGTGTGTGAAGCCCCTCCAGTTCCTCTGACAGATAGATGGAGGGCCCAAGATTCAAAGGCCATAGACGTAATAGTCTTGTCCGTCTCTCTGGAGGAAATTGCTACGCTAGCTGGCAATGTGACAGCACGTCAGATGTGGAATGCTTTGAAAGTAGCCCATCTGCCAATCATCCCAGCCCAGAGTTTGACTGTGTCGGAGGTCCTGGCTGTTTCCCAGAATGCGAGTGAATGCAGGGATGCTGAGGGCACCGGTTGCAAGCTGCAGGGGGAGCTGACTGTGATGTCATCCCAGGCAGCATTCCAGCCTCCAGGGGGAGCCAAGGAGTCGGCAGCTGAGAGCTGTTTCTCATGGCAGCCAAGGTCATCCTCACAGATACCGGAAGGCCAGAAGTAAACAGAGACAGTTGCCTGCAGATGGCCCGAAGCAGAAGGGGGGTGAAGAGCCCACGCCAGTGGAAAACAAGGCTTTGTTTGCTGGCACAGCTTCACCAAAGGCTAAAGGCAAGTCTGATGGCCTGGAGCAGGGTGGCAAGCAGCAAAAGCCCACGCCGGTGGAAGACAAGGTTTTGCTTGCCAGAAAAGCTGCCCCAAAGGCCAAGGCCAGGTTTATTGTAGATTCTGGATGCACCCGCCATCTGGCAAAAGATAAGCATCTGTTTATCTCCTTCACGCCTCAAGACGGAGAGATCCACCAGGCAGATGGAAAGACGTTGCGAATCGCAGGAGAAGGAACTGTGAGACTGGCAAGTCTGCACACAACCATCAAAGATGTACTTTATGTTCCAGGTGCTGAAGACAATTTGCTCAGTGTCCCACAGCTGACTGGGCGTGGTTTTGAGATTTCCTTCAAGAGGAGCGTCTGTGTCATCAGTAAAGGCAAAGAGGACATTTTGCATGCAAAGTTTATAGATGGCTTGTTCTGTATAACTTATGATGACAATGGTGCTGTTGTGTCTAATGCTGATTCTAGGTCCATTAAGTTCACAAAGAGTGTTGAGTACAATCCTAAGTGGGGGGGGGGGAAATGTGGGAATTTTCCAGAGTTACCCAGAGGATGATGAAAGTGATGTGAAAAAAGCAGATAATGTTGAGGAAGCTGAGGAAGCTGAGGATGATGATGATGATCAGAGTTCGGATTCCAGTCCAGTGGGCGGCGCTGCTGCTGATGTCAGCGACAGTGATGACACAGCAGACTACAAGAGCGCAAAGGCCTCAGTCAGACCATCTGATGCGTCTGACAATGAACTGGAAGAACCACTGTTCACCATTGGTCACTTTTCTCCTAATAAGGAGGAGATGAGTCCAGAAGACTTGCGTCTAGTACGCAGATCTGAAAGGGCGACCAAAGGCAGACCTCCAAAGAGATTTGCTGATGAGTTTGCTAAGACAGCAACTGCTGTTCTTAGTAGCTCAGAGAAGGTGTGGGAACCTTCAAGCTTCAAAGAGGTTCAGGAGTTAACCTCTAAAGATGCTGAGCCTTGACTTAATGCCATGAAGGCTGAAGTTGATTCCTTGAATAGGAACCAAACTTGGGAGCTGGTACTGGTAGTCCCGGGAATGAGACTGGTTGGCAGCAAATGGGTCTTCAAGGCCAAGACAGACCAGAATGGCAAGGTTGTCAGACACAAAGCCAGATTGGTTGCCAGAGGTTTTTCACAGGTACCAGGACAGGATTACCACGAGACCTACTCACCCACCGTCAAGTATGAGAGCATTCGGCTGATGCTCAAGATTGCTGCAGAGGAGAAACTGCATGTTTCCCATCATGACATTGATACAGCTTTTTTGTACAGGGCATTTCCACCTGATGGAATGCAGATACAGAAGGGAATGGTCTGTAAACTGCGGAAATCCTTATATGGTCTCAAGCAGAGTGCCAGGTGTTGGAACACAAAACTCACTGAGACATTGCTTTCTCTAGGTTTTCACCAGGGCAAAGCTGATCCATGTGTGTTTGTCAAGGAGGAAGGGCAAAACAAACTGTATTGTTTATGTTTTGTTGATGATCTTCTGATGTTTTGGAAGAATCAGGCTTTGTACCAAAGCTCAGTATCAAAGCTTTGTATCAAAGCTTCACCTAGCTCAGCTGAAGGAGCACTTTGACATGAAGGATCTTGGTGAGGTATCCAACTATCTTTCTCTGCAGGTGGAGAGGGACCAAGCAGGTAATTTTCTGGTACACCAAACACAGAAAATTGCTGATGTATTAACCAGGTTGAATTTGGTTGATGCAAACCCAGCAGACACACCAGTGGTGACAGGTTACCAGGTAGATAGTACTGCTGAAGCGTTTTCTGACACAACGCTGTACAGATGCATTCTAGGCAAGCTGAATTTCATTGCTAGATGTTCAAGACCTGACATAGCTGTAAGCTGTAACCTGCTTAGCAGACATGCTAACAATCCTACTGTTCAGGATTGGAAAGCTCTGAAGCGCATAGCCCGCTATTTGAAAGGGACTTTGCACTACAGGCTGAGGTTCACCAGTCAGAAGACTGGAGGTCTTGAAATCTTTGCAGATGCTAGTTTTGGAAGTGACACCACGGATGGTACAAGCACTTCTGGAGTATGCTACATGTACAACCACTGTCTGTTTGACTGGCTGTGCAAGAAGCAAACGACAGTAAGCCTAAGTTCCTGTGAAGCAGAACTCAATACTCTGTCATTTTCACTCATGGATTGTGAATGGTTGATGCAACTGTTTAAGGACATCAGAGTCTCTGTGAAATGTCCTATACAAGTGTATCAAGACAATAGATCCTGTTTGGCTTTGCTGAACTCAGAGAGTTGCAAGCAAAGAACCAAGTACTTGCAGATTAAGCTACATCGTGCAAGAGAGTGTATTCAGAAAGGACTCATTCAGGTGTCCTACATGGTAGGAAATGAAATTCCTGCTGATCTGTTGTCAAAGGTTGTTAACAGAGAACAACTTAAGGTTTATGTACAGAGGTTGCAATTGGGTTGAACCACAGGTACTACAGGTTACACGGAAAGGGGGAGGATGTTAGGATATTTCTGTTCCACCTTAAAAGGGAGCAGGATGTTTGTGTCACAGCCTGCGTATTTCCTGTTCACAGGATGTTTCTGTTGTGTCTATGCTTTCGTTTTCTCTCTGTGTCTGAGACACTGAAGCAGGCAGTCATGTTTTCTTTGTTTTGACCAACGCTGAATAAAACTTGTAAATAATGCTCTCCTGCGTGCATCTTTCGCGGTGTGAATTCTGCTGATAGGGTGTGCATCAGCTCTGGAATGTGGCAAGCTATTTCTGGAGCTCGTGTCGCTAATTGCTGATACTGTATCTACGGGAGATCGAGAGATCGTCCGGAGGCGACGTGGAGTCATGATGGACTTTGTCTCCCTGGCAGTATCCCAACAAACTGAGCCTAAAGTATCCATGCAGTGCTAGCTCCAAGTTTGTTTGGGGGGGGGGGTCCTTGGGTGAGATGTTGTCAGTGGGACCCCCTTTCTGAGTGTGCCCACTTCTTTCTTGTCTAATGTCACTGCACTCCATTCACTTGCAATGTCTCTCTGTGCCCAATCCACACAACCACCCAAAGGAGAAGTGCAAGGTGACAAGGCAGTGCTGCTGCATCAATGATTTTGTGCTTAAAGGGGGCAAGTTAACACATGGCAACCACAAGGAAGAGGAGCAGTAGGCTCTGGTGATCAGCAGTGGATCTCCGAAAGGAGTATAGGCACTGGCAGATGTCTGATAATGCCGACCCCTGACGCTGACCCTGCCTCCATCTATGGTTTCTGCTTTGTTGCAGAGTACAGTCATGCATTTTGTGGCAATTGTTATGCTGGGGACGTTTGCCCATGCTTGTTTGTAATCTGAATGGAGCAGCCGTCACTGCCATCAGCGCATAAATTATGCACTTACACTAAAGCATGCTGATGTGAGTGCAGCATGCCTTGTGCTCGTTTCTGATTTATTTGGACTCCCTGTGCTGATGTTCACTGACATAGTAATGCCATGGGTCACCAGGCAACATCACACCATCTTCTGTGTCTTACCTGATTGGCTGTGTGGATCTATGAGACTCCATGTAAGGGAGGAAATTGATTGTGGCAGGAAATGTGATTTAAAACTGATACCATGTGATGTCAAGGAAAAGGACGAAATCTGATGAAAGACCACAAAAACTCTGTTCAAATGAAAAACAGCTGTTGTTTTCTAAAGGGATGGCATATATGGCCCAAAAAAGGTAAGCTCTTTCAATAAGTTAAAGATCAAGAGCTATGGAGAAATGTCCAGTCTCTTCGATGGGAACAATTTATACCATTAAATGAATGTTTTCTCTAAATTACATTTTGAGTGATAAATATACCCATGCATGTTCAACCCATTTCTCTAGTAAATGTGGGTATTAGATTTCATATGGGCCCAAAAAACTCCTAGCGAGGCCACAAACGTATGATATAAAGAAAGTGAGATCCATTTGTTTGGGATGTGGTGCAACCATTGGCATGTTGTTAGTAGTAGTAGTAGTAGTAGTAGTAGTTCCTTTATTGAATATGAGACTATGCAAGGAGATAAAAGACCAGTTCCAGGCCAATGCAGATCTGTTTGGTTCTTTTAGGTATGTGAGAGGTGCACACATTGAATCCCTTTTCTTTAATCTGTCTCTTCCTGCTGCAACCAAGTACTTTGAATATGCTTTGGATGTGCTAGTGCAATTAAGCTCTCTGTGGAAGGGATGTGAGAGGGTCTGTGGTTACTAGGGGGAAGGGTGGCTGATGTTTTTGAGTTCAGAATATAGTATGTTTTTATTCTGTATATTGTTTGTGTTTGTTCTGAAACTCATTAAAATATACATATATTCAACTCCCTTCCCCAGTACCCAATAAAAAGCAAAACCATCGAGGCATTGGGGTGGCAAATATATCCAGAAGTGGCTCGTTAGGTGGAGTGGAGCCATTACACTAGCTTACTGGTAGGAAGAGGGGTGAGGTGGTGGATATCATAGAATCATAGAATCATAGAGTTGGAAGAGACCACAAGGGCCATCGAGTCCAACCCCCTGCCAAGCAGGAAACACCATCAGAGCACTCCTGACATATGGTTGTCAAGCCTCTGCTTAAAGACCTCCAAAGAAGGAGACTCCACCACACTCCTTGGCAGCAAATTCCACTGTCAAACAGCTCTTACTGTCAGGAAGTTCTTCCTAATGTTTAGGTGGAATCTTCTTTCTTGTAGTTTGGATCCATTGCTCCGTGTCCGCTTCTCTGGAGCAGCAGAAAACAACCTTTCTCCCTCCTCTATGTGACGTCCTTTTATATATTTGAACATGGCTATCATATCACCCCTTAACCTCCTCTTCTCCAGGCTAAACATGCCCAGCTCCCTTAGCCGTTCCTCATAAGGCATCGTTTCCAGGCCTTTGACCATTTTGGTTGCCCTCCTCTGGACACGTTCCAGTTTGTCAATGTCCTTCTTGAACTGTGGTGCCCAGAACTGGACACAGTACTCCAGGTGAGGTCTGACCAGAGCAGAATACAGTGGCACTATTACTTCCCTTGATCTAGATGCTATACTCCTATTGATGCAGCCCAGAATTGCATTGGCTTTTTTAGCTGCTGCGTCACACTGTTGGCTCATGTCAAGTTTGTGGTCAACCAAGACTCCTAGATCCTTTTCACATGTACTGCTCTCAAGCCAGGTGTCCCCCATCTTGTATTTGTGCCTCACATTTTTTTTGCCCAAGTGCAATACTTTACATTTCTCCCTGTTAAAATTCATCTTGTTTGTTTTGGCCCAGTTCTCCAATCTGTCAAGGTCGTTTTGAAGTGTGATCCTGTCCTCTGGGGTGTTAGCCACCCCTCCCAATTTGGTGTCATCTGCAAATTTGATCAGGATGCCCTTGAGTCCATCATCCAAGTCGTTGATAAAGATGTTGAATAAGACCGGGCCCAAGACAGAACCCTGTGGCCCCCCACTAGTCACTCTTCTCCAGGATGAAGAGGAACCATTGATGAGCACCCTTTGGGTTCGGTCAGTCAGCCAGTTACAAATCCACTGAGTGGTAGCATAGTCAAGACCACATTTTACCAGCTTCTTTACATGAATATCATGAGGCACCTTGTCAAATGCCTTGCTGAAATCAAGGTAGGCTACATCCACTGCGTTCCCTTCATCTACCAGGCTTGTAATTCTGTCAAAAAATGAGATCAGGTTAGTCTGACATGACTTATTTTTCAGAAATCCATGCTGACTATTGGTGATCACAGCATTCCTTTCTAGGTGCTCACAGACTGTTTGCTTAATGATCTGCTCCAGAATCTTCCCTGGTATTGATGTCAGACTGACTGGGCGGTAATTATTTGGGTCCTCTCTTTTCCCCTTTTTGAAGATAAGGACAACATTTGCCCTCCTCCAGTCTGCCGGGACTTCGCCTGTTCTCCAGGAATTCTCAAAGATGACTGCCAGTGGTTCTGAGATCACATCTGCCAGTTCTTTTAATACTCTTGGATGCAGTTCATCTGGCCCTGGAGACTTGAATACATCTAAACTAGCCAAGTATTCTTGTACTATCTCCTTAGTTATTCTGGGCTGTGTTTCCTTTGCTGAATCATTTGCTCCAAATTCTTCAGGTCGGGCATTGTTTTCTTTATCGGAGAAGACTGAGGCAAAGAAGGCATTGAGGAGTTCAGCTCTTTCTGTGTCCCCTGTTTGCATTTCACCATCTTCTCCTCTGAGTGACCCCACTGTTTCTTTGTTCTTCCTTTTGCTACGGACATACCCATAAAAGCCTTTTTTGTTGCTTTTAACCTCTCTAGCAAGCCTGAGTTCATTCTGTGCTTTAGCTTTTCTGACTTTGTGTCTACACGTGCTGGCTATTTGTTTGAATTCCTCTTTGGTGGTTTCCCCCCTTTTCCATTTTTTGTACACATCCTTTTTTAATCTTAACTCAATTAAAAGTTCTTTAGATAGCCACCCTGGCTTCTTTAGGCACCTTCCATGTTTCCGTCTCATTGGTATTGCCTGAAGTTGTGCTTTTACTATCTCCCTCTTAACAAACTCCCAGCCATCATGAACTCCCTTTCCTTTTAGTATTACTGTCCATGGGATCTCACCCAGCACTTCCCTAAGTTTTATGAAGTCAGCTTTCTTAAAGTCAAGAAATTGAGTCCTAGTATGCTTGGCTGCTCCTTTCCGCTGTATAGTAAACTTCAGAAGAGCATGATCACTCGCGCCTAATGATCCTTCCACTTCTACTCCACTAACCAGGTCATCAACATTGGTTAGGACCAGATCTAAAATGGCTGTTCCTCTTGTTGCTTCTCCCACTTTCTGGACAATGAAGTTGTCTGCAAGGCCAGTGAGGAATCTGTTTGACCTTATGCTCTTGGCTGAGTTTGACATCCAACAAATATCCGGGTAATTGAAGTCCCCCATTACTACTATCTCCCTTCCTTTCGCATGCTTGGCCATCTGTTCCAGGAAGGCATCATCTATGTCCTCCGTTTGGCTTGGGGATCTATAGTAAACTCCCACAATGAGGTCACTGTTATTCTTCTCTCCCTTAATTTTGACCCAAATGCACTCACTTTGGCTTTGAGGTTCTAAATCTTGGATCTCTTCACAGGTATACACATCCCTGACATATAACGCCACTCCTCCTCCTTTCTTGTCTGGTCTGTTTCTCTGAAATAGATTGTATCCCCCCATTATTACATTCCAATCGTGGGACTTATCCCACCAGGTTTCAGTGATGCCTATTTAGTTTGCTGTACCAAGAGCTCAAGCTCATCTTGTTTATTTCCCATGCTTTGCGCATTAGTGTACAGACATTGAAGTCCATTAATCATTCCCCCGTGACTCTTATTTAAGGATTTTTTCCTCCCACCACTAGGTCTGTGTGCTGTTTGCTCCATTTGGTCTATGACATTTGGATGATCATCTTCATCAATTGATAGACTCCTACCTTCAGGAGCACTGTCTCCCTCCCCCACATTAGTCAGTTTAAAGCCCTCCTGATGAGGTTTCTGAGATTTTTGGCAAAAACATTTCTCCCAACCGTTGTGAGGTGCAGCCCATCGCTTGCCAGAAGTCCATCTTCAAGAAACTGCAGTCCGTGATCTAAGAATCCAAACTGTTCCTGTTTACACCATTTGTGAAGCCAGCTGTTCACTTCCACTATTTTTCCCTCTCTCCCTGGGCCACATCGTTCAACTGGGAGGACAGATGAGATCACAATTTGTGCATTTAATTGCTTCAATTTCCTGCCCAGAGCCTCGTAGTCTCTTTTGATCTTCTGGAGGCTATTGCTTGCAGTTTCATTGGTTCCCACATGAACCAAGAGGAAGGGGTATTTGTCAGTGGGTTTTATGATTCCTTGCAGTCGTTCAGTTACATCTTGGATCTTAGCCCCGGGGAGACAGCACACTTCCCGAGACATCTTGTCAGGCCCACAGATCACTGCTTCTGTTCCCCTCAGTAGGGAATCCCCTATCACCACTACACGCCTCCTCTTAGGTTTGGTTGGGGTTCTTCCGTGAGCTGTCCGCTCCAAGGTCGCCTGCACATTCCCTGAGGACTGACTTTGCTGCTCGTCTTCATATACCTGATCGACTGTAATGAGGGAGAGATCCTCAAATGGAGTCTGCTCTTCGTCTTCCATGCTAGGGGAGAGGACCTCAAAGCGATTGTGTATTTCTAAACAATCAGAGCGAACCCTGGGCCTCCTACTTCTTTGAGTCACGTTTCTCCATATATCTGGCTCCTGTGTTGGTGAACTAGCGTCCTTCTCAGGGGAGTCCCCTGTCTCCTCCTTGGTGGAGACGGTGTGCTCTGTTGCTTCCAAGAAGAGCTCCAGCTCTCTAATTCTTTGGAGCGTAGCTACACGTTCCTCCAGTTGCTGGACTTTGTCTTTTAAGAGGGCAATCAACATGCAATTGCTGCAGGTAAAGCTGCCTGCAACCTTTGGCAAGATGGCAAACATTGCGCAGGAACCGCAGGCGACTGCAGCTGTTCCCTCCCCCTCCATCTTGAGAACGTGTCGTTGGGGGTGGCTACAGCGGTCCTCCATCATAAAAAGCGTGAAGACAGGAAAAATAACTCCCCCCACAAAAAAACCTAGGTCTCCCCCAACAAACGTTTGAGCCTAGCTCCCCTAAATCTAAAAGATGGTTCAAACTGCGCGCGCCGCTAGAAACACACACAAGAAAACCCTTTTTGCTCCTTCTTCAAGTGCTGCCCTGCAAGCTATAAGCACACTGGCAGAGCTGATCCAGCGCTTCTTGACAGTATGTTTGCATCCCTGTCACCTCACCCTTCCCCTTCTCCCTTCTGGTAAGCAACAACAACCCTCAGAAAGTTAGTGTACTGGCTTCACCCCATCTGCTGAGTCACTTTTGCTATTACCAAGCTGCAAGAATGGCGCTTATGAAAGGATGGCAGTACCCAGATGACACAATAAGAGTAGAAGTTAAAATGGTGAATGAGCACCTTAAAAGTTTAAAGAAGCAAATTGGATGGAAGCAATTGAAAATCGCCATCAGTACAAGCATCCCTGGAGGTTTGGTATTAAATCAAAGGAAAGCTATATCCATGACTATCATCCCAAATCTCCCCTTTTTAATAATGCATTTTTATCTTATGCCTCTGGGATGACTGGTGACTTATCTATATGGCACTCATTGTGTCTGGATTCTATCAACGGTTTAATGAATTGGTGGGATATTATGACAGCTGAGGAAGTGGCGGAGGCATTGGATGACATGGCCATTTTTATTTCAGTACTTTCCAGCAAGAGGAGCACTAAGTGCTCTGATTAGAAAATATGGATAAATTATAAAAGAAAACGAGCGCAAGAAATTTCTCCAGTCTACCAGCTTTTAAAATATAGGCCAGAATCCAATGAAGTACTTCCACTAGTGCAAGGATATTGGTTTGTGCAACAGAAACTGCCCTCTCTTGCCTCTTCCCATGTGGCCTCTGCTGTGGAGGGTTGGAGGAAACTTAGAGCAGATTGGGGACAAGCACATAGGGAGTGTGGAAGGGTGGGAAGTTCCATTGCACAGCAAATGTCTTGCATTAGCATAACTATGCAGACTTTATTCATATATTTTGTAGTTGTCCAATAATTAAAACATTATTATTAGGATACTAAAACTAATGGGGCTCAGGGTAGGCATTGCTGTCTGCAAGTATGACTTCCCACAGAGAGTCCCAAGATGCCATGGCTGTTGTGGAGTCAACCCTATTAATTATTATTGTTATATATTTATTTATACCCTGAAAGGACTTGAGGTGGCTTACAGATAAAAACAAGAACCACCAAAAACAGAAAAATCAATCATCAAAATACAATTAAACGTTGATAGAAATGAAACTATTAACTACATATGTTAAGGGACATAAGTTGAGCGTTGTACTTCAGTTAGGGTGGAAGACTGGGGTGGGAGTGAGAAAAATGTTTAGAGAACTGCAGCCTCTCTAAAGCATGATGGACAAAAACCAAGGAGACAAGGAAGACAGGCTGCTTTAGGATGCAGTGTGCAGCACATGCAACTCTGTCCTTATTCCACCACCTCCCTGTATCCAGTAGTGAGCAGTGTGGTGGGGCAGAGGTGCTTTCCTGACCTCCCAACAGTGGAGTCATTGCTGCTTACAGGGAAGGGACAAGGCAGTTGTGAGGCTGGTGTGGTGCAAACTCAGCAGCAGAGCTAATCTGGTGCTTCTGCTGGTGTGTTTGCACTATACAGCCCTCTCCACTGCCTACCACTCTCCCTCCTGGTAAACAGCACCAGCAACTGTGCCAGGAGTGCCATCTCCACCCCTCCATGGAGTCTGTATCCCAGGGCTGGCAAGACAGATTCACAGTGCAGTCCTATGCAGTCCAAAGTCCCTTTGAGATCAATTAGACTTGCTTCACCGGGAGAGCAGGGGGAGTTAGCAAACAGGTCTGTCTGCAGCTTTTCCTTCTTCCATTCAGCAAGGATATTAGTGGGTCAGGCAAAATTTAGCTACAGACACAATGCAGAGGAAATTGCAACTGTTCCTGATATGTAGGTCATTGCTCCTTTCAGCATTCACATTTAATGGTGTGCTTTGTAAAGCTTTATATACTAGCTTATTTCCACACACGCCCCTTATTATGCAGGGAATGTCTTCATGCAGATCTTCCCTATGTACCCGTTATCTACATAATTAGCTCTGGCCATATTTATGGCCCTGGAATCTTATCATACTCGGGAACGTGCACATACTAATGCACATTGTTGTACAATATCCGTTTTGACACCAGGCAATATGGTTGCCTTCATTTCACAGGGAAGCAACAGAGGCATAGAGACGATAGAAATTGTTGATATGGATATTGTCAGGCAAATGTGGGGCTGCTGTCAGGAGTCCTGTAGATCTGACACTTTCTGCTTGCTCTTTCTGCAAGTGGGGCTGCGGGTGAGAGACGAGACCTATAAGCAGTTTCATGTGCAAGAGCTATGCAGCGCTTCATAATCCAGTGTGGTGTAGTGGTTAAGAGCGGTAGTCTCGTAATCTGGGGAACTGGGTTCGCGTCTCCGCTCCTCCACATGCAGCTGCTGGGTGACCTTGGGCCAGTCACACTTCCTCACTCACCTCACAGAGTGTTTGTTGTGGGGGAGGAAGGGAAAGGAGAATGTTAGCCGCTTTGAGACTCCTTAAAGGGAGTGAAAGGCGGGATATCAAATCCAAACTCTTACTCTTACTCCTGGCCTGGAAATCCAGGTGTCGAAGGGCCAAGCCAGTACCAATGGCTGATGTATAGCCTGCCTCATGTGCTATCTCCCTTCAGTCTAAACAGTGACTTGCTGCTGAGGAAGGCCACCAGACAGGTCTTCCCTCTCTGCTACTGCCCTTTCACCTGCCTGCAGCCAACTGTCACAAGGGATTCACTCAGTCTTGAGCCTGAGCAACTGAGGTATATGAGCTTCTGGGTGCCTCACCTTCTCTCCTCTTCCCTCAGGTGCTGTACATACTGATACTAGGTTGAATCCAGACTAAGTTACTTGCACTTAGTTCCCACGGATATCCATGGGACTTGTGCCATGATTGAATCTGCATTGACACCATACATCTAAAGCACTATAACCCCACTTTAAACAGTTGTGGCTTCCACCAAAGAATTATTGGAGCTGTAATTTGTCAAGGGTGCTGAGAGTTATTAGGAGACACCCTGTTTCCCTCACAGAGCTACAATTCTCAGAGCGGTTTAACAATCAATCCCTCGTCACAGGGAACTCTGGGAACTGTAGTTCTGTGAGGAGAATAAGAGTCTCTTAACAACTCTCATCTCACTGCACAAATAACAGCTCCCATAATTCTTTGGGAGAAGCCATGACTAAGGTGGGATCAGCATGCTTGAAATGTATGGTGTGTCTGTCTTGTTGCACTGATTTCAATGAGACTTCAGTTCATCTAATGCAGCGGTTCTCAACCCGTGGGTCCCCAGATGTTGTTGGACTACAACTCCCATCATCCCTGAGCTCTGCCCTTGCTAGCTAGGGGTGATGGGAGTTGTAGTTCAACAATATCTGGGGACCCACAGGTTGAGAAAGGCTGATCTAATGTATTATAGATCCAATCAATCATCAACTTGAAGAATATTGCACAGGCAACTTAACTTCTGTATATCCTGATTTGGAGTGTTCCAGTCTATATGACTACAAGACTGCATGCACAATAATAAGAGATTAGTTTCTACTTCTAGAAGCCAAAAGCTCCAAATATACAAAAAATGTATCAGAAGTCACTGTAGTTTTCCTCTAGCTTAACAAGTGGACAGATGGCGGCCACAGGCAGCAGCAGCATTGTTCTAATTATTATAATTATTACATACAGAGAAAAAAAATCATTATCTGTCAAAGTGCAATCGAAGTGACACAAGGTCAGCAGTAATATAGATGGAATTTTAGCAAGAGGTCACAACAATTAATTAAATGAATCAAAATGATGAATAATGCATCATGTGCGAGTCATCATTTCTGCAAAATTATGTTGGCCATTGGGATATCATTTCTTATGAGGAATAACGTGGCAAAAAATATATATGGTCCATTCATAATAATGTTAAGAAGAAGAAGAAGAAGAAGAAGTCCATTCATAATAATGTTTCTACTGATTATTACGACTGCCATCCATTAATGAAACACATTATTTCATTGTGGAACTCCTGATTTTCTGTCACAAATAGGGATGGGGGAGAGAGTCAGTTCCGCTCATATTTAAAGCCGAATCTTATCAAATCTGCACTTTTCAAAGCATTATGGAACTGAAACACATCCATCCTCCAACATCTGTTCTCATCCAAATTTTGTGATGCTGTTCTGTAACCAAACAGCTTTTACAAAAATGCATATATTAGAGGAAAGTGTGCATAAAAATAAATATACGGTATGCATGAAAATAACATACAAAAATGCATTACATTAGGAGCAATTTCTTGCAAAAAAAAAAAGAGTACATTAGTGAAAACTGCACATAAATATGTGTTCATTATGAGAAACTCACACTACGGGAGCAATCCTATACACAAGAATCTGGCATATAAAGCAACTCTAGCATAAGTTGAGTTGGTGTGAAGTACACCACCAGATCTAAAACCCATTCAAGAGTGGGGCTACTGCTGAATGAGCCAGCCTAAGCCTGGCAGAGGGAAAACAAACCTTTAAAATAGTGTTTGAGTTTCACCACCCTTTTTACCAGTTTAACTTATGTCACGTTGGTAGGTCATGTGGCAGAGCTGATCCAACCTAAGTCCTGCCTCTCTGGTCCTGCCTCCACCACACCCCCAGAAGGGCTCTTTTTTTCAGGGCTTATGTCAGTTTAAGGGTTTATGCCATTTTAAGCTCCACCAGGCTCAGCTCAGCCAGCCAGTTCTGAGCCAGGATGGGGGAGATACATTGGCATATCTCCAGCTGACCAAGGACAAAGGTGTTAAGCCAGGTGTCCTAGCCTGTGTGTGCCAGGAACCTCGCAGCTCACCTGGAGATTGGCTGGATCTTAACCCCACAGTTCCTGCTGGATCTTGCTATAGAATTCTGCTCTAAAATGCTAATAAACTTCCATGAGAATTTCTTTTAAAAATGCAAATTGTTGCAGAAGCGTATAGGACTGAATTTATTATTGAGAAACTAAGAAATTGAGAGAACTTTAATTGACAGATCCTTCCATCCCCACAAAGCACTTAGCTGCGATGAGGTTTGGCAGCCAGAGTTTCAATAAGTAACTGTATAAGGAATATTTAAAACAACAAACAACTGTATTATTAACCACACATCTTTTGTCAATTAATTAAACCGATATATCAATTCCAAGCTGCAGCTAGAGATAGGTTTAGTCTGTTTCCAGACTTTGCTGGAATTTTGCACATATTTATCCCATTCCATTCTCTTTCCACAATCTGCGGGGGGCTTTTTAAGTCCACACACACACAAAATCTTATTTATATACATACTTAAATATGTATTCCATTGCAAAATGTTATTTAAATTCACATTTTATCTCAATATACACATTTCTGAATGTATTTTATCCTAAAATACACTTCGGGGGTTTTTAATACATATTTTGGTCCTTTCTTGAGGCAAGAACCATATCACAAAATTCAGAGAGGTGCAAAATCCAAAGGATAATTACATCCCCAAACCATGTGTTCATTTGGGAGGTGCGAATCAGTTCACTGTGGCCCAAAGAACATTCTCCTCCATTCCTAGCTTTCCGCCCTATTTATTATTGGCCTGGCTCCTGAAATATGAACAAACAAATTTTGAATTGGTGACCATGCATCATATTCTTCCATAAGATACTGCTGCTGAAGCCCTGGGTTACACCACAAATGCCCGCGTCTTCTCATTTCAGTCCATCTCTGATATATTCATGGCTCCTTTGGCTGTGGTAATTGTCTACAGGCAAGAAGAGGATGGTAATCTCTATGGCTCCCCCCCCTCCCAGATCCCTCAAGGTGCTTCAAACAATCAGGGAGAACTCTGGAGGGGCTGCGGAGGTATTTATTTTTTTAAAGTGAGGTCAGGAGTGATTTCATGCACCCTGCTGCTTCCCAGATTATGAAAATGATAAAGAGGAAGTGCTGTGTAGGCAGCAGCTAAAGCACATGGGAAGAGAACAGCAGCATCCATGCCTTTGCATTCATGGAGCAGAGTTATTGTAGCCAGCTGAATCTGGCAAATAAAATGTAAATCAATGCAAAAATGTATTTCGCAGCCCAGAGGCCTGGTGGTGTGAAAAGATAAGGCTGCATTTCCCCATTGTTTGCATAATAGAGGTGCCTCTTCGGCATCTGCCTGGCAGATAGCTTGCAAGCATTTAAATATTACTTTTTTTATTTAAAAAAAGCATATAAGGAAGGATAATGTTTTGCTGCAGATTAGCATGGCATCTACATAAACGTCAGTTCTCCAGTGTCTCTGCCTTCATATAGTTTCTTCAGGAGCAACACACACACACACAAAACCCCTAAATTTAATTGAATGGGTACGGTTTGGAGGGAATAGTGCATAAGGAAGTGAAAGTGAGGTCAGGACATGATGAAACCCTATTCATACAGCCAAGCAAACTAGGTGTAGTGATACCCCCCACCCTCCACAAATGGACTCTTCTAGAATTATGATAAATTCTTGGGAAGTGGCCGTAACTCAGTTCACAGGCTTCACATGCAAAAGGTTCTAGATTCGGTCTTTGGCACCTCCAGTTAATGGTGGGGGAGACCAACATCTGGAAAGGCACTCCCATTTCTACATGGACTGGTCTTGTCCAACCTGGTGCTGTCCAGATGTCTTGGACTACAACTTCAATCGGCCCCAATGACCAGGGATAACAGAAACATAGGAAGACAGACCACTGGTCCATTTAGCCCAGTATAGTCTACAGGTAGCAGCTTTCCAGGGTTTCAGGTAGGGTTCTCTGTCCCAGCCCTACCTGGAGATGCTGGGACTGCAAACAAAGCAGATGTTTTACCACTGAGCTAAGACTCTTCCCCAACTTCTAATGATTGGAGCTACAACCAAAAATATATAGGTTAGGGGAAACTGATGTAGACAATACTGGCCTGGATGAATCAGTGGACAGATTTGGTTCAGGACAGCTTCCTGTATCTTCATAGACTCAGAGTTGGAAGTCACCCTGAGGATCATCTAGTCCAACCCTGCAATGCAGGAATATGCAGCTGAGATCAAACCTTGGCGTTATCAGCACCACGCTCTAACCAACGGAGCTATCCGCTTTCTGTTTTATTTCCAGTGCCTTTTGCAATAATTCCTCACCATGAATCTGCTTTTTCTACTGCTGCGGTGATGACCGTTTCAGCGAGTGTTCAGCTATTATTCCAAGATCTCTTTCCTGGATAATCATAGCCAGATAAAAGACACCATCAGCTTATATGTGAAGTTAAGATATGTATTTTTGTCCCTAAGTGTATCTCTTTGTAATGCAATCTCCCCACTCCACCCCCACCCCCATTTCTCCATTACTCTGTTTGGAGAGATCTTTCACAGAGTGTCTGTGGATTTTCCATCACTATATTGTTATAAACCTGGGGGTTGAATTGGATGACCTCAGGGTCCCCTCCAACTTGCTGTGTGTGTGATCCTCAAATTGAGGTCTAGCCAAGAGCTTGCTAAAGTGGTCCAACCAATTGGAAAGTTGGTTACACTAATGGGTGTAGCAAGTACCTCTATTGTTGGGGAGATTGGCTGATTGCTATCAACAGCAGGCCTTTTGAATTTAAGTTACTAGGAAATGTGTAAAGCACAGACTGAGAAAGGACAGTCAGAGAGCTGAGTTTGGGTCTTGAAAAAGCATCTTTGTCTCCCTAGCCATATCTGTCTCCCTAAGCTCTGAGAAGTGAATTCGGGGTGTCTGTTAGTTTGTTTAGCTATACCTCTATCTACATGCAATCTGTGTATTTCTGAATAAATGCAAATATTGCAAAAAATAATAATACTGCAAGCCTCATTTGACCTCTTTACAAGGAAGAACCAACCCGCAGTAAACACTTTGCCCCTGGAACTTATCCCCACTTGGATAACTGGCATGGATGCAGTAATATAGTTCTAAAATAAATTCCTTGTGGGCAGATGACACAGAGTTCAAATTAAATGGTGGTGGAGGACGGTAGGAGTGTGTATCTGGTATTAAGGGGGAAAATATTTGCAGGGAAATATTGGGGCAACCTCCTGCCTCCCCATCCCCACAAAAAAACTTTAGATGCATTTAACATCATGTCTAGGTTGGCTCTAATTTTCCTGGAACACTAGTTAGACTGACAGGTCTGTAAGATATGCAATCTCCCCTGGATTTCTCTCCCCCCCCCCCAAATACCTTGGAAGGTGGTGGGGTTTCCTTCACTAGAAGTTTTAAAACTGAGGTTGGATGGCCATCTGCCAGGGAGTCTTTAACAGTGATTCCTGCATTGCAGGAGGTTGTACTAGATTTCCCTTTGGGTCCCTTCCATCTCTACGATTCTATCACCCTATAGTCTGGTTGAGCAAATGGATTGCAGCTCCTGCAGTGTTAACCAAAGCCTTGCAATGCACTTCAGACCCCTGCTACCTATAGCAAGAGAAATTAGCTGTTCTAGCAGGTTGTTCCATTGGCTGCTTTCTTATCTGCCTGCTTGTGGGTCTTTCAGTCAGTTTCTTCCAATAAAACATTCTGTGTGGCTAATTACTCTTGAGTTTTGCCCCTGGGTGATTCAAGATGTTCTGACCTACTTCTTACATTGCATAAGCCTAACTACTGCTGGTTTAAGTGTGATACTTGACAACTATCGTGTATTTGAAAGGTGGATGTCAGCGGGGGAAGGCAAGACCCACTGAGGAAAAAGAGGGTGCAGTGAATTACCATACTGGTTCCAGTTTCCCTGTTTTCGGGTCTTCCCATCTTAGTTATAAACATGGTGTAGATATTGGCAGTTAAGAATTGATTTAAAACTGGTCAACACATTCCTCTTTGGCTAATGAATGGAGGAGGCATAGCAGCCGGAAGGAGTCTGGACATTTGCTGGAATTCATCTGTCTCAAGAGACTATGGAAGAGTGTGCTATTGGGGGTAAAGTCAAATCACTGGAGAGTTACAGCACCAGTTGTGGCTGTAGAGACCAATATGTGAGAGATATGTTTTATTGCAGCTAGGGCAGATGCACCATGTCTGTCTATGTTCCTCCAAACAGTCATTTCTCCTCTGGTCACTGCTGTGGATACATGCCTTGACTGTCTGTCTCCAGGTACTGTAGTCGTCTGCAAGGGATTCCCACATGGTGGGGTTAATATTTCCAGCCTTCGTGTCATGTTTGCAGACATCTTTATAATTCCGAGTTGGTCTGCCAATGGGCTTGGTGCCTGAAGCCAGCTCCCCATAGAGCACATCCTAGGGGAATTCTGTGTACATGACCAAACCAGCATGGACGTCACTTAGACAGAAGTGGACTTGGGAGAGCACAGCTTTGTCTGAGACTCTGTCCTGCCATATGATGCCCAAAATCTTCCTGATGCAGCACATATGGAAGCATTGAGGTGTCACTCCTGGTGGGTGTAAGTTGCCCACAACTCACTTCCATAAGGCAGCATGCTCAACACGCAAGCCTGATCGATCTTCATATTGGTATTGGACATTAGCTGCCTTGGCAATATTCTTGTTCATTTCAGTGACAATTGAGAGTTATTGTGGAGGATGGACAAAATTGTCTACCACCTCAAGTGTGTGGGCACACATGGAGTGCTGGTGATGTCCTGACCCAGGATGCTGGTCTTCATCAGGCTGGTGGTGAGGTGAAACTCCCTGTAGGCTTGGGCAAAATGGTTGATGAGTCTCTATAAATCCTCAGAGTGCTCTGTCAAGGCTGCAGCATGTACAAACAACATCTCACGGATAAGGACCCACCTCACTTTTTTTCTTGGCATAGAGATGTGCCAGGATGAACAGACCCCTGTCACTCCTTGAGTGGAAGTACAAATCATCTTCAGTTGAACTGAAGGCATATGAGAAGGATATGCCAAAGAGAGTTGGGGCGAAAACACACCACTCTGAGGATGGGGAAGGCGTCTGAGGATGAACCATCATACTGGACAGTGTCATGCAAGTTCTGATGGAAGGATACAATCATCTTGTGGGGTTTAAGTGGGCATTCTGTCTTGTTGAGCAGTGTGAAGAGTCGCTTTTGGCTGACAAGGTTGAATGCCTTCATCAGGTCTATGAATGCAATGTACATGGGGCATCTCTGCTCTCAACATTAATCCTGGAGCAGGTGTAGTGAGAGAACCATGTTGACTGTCGACCTCTGAGCTCTAAAGCTGCATTGTGACTTGGGATAGATCGTCTCAGCGAGTGACTACAATCTGTTGAGAACTACACGGGCAAAGGTTTGTGTCTTGTGGCATGAATCCTGTTTCCCAACATTTCAAGGGAAGGCCATGGAGGTGCATCATGAGGGAAGAGCTGAGGCCAGCTTTCAGCACTGCTGTTGGAATTATGTCCTGTCCTGGGGATTTCTCAAATGCCTGAGAGTTGATAGCATTCTTCAGCTCATCAAGGGAGCGAGGGACATCCAGCTCTTTAAAGACAGGCAGTCAGTAGCAATTTTGCTATACAAAGTCCTGGTCTGGGTCAATATCCTTCCTACATCTCCTGCTTAAGACTGATGCAAAGAATAGATTTAACTTCATACTTTTTGTCATTTGTTTGTCTATTTGTTTGTTTGAAGTATACTGACCCTGCTCTACAGCCATTCATCTAAAGGTCCCATTGCCACCAGGGCTGTGTTCCTGCTTCTGATATACTTAGAGCAACACAACTACAGATAGCTCCTACGGCTCTTTCTTTCTCACTGTCCCACCACCAGCAAATGTCCCCAGAAGAATTAGGGAAGAGTCTAAAAGAAAGCCAGAAAGGCAAATGAGCAACTTTTGAGCAACACTTCCTGTTCTCATTTCTCAGTGAAATTTTTATGTGTTTTCCCCCCTTCTATGCTTTAAAAAAATGACAGGTGAGATTTAATGCCTTGCCTTGGTTCTTCCCTCTCTTGAGATCACATTTGTCTTTTTGGGTTGTGGCTGATTACAGGAAAGTTGATAGCTTTGCTTCAGACTATAAATCAAGACTTTGGGGGAAAGATAGGTTCTTTTGTTCTAAGCCAGCCTGCCATTTAAAATTGTGTGCATCATTCTGTAAACAATCATCCATAAGTAGTCAACTGTGTGACCGATACATAATAGCATCAATCTTAATTGGATGTCTTTTCTGCCATAAGCCCTCAAGAGTGGTTTGCGAAATGGTAGGGTAGGTCTTCCCCCAACAATTGACCCATGACTGCCCCCTCACATATGGGCTCTCACTTATACTTGGCTCCTGCTCCTCACTCACTTATCAAAATGTTGAAATAAACATTTATTTCAGCAGCCTTTTAAACTGAACTCTGATTTTATAGTTTTAACACATTTTTAGTCATTCTGTGTTGGGTCTCTTGTAGGCTGCTTAGAGACGACTAGGGCTAAGCGGTATGCAAACTGTTGAAATGAAAAACAAAATATCTGTGCTGTGATACTGATCACCCCACCATTTGGACATGATACGACTTGCTGGTGTCCTAGCTCAATAGTCAATGAAGCTGAATGCTGGAAGATTCAGGATGGGCAAAAAGAAAGTACTTCTTCACACAGCGCATAGTTAAATGATAGAATTCACTCCGCAAGAAGTAGTGATGGCCACTAATTTGGAGAGTTTTTAAGGAGAATGAGACAAACCCATGGAGGATAAGGCTATCAGTGACTACTAGCCACAATGGTGTTGTTCTGCCTCTACTGTCGGAAACTATATGCTTCTGAATACCAGTTGCTGGAAACTGGTGGAGAGAGACAGAGTGTGTGCTGTTGCATTCAGATCCTGCTTCCATGCTTCCAATAGGCCTCTCACTGGCCACTGTGAGAACCGGATGTTGGATTAGCTGGGGCATTGGCCTGATCCACAAGGGGTTTCTTACGTTGCTAATAAGGGCTTGAACAAGAAAGGAAGATATGCACAAAAATGCAGGGGTAGAAAATATGGCAAGATTCCCTAAGTATAAAAAAATATGAATCCTTTTATTTGGCTGCAGTCGTCCTGATGCTTAAGTATGAGTCTCTTGCTCTGTCCTCCAGGCCCGGAGGGGAAAGAAGGAAGATCCTTCTTTCAGTGTCCCGAAGATGAAGGATTGCCATAAAACTGAGTTTGGAAAGATTGTGCCAAATGGGTTTTATCGAATTGTGTCTTTCCACTGATTGAACATTATTTTATACAGTGGAGACTTCCAAAAACGTAAAAGGGAGAGATGATTTGCACAAATTTTCCATTTCTCCAGAACCCCCTGTGCCACCTCCCATGCTTTCTGAAAGGGTGCCCTATCCCTATGGAGCATACTTAGGAGCAGAGGTACTTTCAGGGTCTGCTGCAGAAAGAAAGAATCCATGTAAACCACCTTCATCTCCTTCCTGCCCATAGAAGCCACTGCTGGATCAAAGAGACTTTCAACAATTGAGGGACATAACTGCATGTAACTCAAAGATGTTCAGTCCCAAAGAGAAGCTTTTTGGGGGAGGGGGCTGCAATGTTCCTCCAAAACCTTTGCTTTTTTACACATATTTTCTGCTGTGCAATTTTTGGCTGCGTCTTGCTCTAAGTGCGATTGATCCTAGCCAATCAAGGATCTTGTAGTGGATTGGTCTTAAACTGGTGGGTCAGAACCCACTAGTTGGTCACAGCCCGATCTGAGTACTACCACCACGCAAATATATCATAAAAGATTAAGAAATGGGTCCCCAAATGCAGGTCTGGATTAAAAGTGGATCCTGGGTCTGAAAAGGTTGCAGAGATTGGAGGTAGTGAATGTGATCATCGTAATGCCATGTAGCCCATCTGTAATATCACTGAAGGCAAACCAAGTCAATATGAAGTGAGGGCAATGGTTCCTGAACAGGCGAACAATTTTGAAGCAATTACCAACAAATTGTGGAAGGATTCCCCCCCCCCCCCGGTTTTTCCCATTTCCATGAAATAAATTTTTTTTGGAGCCCCAATTTCAGCAAATATATTGCAACTGAGAGAGATCAAGGCAGTTCCGTTAGTGGAGCAGCTGCTAAGGGAAAGAGGAAAACTGCAAGAAAGAAAACAGATCAGAGAACCAAGGTATTCCATGAAGATAGATGCACGCAACATGGTTTTTCCCCCCACTTGAATGTCTGTACTGTGAATTTTCTTTTTAAAGAGTTGGATTCACGTGTTTGTGTCACAAAATGTTAGCTGAACCAGAAAAAGTAGGCTGTATCAGCTATTCCAAAATGATTTCCCTTGTGGCCAATGGAAAGAGAAAACATTTCCTTAACAAATCCTGGTCCTCTTTCCAAAGCCCAAACCACTTAGCTCTCCCTCTTGAGATGTTTGAGCACTAGGTTATTTACAGGTCCTTGTGGGGCTACTACTCCCATGCCCACAGCCGCTGCTGTTGCCAAGAACAAATGGCAAGCGCCTGCTAGAGAACACAGGGATTTGAAAGCTCACTGCCCCCTGCAGTATTGGCAGCTTCCGCACAAGAGATAACAATTGTACCAACAAAGCTGTTGATCCAACACAGGCTGTCATAGCACAGGGCAGATTTTGTTTTGAAAATATTCTCCAGCTTTATATTTCCCGCAGTGCAACTCTTCAGGTTGTACCCTACATAGTGGCAGGGAATAATCATCACATGCCACCGCCAGATGAAATACAGCAGGATTTTTTATTGTCTTTGATTAAAGCTAGTATTTGCTAGAAGAGCACAACAGTTTGATCCTTAGCAGTTTCCTTACTGAGTTGAAAGATCTCCTTTTCGGATCATTACTGTTGCACCATGTTGTTGAGGAAGGATTGGCCTTCTTTGTTAACCACACCGCATCCCCAAGCACCTTCTTCTACGTGCTCCTGAAATTATTTCCAAAGATAGAAAAAGGCACTTCATAAAATTCAGCAGCTTGCCACAAGAACAATATAAATCTCAATGGGAGCCAAGTATATAAATGAATAACATGCAAACCTGTGGCATAGCACTTGCTTGCCAAGTGGGAAGTTTAAAAGGCTTTCCCCAGTTAAACACAGAAGCAATTGCTGGCTTTGGTTCACTGCAGGGAACAGAGAACAAGAGCTTCAATAATACTTCAAGCAGTTTAAATGAGCACTAGGAACCAATGCTGTAAGACGTTCCCCCACCTTCCGCCTCCATATATATCACAAGACAAAAGAAACTGAGTTTTCAATACTGCCAGTTTGCTTGGCAAAGCATGGAGATAGTCTATGCATGGCAGATGCCTCCTGAGAATGACACCTACCCAGACCCTTGAGCTCATTGGTCACCTGGGCTTAATTGGCCGGGGGGGGGGGCAGTTTCCATTGGAAAAATAATGTGGAGATTGACTCTCCACTGTTCCCTGATAGCTGCTTTGAAGAGGAATTTAATGGAGAGTTTAAGATTTGCAATCTCCCATGTGTCTTATCATTAAAGACATAACACATTATTCTGCACAGTGCTATTAATATCAGTTAGTTACCAGTGTTTGCCCAGTATAACAGCTACTTCAAAATAGACACGCTTTAAGAAGGATATTGACAAACTGGAATGTGTGCAGAGGAGGGCAACCAGTATGATCAAGGGTCTGGAAACCAAGCCTTATGGTGAATGGTTGAGGGAGATGGGTAGGTTTACCCTGGAAAAAAAGGAGACTGAGAGAAGATATGATAGCCATCTTCAAATATCTTGAGGGCTGTCATGTGGAAGATGGAGCAAGCTTCTTTTCTCCTGCTCTGGGGGGTAGGGCTCAAAGCAATGGCTTCAAATTACAAGAAAGGAGATTCTGACTAAACATCAAGAAAACCTTTCTGACAGTAAGAGCTGTGGAATGGTCTCCCTTGGGAATTGGTGGACTCTCTTTCCTTAGAGGCTTCTAAGCAGAAGTTGGATGGCCATCAGTCATGGATGCTTTAGCTTAGATTCCTGCATTGCAGGGGGTTGGATTAGATGACCCTTTGGGTCCCTTTCAACTACAATTCTATGATTCTATGCGCCGTATAAATTAAACATGCAGTAAGGCACTGTAGGTGCATCTGACTTGAAGGGGGAAATATCTTCCCATTCCTTCTAAAAATAGCAAATCTGTCTGACCCAGATTATGCAAGTATAGCACATGAAACAATCTCCCTTCCATTCTTCCATTGTACTCCAGTACCAGGCTCCCGTCAGTCTTGCCTTGGAGCTTCAGAAGCAAGGAGTTTCAAACCACAGAGAGAAAAATATTCCATTCATAACATTTCTTTAATGTTTTAAATCAAAGAATCATGGCTTTTCTATATTTAGATGCCTCTACCAATGACAGCCTTAACTCTTCTCTACATCCAGTGAGTTACTATGGAAAGGGTTGCAGGCATATCTGACCTGATTCCATTTTTGACTCTTTCATTTCCTCACAACTAGAGATGGGGGAGAAATTTATTCCAGTTTGCATTTAAAGGCTGGCCAACCGAATTCATACTTTCTGAAACAATATGTGAATGGAAGCAGAGCCATCTTTCAAAATTCACCCTTCTCTGAATTTTGCAATGCAGTTCTCTAGTAATGTGTATAGAATGCATATACAAGGCTAATGAGTGCATAATAATGCATACATTTGTTTTATCATGTTTTTAATACAGTCATATATTGGAAGTCAAACAGAATCCATTCCAGAAGTCTGTTCGACTTCCAAAACATTCAGAAACCAAATCATGGCCACATCAGATGTTCGGCTTCCAAAAATAGTTTGCAAACTTGAACAGTCACTTCTGGGTTTGTGGCGTTTGGGAGTCAAAACGTTCAAGAACTAAGCTGTTCAAAAACCAAGGTACGATTGTATTCTGTTGGGAGTCGCCCAGAGTGGATTGGGAAACCCAGCCAGATGGGCAGGGTAGAAATAATAATAATAATTTTTTATTATTATTTACAAATATGCATTATATTTGCAAAAATGTATATATTCATGAAAACTACATAAAAAAGGGGTCTAGTGAGGGAAATGTCCTGATGAATTTTCATGAGGATTAAAAACAAAACATCGCAGAGTGTTGTGGAAATGTGGAGAACTAAAGCAGAGATTGGGGAAATGAAAAACTGAGAAAAACCAGAATTAAAGTTTGTCTATCCCTGTTTACAGTTCTATTTAATTTGGGTTGAGGGTGACTCATTTACCTGTGTGTGGTGCTGACTGTGATATTTTTATTTTACTGTTCAATTTCAGTAACGTTGCGTCAATAGCAGTCAGAGCAGTCTTCAATCCTGTTCAGTTTGTCACATTGACACATTCTCCCTAGGTGTGAGCTTGCCAACCCACACATGCATGGAGTAATGAGCTCCTGTTTGTGAGGTAAACACCGTTCATCCCTTCACTTAATATCTTCCCCGAGCACAATTTTGCTAACATATGGCTCTGTTAATATAATCTGAAAGTGGAAAATACAAACAGGCAGCTATTAGGAATAATACATGAGGGTGGCATGACCACAGTCTGGTAAAGTCGTTTGTTCTCCGTTGTAGCAATGGAGGACCTCTTGCCTTGCCTTCCAAAACAAATTGGCAGTGAACGCAAGGAGCAATAATGCAGGTGGAAGATAAGGCTTGCTTCAGGAAGCTCAGCTGTTTCCTTGGAAAGAGCCGCTGAGTCTTGTACATGGATTTGTGGATTGAGCAAACATACTGTACCATTTAATTATTAAAGGAGAGCAACACCGACGTCTGCCGCTTTCTCAGAATAGCAGCATGCATTTTTCAAGCTGAATCCACAGCGTTGCTTTCTACCTCATAAGCTCCTTTGCCTCACATGGAAAGGCCTTTAATATCACGACCCATGTAATGGGCTGTTTAGTGAATTGTCCTGGGAAGGGTGCCTTAGAGATGGGTGTGCTCTGATTTTGTTAGATAGATTAAACTACACATTCAGATATCTCTATGATGTTTAGTTTTAAAATGCCTAGACAGCCCTACATTTGAGAAGAGATGAAGGAGTCATGGAACTTATAAAGACATGTTTAGATGACATTGGACATCTCTAGACTGATATGTGCACTATATGTTTTGAAATGGTTTAAGTGAAGAAATTGAATGACTATAGTAGCAGTGGCAAGGTGAAGAGGGGATTTAAAAGGATTTAAAAGTGCGACATAATTTGCAGATAGCTACTTCAGAGCTTTCTCATAATCTGTTGAGTTTCATTCATATATCGAACGAAGATAAGTGTCCAAATAATAATGCCCAATATATATTGCTGAATATAGATTATGATCCCATTGACTTTCTCTGTGATGCAAATGGATGTGCACATTCTTCTTTTCATCGTTACTTTACTTCCTCCACCTTGTTGGAAACATTTCAAACACCAGCCCTGATGAATGAAAATGGATCTTCTTGCAAAATTGTGTTTTAATACACTTCATTCAAATGCTGCCCCATTGTGCGTACAAAGGCAGCTCTTTCTTTAAATGAACTATGAAAGGGATGGATATGGGACTTGAGGCGAGGCCTATTATTGTGTCATTTCATGACAACGTTCTGGGGACTATGTGATCTCTTCTCTTTTTTTGTAGGGAATAGCCTTCCAGCATGGGAAAGAGTTTCTGGTTTAATAGCAGAGAGCTTGTGAAATTCTAGATCATTTTCAAGCTTTACGGCACATATTCTGCATATGACTTGGGAGTTTTGTTGAGAGTCTGACCCTCTTTAGTAACTGTTGTAAAATAAAAGCGGAGTGTGAATATGTAAACAGGACACTACATTTCTTTACTTTGGAAATCATATGCAGGGCACATTGTAAAATAATTGTGAGTAATCACAGATGTCTATGTTGCAAATTTATAAAATGTATGTATTTCATTCCGCATGGTCTTCTTAAAATCAATTAAAATATAACACTGAAGTAACGCTGAGGCTGTAAACTTGGATCCGCTTACTTCTGCAAAAATCTATTGATTTCCTTTAGTAAAGCTTTAGTCTGAATAATTGTGTTTGGGAATGAGGCCTTGATCAAATAGACCATACAGCAGCCGTTTACGCCCTATAACCCATAGGGGAGCATTTAGGTGTGCCTTTGATAGACATTCTTGGGAAATAAGAAAGATATAAAGGATACAGCTGAAACGACTAAAGAGTGGCGTGGATGCTAAGAGGGTCAGCCAGATGCTGTTTTGTGTTGTGCTAAATGTAGAGCTCTTTAAAAAGAGGTGATAAAAATATAATGTGGAAGCCATAGGTCAGTGGTAGAATACATGCATTGCATGCAGAGAGCCACCTGTTCCTGGCATCTTCAATTGACAAAACAATTTGAGAAAGCCCCTTGGTTGAGGCCCGGAAGAGCTTTTAGCAGTCGCAGAAAATGGTATTGAAGGAGCGGGCAGATCATATCATCCATAGTGCAATAGAATGGTTTGAATTGTAATTAATGGTAGAACTCAAAGTCGCCCATGACCTTTCAGCCAATTTCTCACTCCTGGTCTGCAGCGTGACTTGGGCTTATAGGTAATACAAGGAGCATTGGCTCCATTTTGATTGTTTGTTTGTGCTTCGAAGGCAAGGGGAAAGAAGCATATTCTATGTTATTTATTTTTTAGGTGAATTGCCTGCTCTGTCCTGTGGGTTCGCAGCAACTTTTTCCCCCAAACACAAACATTTCTGTGCCCTTCTCAGAAGATGCATGCTAAAGCTTATCTCTCAACTGTCCCAATAAAACTCAGGCACCCCCCCCTATTTTGTGAGCACAGTGCCCATTTTGGGTGCCATGATCTCACACCGAAAAAAGTGTGAGAGCATGGACCTTTAATAAATGCGTCTTTTGAGCCCACAATCTCATGCGGGTCAAGTGACTTGTATGGGAAGGTGGCCCCAGAAGACACTTGTGGGTACAAAAAGATGGGTACAAAACCAGAGTACAGTGGTACCTCGGATTAAGAACTTAATTCATTCCAGAGGTCTGTTCTTAACCTGAAACTGTTCTTAACCTGAAGCACCACTTTAGGTAATGGGGCCTCCTGCTGCTGCTGCACCGCCAGCACGCTATTTCTGTTCTCATCCTGAAGCAAAGTTCTTAACCTGAGATACTATTTCTGGGTTAGACATAGTCTGTAACCTGAAGCGTCTGTATCCTGAAGTGTCTGTAACCTGAAACGTCTGTAACCCGAGGTACCACTGTACTGTATTCAGAGTACTTCCAATAAAGGAACAACAACAAAATCAGCAGAGGTTAGTGGAGACCATTGCATAAGACAATTGTTATTAGGACGGGTGAGACTGTTCTTGTGAGCATGGGCTTCAGCGGAGGTGAGGTTACCTTGGACAGCTTCATGCAAGGCTCAAGCTGGAGACTTCATTAGAGCAGAGCTCAGACCTTGCTTCAACATCACTCATCCTTAAAGGTAAAGGGACCCCTGACCATTAGGTCCAGTCGTGACCGACTCTGGGGTTGCGGCGCTTATCTTGCCTTACTGGCTGAGGGAGCCGGCATACAGCTTCCGGGTCATGTGGCCAGCATGACTACGCCGCTTCTGGTGAACCAGAGCAGCACATGGAAACGCCGTTTACCTTCCTGCCAGAGTGGTACCTATTTATCTACTTGCACTTTGATGTGCTTTTGAACTGCTAGGTTGGCAGGAGTAGGGACTGAGCAACGGGAGCTCATCCTGTCGCGGGGATTCAAACCACCGACCTTCTGATCAGCAAGTCCTAGGCTCTGTGGTTTAACCCACAGCGCCACCCGCTTCCCAGCACTCATCCTTAGACTAGCCTTAAATAGCAGATTCAGCTCTGCCTTGTAGCTAGCTTCTCTGAGAGGCGCCTCTTCACTGAAAGGGCCCCAGCCTGTGTTAGCAGTCATTGACTCAGGCAAAGAGGGGGCTCCAGTAGGGTTTCTGAGTCAGATGCAAAGCATCCATAGATCAGAGGCCTAAGGCCCAACAGGCTCCCTGCAGAAGTTCTCCCAGAAAGTTAGGTGCTACTAAGGTGGGACCTGAGCTCCCTCACCTTCTCTAAATCCATAGCAGCATCCCCTAAAGAAGGGAAGTCAAACCCTTGGGGCAGGACAGCCAATTAGAACTAGCCATTTTGAAATAAAGTAAATTAATCCAGGCAGTTGTGCCAACATAAGTAGAATTCATCATGACATTTGCCACATATGTATTCCTGACTCTAATGACCAGGCGAATAAATCATTTTTTGTTTTGTTCCCATGCTATCTTTACAAATAAATGGGATGGTGTGGAGTTTTAGTGGAGCTCCCATGTTTATTGATCTGAATAATATAACTGAATAATAATCTAAAATTCACTTTTCTTTTTCCTGGAACCACAATGGCTTATACTGTATGATTCACAGGAGTATCTCACTATAGAAGTGATATTACAGCTCTTTCTAAATGTAGCTGTTGAAATGTTATCTCTTACAAAGGGAAAGCCCAGACCTCTATTCGCTCTATTCGCATCACATTTCATATCTAAAAATAGGAGCTAAGTGTGTCCCGTAGGGCTTGTAATGCGTCTTCCTCCTCTTAGTGAGAAGGGAGTAGCTGCAAGTTTGAATGAGAGCCAAATGGTCACTGAATCCTGGAATCGGTAAGTTGAAAGGAACCCTGACATCTTGTACTCCTTCCCCTAAACCAGTGCTCTCCAGATGTTTCGGACTATATCTCCCCATTAGCCAATGGTCATCATAGCTGTTGTATCCAAATCATCTGGAAGGCACCAGGATGGGGAAAGCTGCCCTATGCTAAGCCTGTGCCGCAAGGCAGAACCATTCATCCACTTATCAACTCAGCTTGGAGTAGAGGTCTGGACAGTTGGAGGGTGTTGCTCTAGCTCTTCATTGGCTGCATTAAACAGAGGGCAGAGCTAGATGGCTTACAAGACACACGTCTGCCCAACTCTATGATTCTGGCCCTTGGCTGCTCCAAGGGCAGATCAGATATTACACCCCATGTGGAGGAAGGCAATAAAAAGTTCAGCAAAATGGAGCCTTGCCAAATGGATGTGATTTGTGACATTTGTATGTCATGCCAGTCATGTAAAGCATATCAATACCAGTACTGTACATCCCTGGCAGGCATTGTGAGTTACAGAAGGCCACCATGTGCAAGAGTTGTTTTTTGTTTGGAATTTTTTTTACAGCCTTGGGTTATGTGCATGTGAACTTTAAATTAGTCCTTACATGCCATCTTTCAATTTAAACATTCACAAATATTTCTTTAACATTTCCTTAACCCTTTGAGTTTGGGTGGCAGGACCCTGCTGTTTCATAAGTCTCACCCTTGGATTCACTTCTTCAAAGGCCTCTTGTTTATAAATAGAAGTGACAATAATTCACTGCCTGCCAATAAGGATATCAGGATTTTATAATGTGACAGATACCTTCATTTAATGGCAGTGGGAACTGCTGGAGAGCCATGGTATATATTTACGGCCCATGTATAGAACCAGATTTTTGTGTCTGGCTAAGTCTGGATAGCGTTGGCAATTTTACACTTCTTGCATGTTTGTACACTGGATTGTAATGAATTCAGCTCATAGCTCTTTCATATTTTTGCCTTTTGCCAGATGCACAGCGATGCTTCAGTCCACTTTTAGCTAGTCAGCAATGTTATCCTGTTCTGAAAAAGTGGGGCACGGAGCTGTTAAGAATGACTTGCTGATGGATAAACTAACTTTACGAAACGATTTACACCACTGGGGCTGCAGGAAAATGTACTTTCATTTTTTATTGAGACTGAGGGTTTTGAGATGGTTTGATCTCTCCTTGAAAGTGAGATTCACCCCTGATGAAGCATAATCATGTTTTAAACACTTTGGGCAAGTAAATTGGCTTCTGGGCACCTTGGAGATATTCTCATATTTTGTTCTGACCCTTGCTTCCTCTGCTGCCAGCTTGATCTCTGGCCAACTGAGTTTGCAAGTTTTCAGCAAATCCCAAAAAGTGTGACCAGGTCTCCTAACTGGTTAATTATTGCAGAATCACTGTTTCATTTTGCCGGTTTATAGTGATCTGACTTGGTCTTCACCATTTGGCTGCCTTAGCCAAGTCCCATCCTGAGCCACTGTCTCTTATTTAGGGCAGAGTTGCACAGTTGCGTTTTATGACATCACATGGTAATTTCGACCCATGAAGGGTAAAGTGAGCCCCTACTGCCAGCTGAAACTAGAGCAACATTTTATAGATGGGATGCTTAACTCTCTTACTCCTTACTCTTCACCAGCTGATGGGCAGAGCAACCCAAACACCAAGCTTGTTGAGCTACACCTAGCTCTCCTGATAAACTGGCCATGTCTGCTGGGCCTGATGGGAATTGTAGTCCAAAATATCTGCAGGGCACCAGGTTGAGCAAGCCTGATTTTAATAATTCATTGTTATTCCCCCTTAACCCCATGGCAAAACTGTGAGACATAACCTTTATATTTCTCAGATCAAATCCTCACATCTTCAGGTGCCTTGTTTGCAGTGGCTTTTATCATACACCTTCTTAGTCATATTCAACTAAGTTTTACTCAGAGTAGATCTATTGAACTTAATGGTCTTAACATAGCCATGTTTATCGATTTCAGTGGGTCTACTCTCAATAAAACTTAGTCAAATGCCCCCCCTTTTCCTTATTTGCTGAGAACTTTACAGTGAAATGGAGAGCTCTTTCCAGTATTTTAAAGTGTTGTTTTTATAGGGAGACACATGTGGATAAAAATAACCCTACAGTTGCTAATGACTATGTTAATATCTTAGACTCTAGGACTTAGAAAGGATTCTTAGAATGATAGGGTGTCTGCGATATATATATAACTAATTTGAGGGACAGAGACAGAAATGTGGAGTAGCAATTTCACATTCACCTAGCTTGAGTGGCACAAATAACAGCTAAACACAATTCTGAGGAATTCTTGAGAAGGGGGAATGTTCCCCATCTCCCTTCCCCTCTTCCCAGCTCCTTCCCTCTCACTCCTTTCTGCCAGAACATGAAGCACAACTCCATTTCACAGTAATCATAAATTAATTTAAAGCCAGCAGCCCCTCACGGAGCCAGGCAGAGGTGTTGAGGGAGAAGCTATACAGAGAGAGCTATGTGAGGCAGGCATTGGGAAGACTGCGATCCAGGGAAGATGTTTGCTGTTTCCCTGAAGTGCCGGCTTGGCGTGGTGAGACGCCGGAACAAAGGTACTGCCGGGGTCCTGGTGGGGGCAGGGGGGGCTGAGGGTAGCATCTTAATGACTTTCTCAGAGACATTCTCTAAAGGGGAGGCAAGCAGAAAGGTGGAGCGATTTCTAGTTTAGATGCTTTACTTTTGGGTTGGCCAGACAAGAGGAAAACTAGGCTGCATACCTTCAAGCTGCTGTGTGTTTGGGGATGAGGGGGAGGGGAAGCTCATTTCCCCCACCCTCGTGATAATGCAATTATGGGGGAGGGCTTTTTGGAACTTTTCACCCCCCCTTCTCTTAATTGCCAGCTGCCGATGCATAAGCTGTAATGAAATATTTCCATACATCTCTACTTGAAATTTCCTACAGAAGGGTTCTTAGTGCACGTTGCCAGGTGCGGGATGGACAGTTCCATCCTTTGTTTCACAAGATCGCAAAGTTGTTTGACAATTGTGTTCTCGGAAGGATGGGCTGAGAGAAGAGAGACTTCAGGGTGGGAGTGGGGGTGAAGATGAATCACAGGTTACAGGGAGATGCTTCCAGTAATCATAGGATAAATCTATTGCGAGGCTGAAACTCATTAATAAAGTCAAAGAATTATTGGCACAAATTCACTTCCCATCACCTACAGCATCCCGTTACACAAAATGAATCAAGTTTTATCCATGGAGTGCAAGACTGCCAGTGCTGGTTGCAGAGCTTTTAATTTCAAAAGTATTTGGGTGGCGGGGGGGGGGGGCTGATTTCAGAACTTTAGTGCTGTGGCAAAGCCCTTTTGTTTTCTTCTGATATGATTCTTGTGTACTCTTGTGCTGACCTTGATCGGTGGGGTTGTGATGAAAGGGGAGCACTGCAGAATGCAAAATATAATAAAATGGAGAGAGAAAACGAATGTACAAAATTGGATTTGTTTAGCAATGTGAGACATTAATGTGATCCCCAGTACCAGGCATATCTAAGTGTATGTCATTCATTGCTAGGGATGGAGCAGAAAATGGATTCAGTTTGCTTTTAAAGGGGAACCCACCTAATTCACACTTTTTGGAAAAAATAATAATATGTGAACTGTAGAGCTATCTTTTAAAATCCGTACTTCTCTGAATTTTGCAACACAGTTCCAAAGCAGAGTAATACAAAAATACATGTACAAGGGGGTTAAGTGTGTGTAAAAATGGACATATTAGTTAGAATATCATGCAAAGGTGCATTATATTAGGGAATATTGCTTTGCAAAAATATGTTAGGCAAAATTGCACACAGCAACACACACATACACACACACATATGTATAGAAAAAAATGCACAAAAATTCTGATGAATTTTCATGATGACTTTAAAAAAATGTAAACTGATGTGGAAATGTGGAGAACCGAACTTCAGATTGGAAAAATGGAACAGAGGAAAAACAAAAATTGGCATAATATATAGGTGTAGAAAGGACTAAAGCACACACACAAAAAAGTTATGGACCTTTTATAGAATAATGATTGTCACAGTCTAGATGTAGGTTAGGTATTACTGATTTTCTTAAAGAAACAAGCTCAGCTTCTTTTGCTTGGGTACATCAAGCCTTCATGCTTGATAGAGACAGCTTGGATACTGTTTGAAACTCATTCAGAAGAACAGCAAGCTCTGAACTTCAATATGATAAAAAGAGTCTGATATCAGCTCTGCATGTTAAGACTCAAGCATGTTTATGTTTCTAAAGTGAAAGTTGGCAGGGCCCAATTGTGTCTGGAACTTGTGTTTCCCAAGATGGTTTCTTCCATGGTCTTTAATGTATAGAAGCTACTTGTGGTGGCAGCTTAGTGGTGAGAGAAAGGCAATGTGCCCAAGTTCAAAGGCACTTTGAGACTTTCCGGATTCCAATCTTATTATTTCTGCTGGTAAAATTTTCAGTCCTACTCCCACTCATGGGGGCAGTAAATGTTGCACTTTTTGCCCTTCACAAAGTCCTAAGGAAAAAATCATTAGCTGAGAACAGCACAGGAGTCTGACGATGAGAACCACCAAACCTCCCCCTGAATTGAACAGCAGTAGAACAGCTCAAACTGGGCCACTGATCACTGCATGCAAGTGAAGGCATTTTAGCATCATGCTTTGGAGTGGTGCTCCTTTGTATGTTTTCTGTCATTCCTGATGTACCCATTAGGAAGAGAAAGGCAAGCCTGCTCTTTCGGTTCCAAATCTTATTCATTGTCTAATGCAAACATCTGTCTCCCCTCTCCTCCCGCTCAGGATTCCTGCACTGCAAGGAAAGGATTTTAAAATAAAACACTTAATTCTGGTTATCTTTTCCAATACTACAATAACTGGAATATATTTGCAATCATTCTGCTAAAAGCAGTGGGCACCTTTCATGGTTCACACACAGTTCCCCACTCTATAGAAATTAGTTTTGAACTGTAATGGGGAGAGGTAAATTCCATGAAAATTCCTTACCTCTGTGAAATGTGCCCACCACACCTTTTACAATTTCCACTGTGAAACGGTGTGAAATTGTTCACACAGGGCTGAGCGTTAGGAGAGAAATTATGTTGGTAATGGGACTCATAAACCTCCCTCCAATTCAGCTGCACATATATGCCTTGTTGAGGAGAGATGAGGGTCAGATGGGGCTTGTCAACCTGGGAAGGTAGCTCATCTAGGAGAAGGAAAACTCTGGTCCTAAACCCCCACTGCCTTGCAGGATATCCTTGGAAAAAGAAAAGGCTAAGGAGTCCAGGAATCAGCAGACTTTTTCAGCAGGGGGCTGGTCCACTGTCCCTCAGACCTTGTGGGGGGCTGGACTATATTTTGAAATAAAAATAATGAAAAATTCCTATGCCCCACAAATAACCCAGAGATGCATTTGAAATAAAAGGGCACATTCTACTCATGTGAAAACACGCTGATTCCCAGACCATCCACGGGCCGGATTTAGAAGGCGATTGAGCCGGATCCAGCCCCTGGGCCTTAGTTTGCCTACCCATGGAGTGAACCCTACACAAATCCTGAGTGGAGTCTGAGGTTCCCCTACTTGTATCATATAATTTCCAGCAGCACATTTACTGATGCCAGTAAAAATCAACTTCTTTACTGTAGTGTGGGATCAGAAATCAGGTGACCAAAAATTGTTGGTTTGCATATGCATCCCCATGTATGTGGCAGGGAACGACTAAATGCATACAAAAATTGAAAACTTGTGCCTCTTAGATGAATGTGCAAATCTACTCAGATGGGTTTCAAAAATAAAATAAAATACAGTTTTCTGCATTATCTGAAAGAGTTTGCCTAGCTTTGTCTAATATATTTAACATTGATGTGGATCACCTACATTTATTAGTGACAGCTTTAAATATGGGCATTAATCCAGTGCTAAATTTTGCTACTTTGATCAAGGATTAAATTGAGCTGGAATTGGGTTTCAAATGAAGTGCTAGGAAGGGAGAAAGGATAGCTATTATCCAACTTCTGCATATTTAGCAATCGGATACTCAATTAAATACTTGCAAAAAAATGTCATTATCACTATTTTTTATGAACTCCCTTTTCTCAGAATCAAATGTTTCATTTAATGTGTGGCATTTGAGGCTAGCAACTGAGGTGATCTGCAAGAACGCATGAAGTCTTCAGGGTTTTCTCCCTGATCCATAAATATTCTCTTCTTTACATACTTCCGCCCTTGGTATCTTTTGTGCTGTACAAGCCCGGAAGAGACATCTGTCAGTTGACATATTAAAAAAGCAAACCAAGAACCCAATCATACGGTGCTTCCAAGAACTAAATCTGTGCAACTAGAAAGAGAAATAAAGTTGTACAGAGGAACGTATATAAGCAAAAGAGTCAAAATATGTCTGCAATCCATCACGAGATGTTTGCAAATGTTTGTCACAGTCTAAAAAAACAGACATTTGTGCATAAGGTGCCTTCAGTTTGGTTACGCATGGCAGATGCACATAAAGCTATGTATCCGCATCACAGCGCTCACCCAAGCCCTGTTAAAGTGGCTGCATGCACCTTTCAAAGTGTATATATGCCTCATTTCCCTCACTTCCCTTTACAGCAGCCTTCCCTTCTCAACCTGTGGGTCCCCAGATGTTGTTGGACTACAACTCCCATCATCCCTGAGCTCTGGCCTTGCTAGCTAGGGGTGGAGTTGTAGTTCAACAACATCTGGGGACCCACAGGTTGAGAAAGGCTGCTCTACAGCCTGTGCAGAAACGGCCTTCTTGACCATTGGACCCACTGTTGGTCTCGTCTGCTCAAACCGCTGGAGCCTGAATTCGCATGCAGGGGAAGTCCCTAAGTCACTGAGGGTTTGAGACCCACTGACTACCCTCACCTGGTTTAGCTGGCAAGTCAAAGCTGTTTCCAGAGTGTGGCCGCTGTTGCATGCTGACAGCTTCTAGGAGCCACAGGTGAGAGCTGAGTGCAGGGTGGGGGCCAAAGGTGGACAAACTACCCCAAAAGGAGCACAAAGTGTCCTCCACCAGAAGTACTACCCCCCAACACGCCACACGCCCCTGCAAATATTAAAACGTTTAGTTTAGCATCATTTAATCACCCTAGATGCAATTGCCAGGATGCTCATAGAAAAGATAGTGCAGATAAGCAAAGTTCCCTGGGCTCAGTAATAGAGCACACTTTCTACATGCACAAGGTCCCAGGTTCAATCCCTGACATCTCCCGTTAAAAGGATTAGGTGATCATTCATTATAGGAGATGTCCACTACTGCAAATGTATCTATCTCACACTGGTTCCATATGATATTCTTTTAAGTTTAAATTATTGTCTCACCTAATGTGACCTGAACACCGGTCTTATTTGTTTTGTTTTTACTTATAGTACTCAATTTGCTCAAGTGAAAGAAATAAGGAAACAGGACGGAGTCCCTAAATTATTAACACAGTACATGTGTAAGCTTTAAAGCTACAAATGGATGCAAACTGAGAGGTGAGCAGACAAGCTTCCTGCAGCATTAGCATAGAGATCTGGGTTAGCCCTGCAGGAGCTGATGAATCACTAACACCTTGGTCAGAAGAAGCAGAGCATGCTAAGTGAATTGTGCATGGGTGTGTGCGTGTGTCTTTCCTCATTCTTACTGATGGGAAACACCCCCCTCCAAAAACAAAATAAAAAATAAGCTGATGATTGGGGCTTGGACAGCAAAGGCACAATACTTTGCCCGCACAGTTTCATCTCAGACTGCCCAGGCAATAACATACAACTAATATACTGCTTGATTGCAAACAAACAAAACACAACCATTGCAGCATCAAGTGGATGACAATTGGGTGGGCCTGCCCACCTGTCAAAATTGACCCATAAGGGGACAGATCCAGCTCCCCACCACTACTATAAGGTATGGAACTCCTGTAATTAGGGGTAAACACTTGTCATGGACTAATCTCATTCCACTCAGCTGGGATCTCCATTTTTACCCACCGAAGGTCCTATTTATTTAATAGCCATGGGTGTTGGAACTTTTTGGTGTACCTTACCCACACCCCAAAAGAGCAATCAAGGAGGGAGCAGTCTCACCCCTATGTAAACACACTGAGGTCTCCAGTGGTCTGTTCAGATTACATTACTGGCATTAGGACTGGGGAAGTAAGAAGGCATCCTTTTCAGTTCTACCCTGTATTTGTTACATGCACCACTTCTTCCATTCTGCTGCAGTTCGCCTTCTGCCCAAAACTGTGTTATTCCTATTGCTGTTAACTGTGCTGAAATCACATAAATTTCAAAATGAATTACATAAGTTACACTCTCATTATGTTATTCCACCCCATTCATTTCAATGTGAAGGAAACACAAAGCTAATATGGGGGGGGGGGGGTGTTACCATAATCAGTTACAGATTGTTTGGAACAGATTGATTTCTGTTCCAGACCTGGAACAAATGTGCAAATACCAGCAATTTCTGCTCTCGTTTCTGTTTTCATCAGAATTCCCCAGCAATCTTAGCTGCAACACACATTCTTAGTCCACTTGGAAGTGTACTGGGGTGAGAGGAGATACATTTTTTTGCTCTTCTTAATTTCTTCCACACACCATCTCCTCAGTTGCTGTTCAGCTCTGTCTCGAGGATATGGAAAAGTTCTTGGATGGCAACTCTTAAAGTAATGTATGGCAAGCCCTACTTCCAACTCATCTAGAGTATGGTTTGTAGACAGAAAACCACCTTATCCTTTTCCCAGTTTCCACAGAATGTTTTCACTATAGTAGCCTGTATCTACATGAAGTAGCCCATGACCATTACAAATCATTGTGGTATGAAGTATAATGATAATTAATAAATAAATAATATTAATAATATTTATTTTTTATTATTTATACCCTGCCCATCTGGCTAGGTTTCCCCAACCACTCTGGGTGGCTTACAGCATATATAAAAACATAGTAAAATATCAAGCATTAAAAACTTCCCGATACAGGGCTGCCTCCAGGTCTTCTAAAAGTTGTGCAGTTCTTCATCTCCTTGACATCTGAAGGGAGTCATTATTTTATAACGCACACACTATTGCCCATTAGATTATTCCTGAAGACTAATGCACACAACCCCACTAATTGCACTAGCTGCATTTTCTCTGCCTGACATGGGTTATTGATCAGTTCACTGTAAGAAGAATCTGAAGGTTTGCTTGTAGCAGAAATCTGAACTGTGGATTTAAACATTAGACATCAGTAGGGATGGTACTGGGCAGCCTCTATAAATGCTGCTGTTGCTGCTCACAATAACAACATATTTATCTATAATGTTAGGTATGGATGCAACAACAGCAGCGTATTTGCATGCAGCCTTAGGCATGGATGCAACTTGCAAGACTACACCTGGATTTTTAAAATATATATATAATGTCAGACACTAACCTTATTCGCAGCTGTGGGTTTTCACCAACAGAAAATGGCCGTATACATAAGCAGATTGGTTTTCACCTATAGCAGACGACGTATGTTTGTTTCATGGTTATATGGTTGGATTCAGATTTATTTATACATAGAGCAGATCCACTGAAACCCATGGATTGTCATAATTAACTCCCATGGATTTCAGTGGGTCTGCTTTTAGTTTGACTAAGTCTAGACCCATGATCTAGAAGGTTACATTGTAGTAAATGACTGAGAAATCCATAGCAAAGTCTATGGGAAACTCTCTGCTCACCTTCAGGCAAGTTCCTACCACACTGGGTGGGAGGGTGAGGAATTCCAACAACAAACTGTGCTGGTGAGGCCCCATCATGGTTCCCTTATATTATTAAAGGCGGACTTGAGTGGAAACCACATCCACCAGGTCCACTGAGGAAGCCACATCTCCCAGCTTGCTCCCTGCACAGGGCAGCAAGCCACTGCTCCCCAGCATGACACTGGAAAGCAGCAATTTATGGAAAGCGATGCAAAAATCCAGGTGCCAACGCAGTAAACAATTAGACTGGGTTGTCAAAGAGGACAGGAAGCAGGTTTCTGCTACTCCCATCTGGGCTGCTGCCTATGGGACTTGGCCACTTCCTCATCTCACTTCCTTAGTGCTAAACCAGCATTTTATTCATTTATTACATTTATATCCTGCCTTTCCTCCAAGGAGCTGCTGCTGGCATATGTGATTCCCTCCACCCCTTCCCATTTCATCCTGCCTGAAAGCCAGGTTAGGCTGAAAGATAGTGTCTGATCCACGGTGGCCCCCTAAGTTTCATGGCATAGCAGACATTGAACCTGGATTTCAAGATATTTTGGTGGTATTCTGAGAAGGCTGGGCATTCCAAAACAACACCCTTCTGATTTGGATTTTTGCCCTTGAAGTCTGCAGTACTGGCAAATTTCAAATACATTTTGATTAAGAGAATCTTTTGTCTAGGGAGTTAATGACTAGGTAGTACAAAGACCAAACAATTCTTTCCCAAGGACACCCCCCCCCAAGGGCTATGTGCATTATGTTTCTCTTATACTATGGGTGGGAAAGGAAAATATGTCAATCTGAAGGGATGAAAAAGCATTTCAGGTCTGCAAACCACTTGCTCAATAGATCAAACTCCTTAAAGCTGAGCATTTTGCCATGCCTTGCTGTCTGTCTACAATTACCTGTTTTAAAAGGTCTTGTTCCACATTTGAGCTTTGACAGGCTGAGTTTGGATTTCATCTCAATTCAAAGTTCTAGCTTTAGTGCTGAACTTTCTTCTTTTTGATTTCACAAATGATCCCGAGGGTTATTTTAACCTACTTTTTATGCTGTTATGTTTCACAGATTAATTATAAGAAGCAGGCAACTTTTGAAATACTATATAAATCAGCATTTATTTGAATGACTTGCCTTCTTAAAAAAACAAAAAACCACTATAGGCACTCTCCAAGATTCCTTGACTATCTCCCAGTTAGGACTTGGCATTTGGTTTCTAAAAGCAGAACAATTTGGCTTGTGTGGAGCAATAGCACTGGCAGACACGAAAGCTGTAATATTCATCATTGGGAATAATCAGAGCAAGGAGGGGGAAACTCGGGAAGTAAGATGTCAAGGGCAGATCGTTGCCACAGGGGCAGGTTGAAGACAGATTATAAAATGAAGACCAGCAAGCTGGCTGAAGGTATAGAGGGAGGACCACCACCTCATTATAAATTGTACAGAGAAAACAGCCAATATTTGCATTCCTCAGTAGTACCCAGTTGGTCCGGGACCATCACTTAACTTCCCAGGCCAGAATAATAGGACTCCTGGCTGAAATGGCCTATAGTTCTTTCCAACAACCAGCATAGATCCTAGTTGGAGCCTCACAGAATCGAACAGAGGAAACATTGTGGCTTAAGCCTTTAATTGGCCTGCTCATAGATAAGAAGAATTCTGCAGCTTCAGGCCAAAGTTGTGCCTCATGAAGCACACTCTTTCCCACAATGGTTCACTATATTCCTCTGGGAAGTCCACCAGCAGGACATGAAGGCAAGTGGCTCTCTACCTCTCTTGCCCCCAGCAACTAGAATTCAGGATTTGGATGGGGTGTTTTTTCCCCAGACCTGGCCATATACAGTGGTACCTCAGGTTAAGTACTTAATTCGTTCTGGAGGTCTGTTCTTAACCTGAAACTGTACTTAACCTGAAGCACCACTTTAGCTAATGGGGCCTCCTGCTGCTGCCGCACCGCTGGAGCACGATTTCTGTTCTCATCCTGAAGCAAAGTTCTTAACCCGAGGTACTATTTCTGGGTTAGCGGAGTCTGTAACCTGAAGCGTATGTAACCTGAAGTGTATGTAACCCGAGGTACCGCTGTATGTCTTTACCCTGGCCATCGGTGTCTGAGATGTGTGTTTTCAGGGCCCCTCCTTTTCCTATGACTCTACTCTGTTTTAACTTTAATTCTGTATTTTAAATTGTTGTAACCCTAGGACCTGCTGGTGAAGGCTGTGTTATAAATTTAATACTACTACTAATAATAGCTGTAGTTGCTAGCTTTTCGTGTCAGTCTGGCACACAGAGAAGACTTAGGCTGCTTTCAGATAGGCGTTTTCAAAAGACAGGCTTTTAGGAGATCTAGACAAGGACTGCCGCATTGTCAACTTTGAGACCTAACAGAAGACTAAAGACTATCAACTTCAAAGAGAGACTGTTGTACTCCATCACAGTGTCTCAACCTTCCCGCTCTGCCAGCAATATATCAAAGAGTAGACCTATATATTTCTTTTCAAACTAGCAGTGCTTTCTCACTCATTGATTCCAGAAGTTAATGACTTCACTTCTGTACTTCTTGCATAGCTACTCAAGTGATGATGTTTCCTTTGCTCCCATAATGAACAGCAGGAACTGTTTCACTGAATAAGGATGAATGGAAGGCAGAGTTGGTTACATCCTAGGCCAATAAAATCTTCTGGACGTGTCCTAGTTTATTTGTATATGTCAGGGCTGGGCATGGACAATGGTCTGGAGAGAGCCAGGCGTCAAAAACTGGGGGAAAGGACCCAATAGGATAGGCGCCAGCTCCTAAGGGCCAAAGCACTTGGGGGGAGGTTTTTTTTAGGGGGCAGGGCCCCTCAATGTTCAGATGGTGTTTGGCTCCACCCCCTGGCTCCTTGCGATGCTACACACACAATGTCAGGACGTTGCATCGGGTCCCCTCAATCCTCCTGAGAAGCTGGTGCCTCTACCCAAGAGGTAGCAGGATCAGAAAGCAAATCAGAAGCCAGGACTGGAGAACAAGTCAAGACTCAGGATAAGACCAGAAATGTAAGAGACAATGGAGTTCAAGGAGCTCTTCTCACTCAGGCAAGGCTCAGCTGGGAAAGGAGGCCTTTATTTCTTCCTGTCCAGGAGAAGCTAATGGCTATCCCGGAACCCAATCAGATCTGGAAGATTCTGCTAGGAGAGTTATGCAATTTCCAGCATGGGCCAATGGTCAGTAGTTCTTGACCTTTCAAGCCCTTTAACATATTGGGATCAGGTTATTTGAGGAACCACCTTCACATCTATAAACTTCCCCAGGGCATAAAATAGATTATGGAGCTCCTGCTAGTGTGCACACGGGTTAGATTCATCAGGTTGGTGAGAACAAGAGAAAGGGGCATTTCTGCGGTGACCTCATCCTTATGGAATGCCCTTCTGACTTCTCACAAGGCATGCCTGTCTATTTCTAAATGGGCCTTAAAGACCCAGTGTTTCAGTTTTTTTAAAATTTATTTTACAGTTTGCAATGCAAAATATTTTACAGTTACTGCCCTCCAACCATATGAAATAGTCCCACTAAGTTTTGCTCAGAATAGACCCATGGAAATTAATGGAGCCTAGCCACTCATGCTTCTTAATTTCAGTGAGACTTCTCTGATTGGGACTCACAGTGGATTCAACCCAGTGTTTTCCTAGAGGTTCCCAGTGGAGATTGCAACAGGCTTGGCCTTAGGACATCAAACCACACCACAGTTCACAAGTATGCTATAGCCACATGTAATGGTGTGGCAGGATAAGAAGATGTCCTCAGATTCTCCCTTCGTCCTTCCCCTGAATGGAAGAGTATCATCTTCTTACAGTGCATGCTTGCAAGATAGTCCTTTGCAGTTTTATGGTGGATTGATTTGATGCATTTCTTAAGAGTTCTGGGACCAAGGAAATCTGTCCCCACTCTACCACAAAGTTTGTTAGTCACCTTGGTCCTAACACCACCTCTCAGGCTTCTCTATCTCACTGGCTTATTGGGATGGTGAATGGAAGAAACTATATACACTACCCTGAGCTTTTGTAGGAAGGATGGGGTGGAAATAAAATAGCTCATGGGGAATCCAGTCTGGAGGACATACCTTCCCTGAAGGGTATTGAAATTGTGCAAACTAACCGCTTTTTAAAGAAGAGCTTATAAAGCTCTTTTTGCACTGAGTTTTCCAGAACTGGAAGGAGCTTTTCTCCTCCTTGCTTACCGGGCAAGTCCCACTCAGTGCATAGGCTCTGCGATGCTCTTGCAAGATGTCAGATGATCCTGCAATAGCTCATAAGAGCATTCCAGAGCCCGCACACTGAGTGGGACTTGCCTGGTAAGCAAGGAAAAGATCATATTGTATATAATGAGAACCCTACCACCTAAGCAGACTATTCAGAACTCTTACTGCGAGCCACAATATTTTCTTTTGATGAGTTTACTCCAGAAAGGAAAAGCAGAGCGAATGAATTTCTTTTTATTCCTTTGATCTGAAGTTGATAATTGTAAGCATGCATAAACATGAGAAAACTGTAGAATACCACTTATTTAAAGATGGATGTTATGAATGTGTTTTCTTTTGCAAAGCAAAACCTCCATTTGCTGTAACAACAGAAATTTTAACATTCTTTTTTTTAAAAGAAAAAGAAATCCTGCTTCTGCCTTCTGATGATTTTCTTAGTACTTTTCTTAATATCTTGAAAACAACCTTAGTTTCTTCTCTTGAAATCAGGCCAAGATGAGAATAAGCCGCTTTGACCTGAGAAACTCTTATGAATATACAGTTTGCAGTCTTGCTGATTTCAGGAAGCAGAAAAATTAGGGAGCAGCAGAGACAGGCAGAGCGTTTATCCTAAGTAACACAATGGTGTTTCAAATGTATTGGTTTCTGTAGAGTTACAAATTAACTAATTATCTATAAATTAACTGATATATATTAGTGCCCTGACTCCCATTCCAACTGTCACAAGACCACAACAGGTTCATGAAAAAGAAAATCTAGAGTTTACTAAAACAAAAATAATATCTAATTATATACCCTAGGGCTAGTATCCTAGTGTCCTCTGTATGATCCCAGTACACATTTCTTGCTACCTTTCTCTCCAAGGCTTACATAAACTTTTAATGTCTTAGGAATCCCACCTTGAACTGACTACAGGTGAGCTACCTGTAGGTAGAGTCTTGGTCTACCCACCCCCTGCCCCATCACAGGCAACAGGATGCTTTCAATTTTCCCACCTTCGGAGAAGAGATGTGTCATCTCCCATATACACAGTGGAGTCCTCTCTGCTCAGTTTAGTTGCAGAGTAGGACAAGCCAACCTAGCAGTTCGAAAGCACGTCAAAGTGCAAGTAGATAAATAGATTCCACTCCAGCAGGAAGGTAAACAGTGTTTCCGTGCACTGCTCTGGTTCGCCAGAAGTGGCTTCGTCATGCTGGCCACATGACCTGTACGCCAGCTCCCTCGGCCAATAAAGCGAGATGAGCGCTGCAACCCCAGAGTGGTCCGCAACTGGACCTAACAGTCAGGGGTCCCTTTACCTTTACCTAGGACAGGTACAGAAAGTTAACACTATAATCCTCACCCACAGAAGAAAAATATGCATTCCCATATAATACGCAACAGTGTATAAAAGCAGAGCCCATGCAAACAGTCCATATCAGTTTCCTCCACCCAGCCTATTTTCTTACCATCTCAAGAGAGACCTCACAATAAGTGGAGCAGCAAGGAAGAGTCCTTGTCGTCTCCCTTTAGGAAGTGACCATACTGGGCCCAGGGAGTGTGGCAAGCAAATGAGCAAATGGGGAGGTGGCAGGAGGTAGCCCCACTGAGAGCAATCAACGCCACTGATGACAGAGAGGAACTGGTATAAGTGAGAATCATGACTCTGGGGAGAATCTGTCTCCTTCTTGCCTTGTAGACACTCCTCCCTCGGTGAGCATGTGCAAATTTTATCAAAAGCAGGAAGTGTAGCTGCCCCTGGCATGATTGAGATCCAGCTGTTTCAGGTGGTTTTTTTTTTAGAAAACCAATGCTTGAGCACAGAGAATAGCGTTCTTGCTTGTCCATCGTTAGGTCACAACTTATTGGGCTGGTCAAGTCTTGTATCTTTCACTTACACAAAAGTCCTTTAGGGCAATTTGCTGGGGGAAAGAGCTAGCCTCAGGGACACTTGAGGGCTATAAAAATGTTTAAGTCTGTAGAGGATCATACATCAGTGTTGTGCAGAGACTCATAGCCTCAGGTCTCCTCCGTTAAAGAAGACTCGACAGTCGTATTTCAGTAGGAATTGTGCAGGAAGTTGATACACAGATATGTTAATAGGAGGTAGCTTTTGAAGCACCATGTATATTGATGGAACTGTGGGCTGTTGTGATGATGATAGACACCCTCCTCTAGGAAAAAAAAGCCCCATATATTGGGAAATCACTAACTTAATGCATTTGCTGATCCTTCTTGTAGGACTACCGTTTGCTAGCATAGACATTAAGGCACTTTATTTCTCAATATGTTTGGAAAGAGTGCATCTAACCCAAGCCTTTCTCACTTCCTGAAGACAGCCGTATACATCTGGCCTTTTACTTTCCCATTCCCTAGAATCCACACATCAAATACTATTTACCACATTTACCTACTATTTTTTTATTTCCTTTGGCTGTTATTTAGGATGAAGTGTTCAGCTCCCTCTCTGGCACTTTGGGGACTAATTTAGCTGCACTGAGTCTCTTTTGGAGCTTCATTCCCTATTTTCAAAGAGAAACTATTTCCACTTCAGTTGAACCCTTCTTGTACTGGAGTCTTCCAGACTGCCAGCTGTGTGAAAACTTAGGAGGGCTGCCTGTGCGCGCACGCACACACGTACAGGCACACACACACTTTCCTTTTCTCAAAAGCCCCAATTATGCAAACAGATTGAGGGACTTGAAAGTAAGAAGAAGAAGAGAAGCAGGGGAGTTTGCAATGTAAATGATTTGCCATAAGGGACATGACCTCATTTCAATATTCGGAGGAGGGGGATGTGTACAGAAGAATCAAAACAAAACACGATGTTAGTGCAGCTTGAAAGCTGGGCATACATGCCACAACCCTAAACACATTTGCTGGGAACTTAGCGCTACTGATTTCACTAGAACTTTTTTCCAAGTCCACCTGAGAGGGTGAAGGTTTATGGCATGAAACTGCCAACCCCCCCCCCCCAACACAAAATGATGGGTAAAAATAATATTCTTCGTTTACTGATTGACTTAGTAGATTTATATTCCAAATCTTCAATTCAAAATGTTCCCAGGATGGCAACTATATGTAAAAATATAAAATGAAGTATTTAGATAAAAAATATCTAAATAATTATCAAAACTCTGGCATCAGTCATTCTATTGAGTGATTCAAATGGAAACAATCTAAGAATGATTTAAACATGACTAAAAAGCTGGGGGCTATTAACAGTCTTTTGTGACATCTAAATGGCATTGCCATAGGTGCACTGGATAAAGGCACTCAAAAGACAAGGTGCTACCACAGAGAGGCAGTCTTGCTTCCTTTTGCCGGCTGCTGCACCTCCAAAGGTGGGATGTGATAACTTCACATCAGAAGTGTAACTCAACTATAAATAGAAACTCAAAAAGTTGATCTCTTAGGTTGAGAGGCCACATCACCGCCATGAAATGAAAACAAGCCATCAAAATGAATGGCCCTTCAGTACCCTAACCCTAAGTATCAGCTTGGCATAAAGTTTGAACTTTTGTTTGACTTAACTTTTCACAAGAAGCTTGCCTATGTTCTCTAAGCTCAGATAGGACCAACTGTGCAGGTGGGCTTACTACTGAGTCAGTTTGATTAAAGCTGGAGAGAAGTGGCCCAGTAGAATATAAAACAGCTTATTTTATTTATTATTTCTATTTATATACCGCTTACTATCTAAAAGATCTTGAAGCCGTTTATAATACATAAATATGGGTATATATACACACAATAGGTACAATAACACCATGTCATAATACAGAAACAGTATCCATATCCATAATATAAACATAATATAAAATGGATAAAACCTGAGAGCATTGCAAAGGAGTATTATATAATATAAAAACTGAAACAATACAGCATGTATACAGTCATTTATCCAATCCCATTCATCATCCATTCCACACAACCACTACAACCAACTTCAAGCATCACCTCTATCAACCAACCACACTCAACAATAGCGCAGCCCACATAAAACACTCACTGTCAAGCATACACATATTATATATATTCCTAATACCAGAAGCAATAATGGATTCACGCCCCACTTCCACTGGACAGTCTAATACTCCTCTCCCTTCTTTCACCTGAGAGTGACCCAGATTTAAATCAGAGCAGACTCTCACCCTGGAGGGTATAGAACTACTGTCTCTCAATTACAGAATCACAACATACTGTACATAGTACGACACAACCTCTGGAAACACGGGTGTGATGCTCCTGTGTTGGGGACCGTTAACCATGTGTAAAGTAGCTAAAGCATACGATCCAGGGGTTATAGTACCAGAGGTTTGGAAGTACTGAAATACCCAGTCTTCTAAATGAGGAAGTACCCTGTACTAAACAAGGAGTGGTATGTTACCAATCACATGCTAAACTTAGGAAGGATGTTCGTAACATAGATAAAATAAAGGAGGGGGCAAACTTTTTTTTAAAAAAGAAAACAGCATGGGGGGGGAACCCACCTTTCTACATTGAGCTTTTTCCTTTCTCATTTGGTATTCTACTCAGGGCTGCCTGTGCAATGTTCTCATATTCATGAAGGGTTATATGTAGAAATGGTGATTATTTGTAAATAATGGGCTCTTGACACAGATGTCTGTTGCTTCTAATATTCCTTTAGTACAAGTTAGGTACTCTTACCTTGAAATTCTTTCTCTGTCCTTGATTAATAACAAGGTGCTTTCTGAGCTCTTCTGCCTATGCAGTCACCATTCATCAGACCAGGCCAGTAAGGTCAGGAGACACCGCTGGCACATACTCAGAATGTGATTAATTTAGTCTTTTGCTTGGACTCAATGAGAAACTGTCCTTTCCTGATTGCTCCATTTTGGTCTAGCCTCATTATCCTCATTGCCAACTGGAGACGTGTTTCCTAGTCCCAGTCTTTGAATCACCAAGTCCGGCCAACTATCCTGAGATTCTTGCTTCTACCAGGGACTTGTGCTGGGTTTTCTTTTACCAGGATCAGGTTCCACCACCACATTGGGAAGAAGACGTTTGCAATGGTGAAAGAAGAGAGCCACTGGAAAACATGCCTTCTCTACAGTACCAGCTGACACCTTGCTGTCTGCTGTCTGATCACCACCACCAGTGTCTAACTCCTCTTCTGCATTTCAGGATCCAGGGCGATGGGACTCAGGACGACACATAATGAGCAGGAGTGTCGCACAGCTGCTTAAGCAATGCACTGCTCTTTACGACTCCACACTACACTTCCAGCACTGTTTTGCTAGAGCATGCATGCACTAAAACATTAGGCCACAATGTAGAATTCTGCCTGAAAGATAAATCATTTTCCAGTTGGGAAATCGGTGATAGGTGTCCCAATGAGATTAGGGTGGTGGTGTCAGAGGCCATGAATGAGATTCCTCTTCAATGGGTGATGGAGAAAAACACCCCAAACCTGAGGGGGAAGGGCACTGCCCTACTCAGACTCTACTGCAGAAGTTCCAGAAAGACCTGAGGCTGCCTGCTCTGCCACAGTAAGAGGTAACTGGGGAAGGCTGGGTCCCTTTAAGTAAAGCAGCACTTTGCAGTGGGGGCAGGACTAACAATTATGCTGCACCTGCCACTGCTCCTAAGGACTGCATTTCCATTTCTTCATTGCTGAAATAACTTTAGAGCCTTGTGTCTGCTTTCCAGACTGTCTTTTCATGCAGCCTGACTGGGCTGCACTGTCGGTCAGGTGTAGGGTGTGCCCATCACTTGTTATGGATGTTGCAGGGTGGAGCCACTATGAGCTGATTGTTTTGGAACATCACCCAGTCCTTAACATTTCTTGTTGAAGTCATAGTTCACCACTTCCTAGGGTTAAGAAAGTTTTGTAGGACGTCTTGTGAGCTTCAGAGATAACGCACATCTAAAAATGCACAAGTGACTTCTGTATGTAACTCTCTGTTAAAGAATGTTATTGTGGATTGGCCATCTGTCTTTCCCAATCAGAGGTACGCTGACTAAGAGGTCTTAGGTTCAGTGTCTCCTTTTCTCCAACCTGCAAAATGGCATCAGCTCTCAAGTTGTGCTTAAACAACACCACCCTTCACTGCTGCCTCTAGCCCTTCATACAGGTAGAAAGTTACTAAAGGAGAGATTTTTACTAGTCCAATTAGCAGAGGTTTTTGCAGCTTTGTGTGTTTATAGGTTGTTGTTTTCACTTTATCCTCTGGATTTCTATAAGCTGTATTATATAAATGAGCTTTATCGGTATATCGGAGATGAGGGAGGAGTGAGAGGGAGGTAACTTTTCTACCATCTTTCATGCAGTTTGATCCAGCTTGTTAACACGCTCGGTTGCTATTGTAATTAATTATTTAATCCTTCTCCCTCGGTGCTATAATATCAGCCCCCATTTCTGCTGAGATTCACAGTTCTTAAGTTTTCCTGTGAGCACTTCATGCTATCTTGAAATGCAGCGTGGACTAGAGAGCTTAGAAATTAGGATTTTAAAGGGACCACTTTGGCATCCGCGGTTTCCTGGCTTTTCTATTTATCTCTTTCTAAGGCAGCCTGAGGGGTCAATCAGATCCAGATTGTGAGGTGCACCAAATATGGACTGAGAGCTGCAGTGCAACTCTCAAGTGTGCAGTCATTCCTGACAACAGTGGGGAATATAGCCAGTTTTTATTTTATTTTCCTTCTTATCAGTCCATTACCGCACTGTATCTCCAGTTTTCCCCAGCATATTTTTCCTGCATTCATTCATTCATTCATTTAATTTTTAAATCAATATTAGCCTGGTTCCAGGGAGCTCCCTTTTCATTGCCTTAGCGTGGGGGTAGTGAACCTGTGGCCCTGCAGATGTTTTTGAAGTCCCATCAGTTCCAACAAGAATGGCCAGTTTTCAGGGGTGATGAATGCCCTAGTTCAATAACATCTGGAGGGTCACAGCTTCGCGCCACCTCTCGTCATGTTTTCTGTCTGTCTGTATCTGGGCAGGTTTTTCTAAATTAGACAAGGCCAAAATTCTAACCTCTGAGATTATTACAGACCCTCCAAGTGTCCCTATTTTCCTGAGATGTCCCTGGTTTAGAGAAGGCTTCTCGGTTTCTGATTTGATCCTGGAATATCCCACTTTTCCTTAGGATGTCCTTATTTTCATTGGAGAAATGTTTGTGGGTATGGCGTCATCCAACCTCTGAGCCATCTGAAAGCAACCCTGTATAGGGAAGGTTTTTCATGTTTAATTATGTTTTTTAATAAGTTGGAAGCTGCCCAGAGTGGCTGGGGCAACCCAGTAAGATGTGTGGGGTATAAATAGTAAAATTATCATTATGGAATGGGATGTCCCTATTTTCATCGGAGAAACGTTGGAGGTTTTGTGTTTACTGCAGCCTTTAGCTACTGAACAAGCACTGTAAATAATAGAGTATCCCTGTGCTTTTGATCGAGTCATTAGACCTTACATCCACAGGGGGCCTTGGGCCTTGGCTGTTAAAGCTTTGCCCCTGCTCGCTTCTCCCAAAGGCCTTTGTACTATGTCAGAAAGCCTGTGAACACAGCAAGTTCCCCCTCAGGCTATGTTTGAGGGGGAGTTTCTTTTCTTCCCCCTTGCCTGTCAGATCCATTGTAGGCACGCTGCCTGACTTCCAAGACTTTGCTTCTGCAGAAGTTTGTGTGAAAGATTATCTCCCAAGGCCTTAAAGCAGACATGGAACCTTGAGAGGCCTCAAGACTATGTACGATGTGTTGCATCACGATGTTCGCACCAGGTCTTGCTGTTCGGGGTGGGTGAAGATGCTTAAATCTGGCCCACATTCAGCCTAATAATAACACTAACAATTTTATTTTTTGTACCCTGCCCATCTGACTGGGTTGCCCCAGCCACTCTGGGATGTTTCCAACAAGTATAAAAAGCCTTATATATAAAAACTGGACTTCATAATATTTTGTACTTGTTAAGCAAGTGGTTGTGAAGGGTGGAGCTGACGACCAAAAGGAAGACATGAGTCACTCTGCCCTGGACCCAGATGGGACTCTTAACAGCAGGGGCAGCCTTATTGTTAGGCAAAGAGTGAGTAGGCTGCCATAATAGGCCGTTGATTTGGGGCATCATGAAATGGCAAGAAATTGCTATTTGTTTTATTTTTATTGTATTTTTTCCCCCCTGCCAAGGGCACCTTAGCTTGGATAGGGATATAGGCAGGGGGTTACATTTACACCTCAGGCAGGAAAACGTCTCGAGCAGGCCCTGAGGGCCAGTAGAAAATTTGGCAGCCATTACTGCTGTTAGGGCAAGCAAATGTGAAGGAGTCGCGTAACTGTTTGCATCTTGTGATATAAGTGTGGAAGAAAGCTTGAGCTTCATGTTTTGCAGAACTGGCACTTGTTGGGGGAAATACAGGGGAGCCAAAGGGCTCGCTGCAGCTGATGCCTCCACCAATTTATTTTAGGACCTGATGCTTAGATGGGGGCTACAGCTGCCTAGCCTAACACTTCTCTTCCCAGAGCAGGGCTGAGACTACTGGGCAGCTGGAGCTACATGGCTGCACTTTCCTGAGGCTGCTACCACCCATTCTCACCATTGCTCACTGTTCTTTCTGCGCACAAGAGTGGTGCTCTGGACATGGGAGGGCATGTTGCTGAACTGCAACAACCATCAGCCCCAGCTGTTGTAAGCCAAAAATGGCTTATCTTCTGAGTTTACACCAATAAAACTCAGAGACAAGAGGAGTTAGGAGTCCATTGTTGTTTATTGCTAGGCAATAGGTTACAGTCGAATTGTTTCGCAAAACTGCAACCCCACCCGGTGGTCCCGGTAGGGGTATTTATAAATTTCAAACAAAGCATTTCAATTTCCACCAATCATATACATCATTACATCATTTCATGTTTAATACACACGCACAATAAGCGTTAGCAATTTCTGCTGATTCAGTTCTGATTCCCACTGCTTTCTGTTAAAGTTCTAACTTCTCTTACACTGTGTTAGTATGCATGTTGGGAACCTGTGTTACGCGTAGCCATTTGCACCATTGTATCAACTTATGTTCTAGCTTATGAGCTGTATTTTTGTGATTCACATATTAGCTGTACTTCTGCCCCAGTATGTGTGGGGCCCCAGCAACTTGCAAAATCATCGGTTTCATAAAGCAACAGGTTACCATAACTTCTCAAGGATTTATAGGAGTTCACATCATCATATTTATTGTGGCCCTTTGGGCCATCACCACACAGCAAACATGGCTAATGGCAAGGGGTGATGGAATTTGCAGTTCAGCAACATCCCACACCTGGTCTACATTGAGTGGTAGTGTCTTTTCATGTGTTCAGACAGGGCTTTTCCCAGCCCTACCTAGGGATGTCAGTGACTGAACCAGAGGCCTGATTGTTACCTCCTGATTTGTATCTGGTCATCCTAATTATTACTGCTGTTACTCCTTGGGGGATGGCTCCAAGAACAAAATTTGTGCCATGCCAGAACACCACTAAGGTTTGTCTTGTCCTGGTTCTATGCAGGGCTTTTAGAAGAAATCTGTGTGAATCCTTAAAAATCCGCAGCGTGGTTTGTTTGTTTGTTTTTTGTTTTTTTAAATGTACACGTTAAAAACAAAGCAAAACCTTACGAGGTGGTACTAGTTGTGTGTGCTTACGAGGTGGTCCTGAGTCTTGAGGAGGAAATTGAATGTAAAATGTTCATAGGATTCCCACTTGAGAGTGATGGAACGTCAGCAAGATTTGTCATTCGCAGGAAAACTTGATGCAAGGATTTCAGCACACATGGCAGCAGGAAACATATGTTTCAACTTGTCATTGTATACAGGCTGAATGTGCTTTTCAAACAAAAAGAAAAGACAGACAACCCTCAGATCACCTTGTATGCAAATCTGTAAGATTTGGGGATACTTCAGTGTGCATGTTCCAAACTGCCCCTCTGCTCCAATCCTCACATTGCTCTGGGCCAGGCATAGGCAAACTCGGCCCTCCAGATGTTTTGGGACTACAATTCCCATCATCCCTAGCTAACAGGACCAATGGTCAGGGATGATGGGAATTGTAGTCTCAAAAACATCTGGAGGGCCGAGTTTGCCTATGTCTGCTCTGGGCAGATTAGATCAGTTGCATTCACTTCTGAATTATGGCTTGGCAGATTCTGCCTCCATGTGCCATTGAGTTGAACCAGGGCCTAGGGTATTAATTCTAAAATATCGGAGATTCCTACCCTGGTTGTAACAATAGCACTGTTATAACCAGGGCAAGTGAAAACATTTAAATGTATGGATAGGCCTTTGTAGAAATGAATCTATAACCCCAGCTGCTTGTTGATTTCATGGCACTGAATATATATATTTACAGCAAAATGACAAAACTCTTAAGTGAGGGTGAGGTTTAAAATGCCAGTTCTGTACAACAGCATTCTGAAGACCTACTTAGAGAAATTTGAAATTGCTCACATTAGTGTCTAAATATTTTATTGCATTTTAATTTGCTTTATTATGTTGTATGATTGCCCTGAGTACCTTGGCTTCATAAATAAAATTAGAGTTGTGCTGAAAGACTTTGCTGCATAAAAATTAATGTTTTAATGCTTGGGGACTTATAAAAAATTCAGCAGAGTTTTTTAAAAAAATAAAATAAAAATCTGCTAATGATGGGGAGAGGGTCCAAAAACGTATGACTTCAGGTAATCAGATGTGTTAGGTCAGCAATCTCCAGTACACATATGTTTTAAATGAAACATTACAGTAATATTAAAATAGTTCTATATTCCAAAACAGCAACAACAAATATGAACCCAAATAAATTTCCTCAAAATTAAATTTGAGGAAAACATACCCATTGGCAATCATTTGGATTGAGACCTTAGGTCATTCATTCCAGAACAGTCCTATAACCTTCAGCCTTCGAGATGACTACAGTAATGTACTACAGTATTCTGTAGACCCGTACTAACAATACTTAATTCTACAGCAAAGTTAACTTGAGAATGGACAGGGGTACTACTTAGTCACATTCCAGATGTTAAAGAGTTCTTGTATCTTTAAATAAGTGCATAGAGAAAGTAATTTCAGCAGCAGCAATTCTCTTCACCCTTGCCTGATGAGCAGCACCTGCATAAATTCCATCTTCTTCTCCCAACTATAAAGCTGAGAAGTCAGATTATCTAGCTCTACCCTATGCCTAAAAAGGTAAAGGTACCCCTGCCCGTACAGGCCAGTCTTGCCAGACTCTAGGGTTGTGCGCTCCTCTCACTCTATAGGCCGGGAGCCAGCGCTGTCCGCAGACACTTCCGGGTCACGTGGCCAGCGTGACAAGCTGCATCTGGCAAGCCAGCGCAGCACACGGAACGCTGTTTACTTTCCCGCTGGTAGGCGGTCCCTATTTATCTACTTGCACCCGGAGGGGCTTTTGAACTGCTAGGTTGGCAGGCGCTGGGACCGAACGACAGGAGCGCACCCCGCCGCGGGGATTCGAACCGCTGACCATGTAATTGGCAAGTCCTAGGCGCTGAGGTTTTACCCACAGCGCCACCCGCATCCCACACCCTATGCTAGTTACCCCTTTTTAACATGTAGATCAAATAATGCTATGGAAGGTCTCCATTTTCCTATGGCTATCCCAAAGTTGCTGTGGATTGGAGTATGGAGTGCTGTAGAGTTGAAATACATGTGTATGTATTGCAATATGTTTGTACATCTAGAAAGTGGGTTGTGGGGTCATCTTTGTTGTTTGCTGTTGGCTGTCAGTGAGGAGGATGGAGATAGTCTCTTGGCTTTTTAAATCTTTCCTTGCTAGCGTGGTCTTTTGTAGGCTCAGCCTACCTGTGCCTCTGCTACCCCAGACCCTGCTACACTGTACCAATTATGTGTATGATCCCCATAAATCTCATTACCCTCCAATGCTGTATTGTCCATTAAATTTAGCGGTTATAAATATTTGGAGAAGTGACAATGCTTGTACTGAGACTTGTTCCAAAGTCCTGTAACCTGGACGTGTAATGAACCATTTGCAAGTGTGCCTCAGTTCAACATGCCAGAACCACTGAGGGCAAAACAAATCCTATTAATCCCCCTTTATCTATTTTTTTATTTAAAAAGCGTATGAATTTGTTCTTTGAAGGGCAGCACTGTGACTTACTTTCATATAAATACGTTACTTTGTAATACACTGTGTGGTAAATGTTTTGCACAATGGACCCCCTATGCTATTTTCTCCTTTCCCCAAGTCTACTGAACCAGCCTTCGGTAATTAATACACAAAGCACTGCATATTAGTCTTAGCTTTGTCTCCCTGACACCTATTTGTCTTGGCATTAGAGCACTCTCCCCAGCAGTAGCTAAGCTGACCTGTGATATTTCACAATCTGCTTAACTGATCTCTGAGAAAGAGTTAATTATAGCTCCCCCACCCCACCCCTTCTTGCTCAAACTTGGTTGGGTATTATAATCAGAACTGTAATTATTCATGCTAATTGCTTGTTTGGGGAGTTGGAGTGAGGAGGGGAGAGCGCTAGTCCTTTACATGGGTGATTAGTTGATTGGACCAGGTTGCACTTCAGTAGAGCTGGACCTACGAATCTGAGGGGCTGCCCTGAGCTTGGGCGTGGGGAGATGCTGAAGTAACCCAAGTCCTGTGAAGGTGGAACGTGCCAGGTCAGACTGATGTTGCTTCCTCCCCTGGGACTGAAAAAAAAGAGCATGCACTTCTTGCAGACCTTCCTCCGGTGGAGGGCACTCAGAGGTATTTGCACTTTTGACGGGCCCTTTTCTTTTTGTTCTGGTGGCTTAATCACCTTTGTAATGAAGGGATGGGATGAGCTGCTCAGTGTCTTGCCTGAGACTTCCTTTTAAAATGTGCCGCAGCCTCATACCGGAGGGTTGTATGTAATACGATAATACGCTCCTGAGGTATTGATAAACCAAGGGTGCTTATATTTTGTTGATGAGCATGGCAAATTAGCATGTCATTTGAGCTCATTGAGCCTGTATGAACAAGCATGGGGGTCCTGTTCTTTCATCACTGTAGACATCTGGTGGGCTCCTAATGGTTGTAGATGGAAAAACTACCTGAATTTCTCTGTGACTTTTTTGCATCTCTAATGAGATGATTAGCTGTATGGGTAGAGGAGGAAGGGGGAGAATTTGCTATATTAGTTTAATGAGGTTTTTTTCCCCTCTTGACAATCTCCTCTTTATGTATTTCATGGCTGAACACATGAATGTTTCTGTGTATTGGGCTAGCATGAAAAATTTGAAAGCTGGTTGTCTTGTAAAAATGGTAGCTTATTAACAAGGAAAGGGGTGGTTCTTCAGGTTCAAGTTAAAAGTGGAGAAGCTATATTAAAAGACTTCCTGCTGGATTTTTAAAATTGAAACATTGCAGTGTGTATTAATAGTACTTGTTTTCTCTTTATACCTCAAACTGAGAAATAACTGTGCATGGTCTTAAGAAAAGTGAGTGGGGGTCAAATGTCTCCAATCCTCCCTAAATGGTTTCCCTGGTAAATAAGTGTCTGCTTCTAGTTGGTACATAGGGACTCTAATGCAGGCTTGTCATTGTTAGTGGGTGTTACTCTGCCTAAAATGCTTCAAGCCACAATTAAAGCCCACGTACCTATTGAACTCAATCAGACATACATAGGAGGGTTAGTTTTGTGTGTGGAGAGAGAGAGAGAGAGAGAGAGAGAGGTTGTGGAAAAGAAAAATTATTTGGGCATGCATAAAACTACATGGTAAGTCTAACCCTTAAACAGTTTACTCAGAAGTAATGATTTTAAAACTGGTGAGAGACTATTCTGGTATGCTTCAAGATTGCAGCCAAAGTGTACGGTTTTGCAACCCATATTTAGTCCCATCAATCTCAATGAGATCTAGAGTAATAGTGCTTGTGATCTGCAGCCAATACCTGTTATCTAGAAACTATTTCAAGCTTATGGTGATGAAGACGGTAATCCGGGAGGGATATATAGGACTGGACACAAGAGAAAATGTCATTATTTGTTTGAAACAAGAAATACTTGCAAACAGGTTGTACTTGCCTGCCTCTGCTTTACCTTTTCTTCCTTTTTAAGGTCTTTGAACTGCCCCTGCACCTTTAGGAAAAGTCTGGTGTTTATAAACTAAGCAGATGAGGGTTTTCTTGGCATGCAGAACCAGAGATGGGGAACGCGTAATTTCCTTACCTTTTGTATATCTGACTACTCTTCAAGCACCGAAGCAAGATCAGAAACTTTTTCTTGCAACTGCCATTACTTTGACTGCCGTGATTGTGTGTATTTTATGGCACAAATTATGGATGTGTTCAACATAGAGGCAGGGTTAGTGAACCTTCTCTAAAACAAAATAATGGTGGGGTTTTTCTGTGCTGGAAATGCCTGTGATGCCTTTTTAAAAAGGGATACTCTTTTATTTTCTGTTCATGAGAATATCTGAGTGGTAAGCAATCCATCAATTCCCCCATAAAAATGAAGGGTTGCTCTTCTTTCTAGAGGTTAAGAATTATTACACCTGTCACTTGACTATCCAATCATTGGAGTGACTTGCATAATTATGTGTTAATGTGCTCCATAACTTTCTCAGAATTTACTGCCTAAATAATAAAGCCTTTCTTCAGAGTTCTAAGACGCTCTTGTCTCTCATTTTCCTAGTAGCAACACTGACTCCCAGGGAGGTGTAGAGCAGTGGCTTTGTAAAAACTACAGACAGGAACATCAGGCTGCGTGCAAAGGTCTTGAGGCTGCATGACACAAATTGTTGTTCATATGGAAAGAGATAAAATGTACAGTTCATGTGTTGGTAGGAGAGCAGAGGATGATGTGTTTGAGGAGCCATGCTGCAACTTGGTTTGCCTTGAGGCAACAGCGTTTCAGCCATATCCAGGCATTCTGAACAGGGATTAGGTAAATGTACAAGGAGGAAAAAACATGCATGAATGCACCAATTTCACCCCCCATCCACATTGCCCTCTGTGTTGCAGGGTGACAAGCTATCCACCTACGATTAATGGTTTGCATGCCTTGGCTAAGCAACTAATTAACTTCACATAAAACTAAACTAGGTCTAGGACACTAACTACGGAGTAGATATAGCTCAGTCGGTAGAGCATGACACTCTTAATCTTAGGCTATTCCACATTGGGCAAAAGATTTCTGCAACACAGGGGATTAACTAGGTAACCCTCATGGTTCCATTCTACGATTATATCTAAACATGACGTTAATATATGGTTTGAAGTTGACTTGTTTTTAAACTAACTTGTTTCTTGTGCTTGTTTATGGAGTACGGAGCTCCTTCACTCTGTTACTTGGAAGGAAGGAAGAACTGTCTTGCTTTTTAGAGCAAGAGGTTGAAGAGACTGATTCTTCTATGATTCTAGTTGAATCCCTGCCAGCATTGGCTCTATCTGGAAATTAGTCAATCCCACACTGAACAGCATAGGAGCAAGGAGTGAGCCTATGCCAAGCAGTCCTGTAGGCAGTCTTCTTGTGTCTAGTACGGCGAACTGATGGTGGTTTCTCCTCCTGGGCAACTTGGCTCCTTCAGCAGGATGAGAATAGTGTGAGACAAGGCTGCCCTTGCATCCTGTAGCAAATTCACCGAGACCGATATATTTGCCTGAAGATGTACATGAAACTTAAGATATTCTCATTGGTCCCATTATGAAGCATGCGGATAAGAAAGCTTTTGCCATGAACTCTTGTGCCAAACTAAAGTTTGCTGTTGAAATATTGAACTTTAGTTGGGATGGGAGGCCTTCTGATAGCACTGATAACCCTTGAAATACTTTTTCATTTTGTGGCACCCCATACAGTGTAAGTTCTTTGCATGCATGTTGTAGAAATCATAGAAATGTGTTCATCTGGCTGGGGGTGGCAGCACAGGAGCTGAGAAAGAGCTTCCTTGCCCAATGGCAAAACGGTAGGAAGGTGGATTTTCAGAATTATATGAAACATTGACTCTACTTGCTAAATAAGTCCATTACTAGGATGAATGTCTTCTTGCATGCTAGGTCTCTAAATGCACTGCAAAGGAGCCCAAATAAAGCTGATGAAGTATTTTGAATCAACTGGAGCTCTTTACAGAGCTGTGACTTAGAAGAGAAGCTACTTGAATTTCATCGGGGTGACACCAAATTTGACACGCACCCTTTACACCTTAATTATAACTATAGTATTGAGACGGAAGTATTGATGGATCTCTGTGCCTTAGGCTGACATTAAATAGTGCTTTGATGAGTTTTAAGGGAGATGTGACTTTAATTGGAAAGGAATAAAGGACATTCCTGTTAAGTATCTGCAATCCCAAAGCATCCAGTCTATTGCTGGCCTGTTCCCTGTAGTGGTTGTAAAGGCTGCCTTTTCAAATAATAATGAGAGGACAAACAAGTGGCTTATATCCCTAGCAAACATATAAAGTAAACGATAGCATCCTCTTGGTTCAGCTATTAAAAAATACTGTGAAATTGTAAGTGGTTTGGTAAAGGGGCTCAAGCAATATGGTAAGGAAGTAAGCTACTGCGTATGGGAAGGTACTTCTCAATGGCTCAAGTTCTACCATTAAGAACGCTTGGGTTAATAAAGCCCCTTTCACACATCAATCATATGAGGCATTTCCACATGACTATGGGGCAGTGATGCACTAGTCATGCAGCAAGCCCCACACACTCTTCCACATGTTGGGCATAGCCATATCCCAGTGGGAATCCCATGCGCTTAGAGTTCATGAGCCGTAGAAGCCTATATAAATAGAGCTCAGTGTGTTGGCATCAGGGAGCATGGCAGAGACCCTGGTGACCTCAGTGGCAGGACTTTGGGTACAGCCCTGCTGTCCTGTGAGCATGTGGAGACTTCTTCAGGCAATTAACGTGGCACAAATGAGGCTTCGGGTTTTGCTCACATCAGTAATAAGGGCTTGTTCAAACAGTTTCTCTATGTAGCAAGCAGCTGCAGCCCTCTTTTGGCTATTTGCACACACCTGTGATCTCACGGGGGAAGTGATAATCTGACTTCTTCTGTACACAGATACAGCCAGAGCTATTTCCTGTGATCACGACAGCTGGAAAGAGAGTCATTGGGATCATGAAAACTGTTGCAGGCACCTATGCGTACAGCCTGGCTAATGTGCCTCCTGGGGCTGGAAGCTGGGAGTCCAACGACATCTTGAGGCAACCCTGGCTCTTTTTATACACACACACACACACACACACACACACACACACACACTATTGTCTCCTGGGACAAACGCATGCCAACAATTCCTTTGTCAGCTGTCGGTCATGAGTGTCTTTTCACTCAAGGAGGTAGGTTGTGAATTCTGCTCCGACAGCAAAAGTCCAATCCTGGACTTCTCCATTTGAAATGTTTTGTCTGTCTGCCAACATTCAGTCAGCACCATCTTCAGGACCTTTAGAAGTTATCTCTCTGGTCGTAGGCAGTAGGTGAGGGTGTATTGTTTAATGCACATATATGAATGCACAACTGCTATTTCACATGGTTGTGAGGCTTATGTTGTGAATTGTTAAGGCTGTAGGATAAATGCCTTACTGTGTGTGTTTTTTAAAAAAAACAACAGCAAAGCAGAACAGGCTACCTCAAAGTGAATGACTACAACAGACAATAATCCTTGATTTAAGAAGATTGATTTTAAAATCAATGTCCCTAGTTTTCCATCCGTTATATTTTTATGGTATGCTTTTCCATTTAGGGTAGCTCTTCAGCTACCCTAAATTATTTCATTCTAAATTAATGGAGAATCTAGTTGCCATCTTTTGAGTTGTTGGGCAAGGTGTGTATGTGAGAGAGAGAGTGTGTGGGGTCTTATTGTCTAATGGAGGAAACCCTCTGCTTCTGACTTAATCTGAGAATACTATAAAGTGATTGTTGATGTTGGAAGACAAAGGATGCCTTACGGGTGGGAGAAAATTCCATAGCCAGAGATAAAAGAGGAGAAGCTGCGTTTAAATCTCCAATGGCTTTTTGCAGTCTTAATTTCTTCCTTTTTCCTGGCAAAATTAATTAGATGGAAAGCTATGTTTGTCAAGAGTTATTGAGTTTGACAGGCCTGAGACAGTGCTAATTTATGTAGTTACTTTTATATTTAATGGTCTTGGACATCTATTTTTAAAAGACAGGAAAACTGTCCTACAACAATGCAGTGGACCAGAAGTGGGGGACAGTGTAGCTTGAGGACTCTTCCTCCCCCCACCCCACCGCAGCAGTAATCGTATCATCTACTGGAGCCCCAGCGTACTTGCTGTACCAAGTGATTGAGATGGCAACAAGGCTTTCAAGTTTTACTATTCTTGTGACCAGTTAGCACTGAGGAAACTGGAGAATAAGACAAACGATCAAGCAGGGGCTGGATGCTTCTTTCCTGTGATGGCTTTCCTACGTAGGTCAGTGGTACTTATGTATTCCCAGGTAGCTACAAATTAGATTGCAATAATGTCATATGTGATTCCCGGGTCTCTCTAGTCAAATTCCAACATGGCATGTATTGTGAATCGTTCTTGGGCACCACTTGAGAGAAGTCAGAATACAGTGGTACCTCAGGTTACATATGCTTCAGGTTACAGACTCCGCTAACCCAGAAATAGTGCTTCAGGTTAAGAACTTTGCTTCAGGATGAGAACAGAAATCGTGCTCCGGCGGTGCGGCAGCAGCAGGACGCCCCATTAGCTAAAGTGGTGCTTCAGGTTAAGAACAGTTTCAGGTTAAGTATGGACCTCCAGAACGAATTAAGTACTTAATCCGAGGTACCACTGTAAACTATATCCAGAAGGTGTCCATGCTGTAGCTCTCAAGGGTAATAATTAGAGATGCATTAATGGCTTGCCCTTTACTTTCTCTTGTCAATTGTAGAAGGCTAGAGAGATGTATCTCAATGGATCTTGGGATGAAGAGCCATTGTTGTTGTTAGCCGCCCGATTGTTGTTAGCCGCCCTGAGCCCAGCTTCGGCTGGGGAGGCCGGGATATAAATAAAATTTATTATTATTATTATTATTCCTAAGGACATTGGAAAGTGTGCCTGAGGTTTCCAGTGCTCTGCTGTGGATAACCTCCATTTTAAGGGCAGGCTTCAAAGATTCAATTCTCATGGTTTCTCATAACCAACAGAACATTCTGTGATATCTCTCCAGCCAAACCATGTTGTTGTTGTTGTTGTTTAGTCGTTTAGTTGTGTCCGACTCTTTGTGACCCCATGGACCAGAGCACGCCAGGCACTCCTGTCTTCCACTGCCTCCCGCAGTTTGGTCAAACTCATGCTGGTAGCTTCGAGAACACTAGTGTGCGTGTATTTCAGTGTCTACGAATTGTTGGCATCAGCCATGCAAAAGTTGAATAAGAGTAATTATTTTGAAGTGTGATTGCAATGGCCACCTTCCCAAGAAGACAGGTCTTGATAATAATGGTTTTGCAGGTGCAGTGAGGGAGGCTATAAACACTGTGTGTAATGGCAAACTGATTAAATGCTTGGGATGAAGAGTGTATGTTTGGAACTGAAGATTTCTTATCGTACTTGGTGAATAGAAGGTACTCAATTGCCTTTTTGAGTAGCCAAAAGGTGTAAAACAAAAATGGCTAAAAAAAAAAGGTGAAGAAATGACAGCTACTTATTTTCCCCAAAATAATCTTTATTATATATTGATATAAACACCATGTAGAGAAATGGGAGTAAGGACAAAATCCAGATAGTTCAGCACTCTTCAAGTCTCGCTTATTTTCAATGGGAGAGTGATGCTGCATATAAGTTTGAGGTGAGAAAACTACACTCTTGACATTTTCTAGATATAATCTTGCTGGTTGCGGGATAGATTTTTTTCTGCCCAGAAACAACTTGGAAGAAAATGCTTTGTGCCGCTATGCACACATTCTGAAGCATAACATGAGATTAGCGGTGTTTTGAAAAGGATTTATACATGAACTTTGGTCGTTTTGATCAAGAATCAGACTGCCTCCTGCATCAAGTGCCTGCTTATGTCAGAGCTGTTCATGCATTGCTGTCTTACGTACGTTAAGCACACGAAAGTATCAAACTCCATGTTGTGTTCCATTTCTGCAGCACAATTTTATAAGCATTGATTCATAATCGTTTTTATTCAGTCATATGCACTGTTTGTAACTGTCTTGGTGCCGGTTCCTTTAGGACCCCTGAAATATGCATGCATATATTGTGTATAATACGCAGCTGACTTGTTAGCGGAACTGGGAAAATCTTAACCCTCTTCTCATCGAGATTAAGGAATAAGAACCAAATCCATGTGGATAAGCTTGACATCGGAGCTTTCAGAAAATGCAATCCCCAATGGAGACAGTAGCATGGGAAGTGGTGCCAGGGCTGTCTTAAGCATATCCGGCACCGTGGTGCAAAGATCCCTCCAGCACGCTCCCTCCCCCCCCCCCCCGTTTCCCAGAGTTGCCAACCTTTTTTAGGGAGGACGGCGCTGCTGGTGATGCGGCCAGCTTTGCGGGGCTGGAGGAGGCGGGCAGCAGCTGGAGGGCAGCTCCTCCGGTGGGGAAGAGGCAGAGGCAGAGGCTTCTGGCTCAGCTGGACGCTTCATGCCATGGTAGCCACGGCAGGCAGTGGCTCTGGGCATGGTGCTGCTTTGGTGTGGCATAGCGGAGAAGGGCGAGGGCGGCGAGCTGATGCCGGGAGGCACCGTGTCCAGCCTCCGCCTCTTCCCTGGTGCCCTCCAGAACTTGGTGCCCTGCGCCACTAGCCTCTATGGGTAAGACGCCCCTGAGTGGTGCCTATATTGGGCACATGCAGTTTTCGGTGTGAGCTGGGGAATGCAACACCTATGCAGTCTGCTGCCCTAATCTACTACTTAGCAGAGTTGGAAAATCCTGGAAAGGAATGGGAGGCATCAGTGCTGCTTCCTACTGTGCAGGGCCTATAGGGAAGGTTATAGGTTGTGCAAAGGAGGTGTGGATCCTCAAAAATCCCCACGGGCGCTCTGGAAATAGCAGCTACACTAAAAGTGGAATTTTAAAACGATAACTTAAATATGTGCTTGACCAGCCTACCTCCTTGATGCAGAAATGTAGTGCAGCGTGGAGTTTAATTCTTCCATATGCTGAATAAAGAAATAGCAATGCATGACCAACTCAGACGTAAACAGGCACCCAGTGCTTTATCAGAATGCAACAACCAGATTCAATGTATGAATCATTTTTGCCACTGAGTTTCATAGGATGCTTGGCTATGAGGTAACTAATTTTCCTTCAGGCTACCCAGCCCTACTTCTGTTCAATCACCTTACCATGCTCATAGCAGTTAAAGGGAGATTTACGTTTCAGGATCTGAATGCAGAGGAGCATTTGTCAAAATAAATTTTGGTTTGGAAACGGCAGATGAGATGGCCTATGGTGGTTGTTAAACTCATGGTACAAGCAACTTGCAACTAGCATGGTGGAGAAAATTGATTTGGTTCTCATTTAAAGGTGAACTTAAAGAATTTGCATTTTCGGGGAAGACTACACGAACTGAAACATTCATGCTTGGAAATTGACACTTGCCTGAATTTTCACAATGCTGTTCTCCAGCCAAGTAATGTGTACAGAAATCCATATGCTAGGATAAAGTGTTAATAAAAATGTATATATTAGTTAAAATAATATACAAGCACGCATTATATTAGGGGAAATTGCTTTGCAAATATGTGTACACTAGGAGAAATTAGCGCTCATTATTCCTTTTGCTTGGTTTTCTTTCTTGAACTTAATATTTTACCCAGTGACCTATTTGAGCTTGTACAAGATGGCTGCTCAGGTCACATTCATTTTCACCTCATTTCATGTGTATAATGCATACCCAAAGGCTCTTCGGCTCCCTTTTGCTCATCAGGAGTTCCTCTTTCTTTACCAAGGCTAAATGAGACTGCTGCGTGTCTGTGTGTGGGTTTAAAAACTAGAATAAATCTAATCTCCAGTATAATAACATTAGCCATTTTAATAAGTACTCAGTAGAGTAGACCGCTTTTTCCCCAGCTAAAGGCATATGCTGCTCCCTAGTGGTGCATGAAGTACTGCAATGAAAGAAAAACACGAGGGAAGAATTGAGAATCACTTTCTATCATAGACTACCAGATCAGAGATGGATTTGGGAATAACATTTTGGCTAGGGATATGAATGAATGACAAATGCAAGCCATCTTTCATTGTTTTGTGGGGAGGTTGGTGGGAGGAGAAACTTTCAGCTTACTTCTTCAGGACGCTCTTTTCCCACTTGACTAGATGGCATCCACCTGTGAAAGGAATTTTGAGAGATTTTCCTCTATCCCACAATTCCTCCCATGAGAAATAACATACCTTGTAGAAGGGAAGAGGGAAATGGGTCTGGGAAAATAAATGTATGGCAGACAATAGTAGCCTTGCGCTCTTGACCTGAACATTGTCACTGCTCTACACCCAAATATTTGGGCGGGGGGAGAGAGAGAGCTTCTGGGCGGCTTTTGCCATTTGCCGAGAGACAATGCAGCCAGAATCACCACTGACACAGGTGAGGGAGGAAGATAATTCCATCAGCTTTCTCTTCCACAGGTCAGCTGTCTAAGAGGAAAAACTGTCTTCCTGGTCCTGATCTTTTACCATTTTGGGGGTGGGGAGAGGAATTTTTCCATGTTGGGTTTGCTCTCCCAGATAGAATCAGTGAGAGGGCCATTTTGCTACTGATTTTTATAAACTATTATGGGCATGGTTTTGGCTAATGAGCAGGGTAGGAATGTCTTTATATATATGGCTGAGATAAATATGACACTCTGTGGCGATCACACAGGGTCCCCGGATGTTTGACGGTCTATTGATCCCTGTGCCACCACTGTGATTGCCTTCTCGCTGCCACCAACCCGTTTCTCTCGGGTACACACGGAGTCCAGACAGTTGTTAACATTAACAAATAATCAAGTTTATTTTATAAGCATGAACAAGTTGATGCGTTTCAGTTTATTTTTCTTGGCAGTTTCTTAATCTTAGTTTCTTTACTGACCTATACGTTCCTAACAACTTCAAACTGATTATCCCAACTATCTATCTGACTCCACCTAACAGTTCCTCTCACTCTCTCACATTAAAACTAGACCAACCCACAGACTTATCCTCCCTCTTCCTTCTCCAACTCCCAGCTGACTTCCAAACAACTCCAACTCTAACTCAAACTCCTCCCCTTGGGTTCCCACTGGCCAATCACTTCACACTCATTTAACCCTTTCCTTATGACCCACCTATGAGGGCAAACGCCACAAACTCCTTTTTAGAGGGCATCTTAAAGCAGCCTTGTTCAGGGAAGCTTTTAATCTGTGATATTTTACTGTATTTTTTGTTTCTATGGAAGCCGCCCAGAGTGGCTGGGGAAACCCAGCCAGATGGGCGGGGTACAAATAATAAATTATTATTATTATTATTATTATTATTATTATTATTATTATTGTCTTTTTTAAAAAAAAAAAAAAAGCTGCAGGGCTGTTCAAACTTATTTATCAAATTGGTTGATTGGCTAACACAGGCCCCTCTTTACCTAACTTACAATCAAGTTACACAGCAATGCTCTCCAACCCAGAATAGAATGATAAAAAAATGTGTACCTTTCTGGGGAAATATTCTACAAAGTCCCAGCCTATCTGTTAGGCCTTTTAACTATACCATGATAAATTGCTAAAGTTCTTGGAGAGGAAGAAGCAGACCATATTATTTCTGAGCCTTCTTAGGATTGTGAGCTCAAGAGACAATTAAGTTATCAGGAACTAAGCCTTATTAATGATACCAAATCTTTATGAGAGAACTGGTCACCCTTTTTTATAGATTCAGACTGAATTGTAACAGCTTGAGCCCAGTTTGAAGGATTTTGGACAAATGTGTTAATAGTCTGAAGATGTAAAGGATTATTAACAGTAAAGATAATGACTGAGACAGGTGTGCAGAGAGCCTCTATTCTGGAACTCAATCACTTTTAAACTCCAGTTTCCGATCGATTCTTGCCTTATATTACAGAAAATGATTCAAAAATGAAAGTTGGCTAAGACCACTAGTTACTTCGTACGCAAATTTGCAGATAGTACTCATCTTCTCAAATTCTTCAGGATGCTCCTTCCCCACTTCACTAGATGGCATCCATCTGTGAAGGGAACTTTGAGAGATTTTCCTCTAACCCTCAATTTCTCCCATGAGAAATAACATCTCTTATAGAAGGGAAGGGGAAAGTGGGTCTGGGGAAAGGACCATGGCAATCTTTGGCAATCTCTGTTTCTCCAGTCTGTACCCTGGTGGTAGATGATAGTTCTAGTTGCAGTGCTTGCTTATTCCTATTAAGAGAGCCTGGTTGGACTTCAGTCCCTAGCAGCCTTCCGTCCTAGTTAAGGGATATCTACTGGGGCCAGAGACCAGAATCCACTCATTAGATTTCACTAGTATCCAGATGTCTCCCCATTTTAGCTTAGTCACAGTGTTCTCCTCATTTCGTTCTTTTGTTTAAACTCTAATAGTCACAAGAGGGCAGAGTTGTCATATAGCTTCTCCAAGTTCTTTAATTTCCAGGGAATCCAGCAGCTATTACCTGGAGTATGGGTAGGCAAACTAAGGCCCCAGGGCCAGATCTGACCCAATCGCCTTCTAAATCGGGCCTGGGAATCAGTATGTTTTTACATGAGTAGAATGTGTCCTTTTATTTAAAATGCATCTCTGGGTAATTTGTGGCGCCTGCCTGGTGTTTTTTACATGAGTAGAATGTGTGCTTTTATTTAAAATACATCTCTGGGTTATTTGTGGGGCATAGGAATTCGTTCACCCCCCCCAAAAAATATAGCCCGGCCCGTCCACAAGGTCTGAGGGACAGTGGACTGGTCCCCTGCTGAAGAAGTTTGCTGACCCCTGAGGAGCTTCTGTAAGAATGGACATAGCAACAGCCAAATTCTGTGTTGCATTTGTGTTGCGACTTTATTCTCCTGAGTGAAATTTGCATAAAAAAATTAAGTGCGGACTAAAATTTTGGCTCTTTGTTTTTTTCCAAATATGCCAACTGATTTTCCTAGTGTGTACACATTCTTGCCCTGGCTAGTCTCCTGTGGGAACATAATGCATAATCCTTATTCACAGCCAGGGCTTGCAGTTGAACTGCACACTTCCACAGTGATATACCCACAATGAAACAGCTGGGCAAAGTCTGCCCCTATCCGATGAATGGCTGCTAACTAGAACAGGGTGCTCTGTATATGCTAAGTGGGAGCATAATAGTCTTAGGAAAACCATGGAAAATTCCTCTGCCAGTTCAGCTTCTTTGAACCCTGTACTACTAGTTCATTTCTCAATTTCGTTAATGTTCTTACTGGTTTCCCCTTGTCTGCTTTCTCAGGTTTTTTTTGCTCTATTAATGCTTTGTTGTTGTTTATACAAGAGTATAGATGCTAGATAGTTTTGGCGCTAATGAGAATCTGGGTTGTTTTTAAAAGACATTGATAAAGCTTTTGTGCATTTTGTAAAAGCAGCATTGAAGTTGCTTATTGCGACATCCTCCATGTGTTGCTTGCAGATAATATCAGATAATATATGGAGAGTGTCCCATGTCACTGCCAGACATTTTCATGTAGAATGAGCTGATCATCTGCATCCTGCCGCAATCAATGTTTGCCAGAGGGGAGCTCTTGAGCCTGCCTTGTAATCTGTTAGGTTATTTAGTGCCTAATAGGAATTGACTAATCAAGTCTGTTCCTATTTCTTGTTGCTTTCAGCTATAATTCACCCATAAGTTTGTCCTATCATACTCCCCCCCCCGCCCCTTGTTCTGAACAAAATTCCGCATTTAAGCAAACATTTGCTGTCCAAGTGTATTTCTAAATACCCCCCCGAAAATACACATTTTATTTTGTATATGTAGTATTAGGCATTTTATTTTGATACTATTGTGTTTTATCCAAGGACTCTGTAAGAACATTTGGGACATGCAAAATCTGGTGGATAACCGAGTTCTGATGGACACATTTAGTCTGGGAGATACAGATCAAGTCAATTTGTATCACAGTTCACATAAATCAAATTCCTCAAGGAACCCTAGTGCCTACTTGTATTTTAAGCGAAATTAGTTATTGAATGCAACATGGCAGAGTAAGATGCAACAGCTCCTAACCCTATTCTTGCTCTGAAGTGGAAAACTGAATTTGGCTCTTGTGCACCAAATAACTAAATGGTTTCTCTTACCTTGTTTCACTGACTGTTGGTATGGTATGGCTGGGATAGAAGATGCAATACAGAGATCCTTCCCACCCCATTTGGTTTGTTCTGCAGTTGGGTCTTCTGCTACTGTCACATTTAACTTCAGCTGCCACAGTTAATCTCAGCTGGAGTCTGCTTACTTGGTCCATCTAGACCCAAATGAACCTTGGCATATGCGCATATTCCATCCCTGCATCTCCTTATCACAGAGCAAAGATGAGCATGGAGCTCCTGAAGTCTGGAAATGAGAAGTCTATTGGACGTGGCAGGGCAGAACAGCACACCGAATCTGGGATTGCTGCTGGCAGGCAACAGGTCCCTTCCCAAATGATATTTCAGTATGCCATTTGCTCACTCACATTTGCTTTGAATCTATCCTCTGAGCTGCTAATGTGCACATAGACTTGGAGTGGATGAAGCCTTTCACATTGGCTCTGAAGGAAGATAGGTGCGATGAACCAGGTAGTTCAAAGGGGGACGGGGGTTGCAGAGGTAAAGGAACAAAATCGGTCATTTGTGTACAACACTGTGCAAATGTGTCTTGAAATGCAATGTGGGGGTGAGGGGACAATCTTGTTGCATTTTAAGCTATTAATTATGTACATAGCCTTCGTGTGGCCAAAGCCTTTCACATTGGCTCTGAAGGAAGATCTTGGATAACTCTGGGCAAATCTGATTAAAACAGGAAAGTATGGCCTCCAGAACTCCATTCCTAGCAATACCCAAGGTTCATGGTTTATAGCCTTTTAGACCTGCCACTAATTCAACTGAATCACTTCTCTGATAACTATCATGGCTTCACTTCGATTGGGATGGTCTAAATTTGGTTGCTTGGTATGTGTAATGCTTGCAGATAACTGTGCTCCAACTAATCTAGCTGCCAGACTGTCAAACTGGTCTCTGGTGCATCGGTGCTAATCAGGCATAATAAACAGATGAACATTTCAGATTTCTTCTTCTAATGAGGTGACAGTGGATGTATCTTGCCATTAACCTTCTTGCCGCACTGTAATTATTCAGTTTTTGATCAGCTGGATGCTAATCTATTAGAAAGTAGGAGCTGGGGGAGGAGGAAATAAGAGTTTAATAGCATTTTGGGAATTGAACCTGCTTTAAAGCTGAAGCGTTAATCCACTTGCATAAGAAGGGCAGTGTGGCTAAAGAATCCTTATTTGTCAATGAACTGAAGGTAAAAATTAACTTGGAGAAAATGGACAGTTGTTAATTAAAATGTTCAGTATTTCTACCTATCCCTGTTAAAATGCTTATCTTAATCTCCTTTATAATTTCAGTGGAGAGCTTTTGAGCAGTATTATCTCCCAACTTGGGCTGCATCATTCTTCATATGATGTTTCCTTTCAGAGCTTGGCTTGAAAAACACCAAATTTCTGTACAGTGCAAGCGAAGTTAAGTTCCTCTTGAACACTGGAGAAGTTGACTGAAAGTTTATAGAGATTTTCGGTGTCTGGTTCAGTCTTCACCAATCTGGCACCCTCCAAATGTTTTGGGCTAGAAACCCCATCAGCTACAGCCAGCACTGGCGCTGATGGGAGTTGTAGTCCAAAACATCTGGCAGGAGTACCAGGATGGCAAAGAATGATATGGAACACATTTTTATGGCTAAAGCATACCTTGCTCTGCTCATGAGCACTGACAGGCTGGACACATAATATTTATCAGAGCCCTGAAATGCAGCGGTTGTTTTAAGACCACATATTGATATGACTGGCCCTAACTATAGAGCTTCCTAAAAATCAACTCTACTAAAATTTGTTCCACATTTCCCATCTAACTATATTCACCCTACCGTTATTTCTTCACTGATTGCTACCAGTCTTTGCTGGTCTTCCTTGGTTAACATATTGTTTTCATACTCTAGAAGGATGCTAGATCATAGCTGCAAACACACCCCACTTTCCAGTAGGATTATTTATGGTAAGGCTAATAGTACATGGTAATAAACCTGACACGTAGAGGATTTTTATTGGCCAGAGGACTAGGTATGAAGTGCCTTGTCCCTCCTCATGACTAGCAGAAGTCTGAGGTGTGTAATTTTAGGGTTTAATCTGGTTATGAACTTAATTTGCTCTGGAGGTCCGTTCTTAACCTGAAACGTTCTTAACCTGAAGTACCACTTTAGCTAATGAGGCCTCCCGCTGCCGCTGGCGCATGATTTCTGTTCTCATCCTGAGGTAAAGTTCTTAACCCAAGGTACTACTTCCAGGTTAGCCGAGTCTGTAACCCGAAGTGTTCGTAACCCGAGGTGTTTGTAACCCAAGGTACCACTGTATTTTAAGAGGTAATACAGCAGGCACAGCGAACGCCCCTTTTGTGTTGGTGCACAGATCTCTTCAATTCTCTCAAATCATGCCACACTGGGCCTGCTTTTTCAGGGAGCCATTCTTTGGAAAGCTATAACTTGTTATCATTGCACAGTGTGCCTGCTTTGTGGTTTGATGTGGTGGTGATGAATCGTGGTTCCAATTTGGCAGGCACCATCATCTCCCAGAAAGCCACTAGGATTGGTTGGCTGGTTGAAGTGCCAGTAGGACCTGGTGGGCAGCACTGCTGCAAGAGGGAAAACTTGCTCTGTCTGGTCTGTTCCTGGGCTATTTGACTGCTTGGCCTGCAGCATCAGCATCACTTTACTGTCACCATCTTCCCACCCACCCTTCTTCTATGTTTTCAGTTGCTGTGGACAACTGTTGATCACCAGTTCTCGGAGCTGGGAAATAATTTTACTTGTACCTTAATTGGCCTTATGTTTTGAGGTTTTCTCACATTCCCAATAGCAAGGATGTGCATTCACTTGTAACTATTTACTATTCTGGCATGAGAAGACACCAGGCAGTTTCCTTAGCCTGGGATCCACTAAGGTGTGGCACCTGGTTAGCCCTAGCAGAGGGGTCTGGGGCAGGCTGCCACATTCCCAGGTTGTAGGCAGGGCCCACGAAGAATGGTCCATGCTTCTGGTTGGCCAATGTGTGAGCAGGCTGCTGGATTAGATTTTGGCTAATCCAGCAGGGCTCTTCTTGTGTTCTAAATAAAAACCCTATGTTCTTAGCAAAAGTCCCATTTTCACTGCTCATGCTTGCATGCATTATATTTAGCTGAATAAGAACTGAAGGTACTTTCTCCCTCCTTTTTAAAAGGAGGTGTTTAGGGAAAGTTGCCTAGGGATTTAAATGGTAATGTGATGGGGACCTGAAAGGAAAAGACTCTGCAATTAGTAAATCTCTCCTATTGTGACAGCTCTATTATTAAACTGTCATAAATGCAAGTCTGTTAATCAGCTGTCTGCTCAATTCCCCCCACGCTCACTCTTTGCTAACCCCCTCTTGATTTTGCACTCTAAAATATAACCTGCTTTAGCGCTCGACTCTCCTGCAGAGGGAATCCTTTGTGAAGCTGAAATGCATAATGGGGAGCAAGAAGGGGAAAGCCCCATGAGCTGTCAAACTTCTCTCTCCCCTCCGAAGCTTTCAGTGTCTCCCTTTGAAGCTGGAGGAAATACAGTGTAGGAGCCTGGTCTGTTTAAGCTCAAATTAAGCTTTTGCCCTTGAGGAAGAAAGCGGGGAGGAGGGACAGGCTAACAAATTGATGGTCTTTACTACATTATACCTTTTTGCCCGAATGAAATAAGTGAGTTCTACCAAGGCTATGGGTGTTAATAATCAATCTGACTTAATAAAATGTGCTAACAAATCTCCTAATCCCCGGAATAAAACCAAAGCAAAACAGAGGAAGCGAAAACATGCAGCATCGTGGCCAGGAACACAAATGAAATCTCTGGTTTCCCATTCCAGCTGATGGGGTACAGTTATCAAGGAGCATACTACTCCCACATGAAAACAACGCAACTATGCTGGCTTCCGTTGTATTTCTGGTCTCAATTCAAAGTGCTGGTTAGGGCTTTAGAAGTCATTGCTCCTACATACAGCCTGCTCAGATGTTGAGATCTGTTGGAGAAGTTCTCATGTTCTCTCACCAAACAAGGCAGACAATAGGAAAGCCTGCATTTATTCCTCACTAATGGTATTTCAACATTGCGGGAGGGACATCTAATGAGCCTTTGGCCTGTCACTGTTTTGTTTTTTGTTTTCAGTTTTTAATTATTTTTGTTGATCCTACCTGCTCTTTGTGTTCTATTGGTTTTTGCATTTCTGCTAATTTAAGATGCCTTGCTTTCCTGTTGCATGTCTTGAGCACCTATGGTTGGAGGCAAGATATAAATTGGTAACAAATAAATAAGGAAAGGTGCATTTTAAGAGAACTACTACTAAGTTATGTCCCCTTTGCCCCCTTTTTCTCTGAGATGGATATGCTAATTGCAGCTGTTTTAGTGCCATATCCCAAGGAAAATGCATTAGTCTGGTTCTGCCTCATTTTTGTCTCCTTTTCTTAAACAATCCTACAAAAGACCATAATGGATGTTCTTTGTTCTCATTCCCATGCTTATATAAATATACAAAAGAGCTCTCTTATTTCAGAAACCAGAACTACAAGCATACCTTAGATGGTGGCAAGGTGGATGCAAATGAGTAAATGACTCATCTAAATTGTCCCATGGGGATATAGTTGCCCACTTAAAACCATTTGCATAGCAGCTTACCATACTGAACCTTCAAGTGATGTGCCATACTGCCTAATCCAGGCTGGCAACTTGTTCAAATTTCGTGTAAATGTGAAAGCTGTGAATAAAGTCATACCAGCACAATTTTGTGACTCGTCTATGGGCCACTCGCCCTTGTGTCCCAAGGAAGACCATTATCTGCCACTCCATTTCTCACAGGAAGGTTTTGAGGTTTCTAAAGATGTGCCTCAAAAATGTTTATGTGAAGCTCTATGCTTGGCAGCAGATGATGCTTCTGTGGGGATTTTATTTTAAGGCCCACTATAAAATTAGTGAGATATATGCAGCTGTCCTTAGGGCTCACCCAGGAATCTGTGCTGCCTGAGACGAAGGGAGGTGTCGTCTCCTCTCTCTTCCTACTGCGGCTTCCATATTTTCTCCCCCCCGCCCTGGCTGCTTCTTCTCCTTGGCTGCTGCTTCCAACCCTCGCTCTGTCCCCTTCCCGCTTTTTCCTGCAGCTGCAGTAGTGGTAACAACATCACCTTTCTCCTTCTGTCTCGTCTTGGCTCATTCTGAGAAAGGACCAGGGTGGGGATCCTTCATTAGAGTGGCAACATATGTACATACATAATTTTATTTGTATGCCTCCTTTCCACAGTATATACCATGGTCAAAGTGTCTTAGAACACAAAAATATATAATTACAACATAACAAAAGTAGGTAAGGTAAAAAGTTAAAGGACCCCATGACAGTTAAGACCAGGCAAAGGCAACTGGGGTGTGATGCTCATCTTGCTTCAGGCTGAGGGAGCTGACATTTGTCCACAGACAATTTTCCGGCTGATGTGGCCAGCATGACTAAACCACTTCTGGCACAACGGGACACCGTGATGAGTGCCAGAGTGCACAGAAACGCTGTTTACCTTCCGGCCACAGCAGTATCTATTTATCTACTTGCACTGGTGTGCTTTCGAACTGCTAGGTTGGCAGAAGATAAATAAGTACCGCTGTGGCAGGAAGGTAAACGGCCTTTCTGTGTGCCCTGGCACTCATCACGGTCCTCCATGTACCAGAAGCGGTTTAGTCATGCTGGCCACATGACCCGGAAAGCTGCCTGTGGACAAATGCCAGCTCCCTTGGCCTGAAAAGCAAGCGGAGTTCTGCACCCCATAGTCGCCTCTGACTGAACCTAACAGTCCAGGGGTCCTTTACCTTTACCTATATCAAAAGTAATCATAAATAAATAAATAAATAAATAGGTACCTCGGGTTAGAAACATCTTGGGTTACAGACTCCGCTAACCCGGAAGTTGTACCTCGGGTTAAGAACTTTACCTCAGGATGAGAACAGAAATCGTGCACAGCGGCAGCAAGGAGGCCCCATTAGCTAAAGTGGTACCTCAGGTTAAGAATGGTTTCAGGTTAAGAATGGACCTCCGGAACGAATTAAGTTCGTAACCAGAGGTACCACTATACATGATCTAACTGAACAATTCCCACAGAAATCATAAGAAGATCAAAAACAAAGATGAAAATATCAATAACTGCAACAACACCCCCTATCCAGCAACAAAACTCCCTAGGCCTGTACGATACCAGCAGCCTCAGTTTTTGTAGCTGTTGGGAAAAGACCTGCAAGGCAGGGAGAAAGCCTTCAGGACTCAATGTGAAGGTGTGGTCTCCAGCCTCTTCAGCAGCCTCACCAAGGCATTCTGTTGAGGTGACTAAGAAACCACCTGCCCTGCAGCCACTTTAAATTTTCTTTAAAGTTTAATATTTTAAAATTAGTTTAAGCTTCTAGGTACTGCTTTTCTCTAAGGAAGCTCCCATGTGTGCCTTGATTCTATCTCGGGGTGAGGAAGGCTAGAGAGGGAGGAGAAGAGTCCTGCAAAAGCTCATGTGCATGAAAGCCAGATGCTGTGAGGCTTCTTTCGACTTGCCCAAGCCAGCGGTGAGGCAAGTGAATAGGGCCCCAAGTGGGCACCACTTTGCTACCCCCTGAGATGCCCACCACCTGAGAGGATTGCCTCAAACCGCCTCATGACTGAGCTGGCCCTGGCTGCCTTTTCCCCACACTTCCCCCAGTCCTTATTTTTAAAAGGTTGTGATGGAAAAATGAGCTGTCGGACAGCACAGACCCATCGCTCTTCCGAAAATACAAGACTGAGTGGTGGTGCTGGTGATTACAGCTCTAAAAGCCAGTCCAATCAACTGCAGTTTTTTTCCCCCCAGTCTGAATTACTGAAGTTGCTCATGAAACTTTAAAAAGATCTTTTCTGGTGGGTAAAAAAGGTAGGAGGCAAAGTGGTTGGAGAGCAGATACTTTCCAGTGACTTATTTAAACTCAAGATATCATTGCCTTGGTTCCTCGAATGGGCTGGCATAAATCAGCTGTGCTGTGTGAAACACTTGGGTTACATCTGCATTGTGTTGCTATGGTAACTTAACTGAAAGGCATGGGTAAGTGACTCCAGGCAATGCTGCCAAGCCGGAGACTGTCTGGTCAAGGGGAAAAAAGCCTGCTATGTGTTTTGGGTCCCTCGGTGCTAATAAAGAGGAGCTAGTGGCAGCCTGCTCTTCTTTTTCCCCCTCCGCCACCCAGACTGAAGCCTGTGTTCTACGTAAAGCCCAAAGTTCATCTTGAAGAAAACACAGTACCTGCTTTCGCCTGCTTTCTACTTGGATCTCATGCTTTTCTGGTGTGTGTGTTTTTTTTATATTATTTGGATTGATGCTGATGTCATGTTAAATATTCGCCTTGAGTAACCGCAGCTCCGTTTCTACTCCCACACAGAATCCTGAAAGTGGTAAGTTTGTGAGGCAGCTGGAAATTCTGCTTCCTCTTACCTAGGCACTTTCACGAAGCGATGGCTCCCAGGATTCCCAGAACTTGGGGCAGCAACCCTAGCTGTTGAAACATCTTAAATCTGTAGCGTTGATAGGTTACTAAAACTTTGCTTCTGGGAAAACCCGCCACAAATTATGTGGCTATATATTGTGGGCGGGCAGGCTGACAGCAGGATTGTGCCCCTTGGCCCCTGCCCATATGCGTTCAGAGACAACAAACGTTCCACCATGACATGGGGCTTGAAGCCACGACTCTGAGATTAAGAGTCTTATGTACCACTGACTGAGTTGATCTATGGAACTGGTACTGTAACATATTACTTGTTCCATATTTGTAAGAAACCAATCTTTTAGTGTGGTGGTATCTGCACTTCGGAACTCCTTACTCTTACTGATATCAGGCAGGCACTTTTACTGTACTCTTTTTGTCACCTGCTAAAAACATTTTTTCCCCTTTTAAACAAGGCTTTCCAGATATTTAGAATGCTGGTGTTTTTAGTTTATTGCTGGTGTTAATTTTCTGAAGAATTATAACAATAATTTTATTATTTTCTATGCCATCCATCTGACTGGACTTAAATTGTTTTTATTAATAATGTCATGGTTTCATTCTTTTTGTAAACCATTTTGAATTTTTTCCTTTTTTTGCAGTCAAGCAGTATATACATTTTATGAAATAAGTAAATGATAACTGATACAAGGAGGCCTTGGGCTTCATCAAGCTCCCTCTTCACTTCAGCCATGTGACTAGTTCCCTCTTTGCTAGAGGTCCTCTGGAAGTTGGTCTTAAAGGAAGGTGAAGCTTGTCGGAGGATGGGCTCTCTTGGTCTTGGGCTCCCTGGGCTCTTTCAGGAAGAAGGGCAGGATATAAACTGGGGCAATATAGGATCCTATTTAAAATTTGTATACTGCCATTCATCACAAGATTCCACGATGGTCTACTATAAAGTCAGCCAACGTTACTGAGTATTTAAAACTGTCAGGAAAACCAGAACAGATAAAAGTGATTGAGCTTAAATGCAATAAAAGGTCTGGAGAAATAAAAAGGTCTGCTCCTGGCACCGAAAAGAGCAGTGTAGTGAGGCTATAGGCTATATTAAGTGTTGTGTTGAACCACACTTTCAATTCCAGGGCCAGCTCATTGTGGAAGAAACAGCATCAGCAGTGCTAAAAGGCCTTGATGTCTTTATTTAGTCGTTCCTTAATTCAGAGTGCTCATTTGTGTTACAAATGTGTCTCCTTATTCTGAAATTATTTTAAGTCTTGTGTAATTATTTAAGTCTAGTGAAATGTAATTATTAGCTGTGCAAAATAATAAGCAATGTGCATCCTTGCTCCATGGCGAAAGCAAATGTGTCCAGTGAAGGGGTGGGTGGGATGCATGCAAAATGTCCTCCCCCCCCCCCAAAAAAAGAAGAAAAAGTGCCCAATAATGCAGGACAGTTGACAGGATGAGGATTGCTTCAAATCGGTGGTCAGACTGGCTGCAGAAAGCTTAGTAAATTAATGGAGGGTGTGCATTTCACACACTGAATCCAGAAAAGAGCTAATTGGGTACAGGAAGCAGGATGAACTGTAGACTGCACTAGCTCACATGCCGTTCTCTGTTATGAGTTGCATTCAAATCTTGTGTAGAAGCTCCCATTGAGTTGGAAGGAGTGGCATGGGCTACCTAGGTATAGAATTCAATGAAAATAGGCCTGCAAAAGTCTTCTACCAACATGCTCCAGAGGCGGATTTAGGGGAGCACTACCTGTTCACCCACAATGGGTGATGAGCCAAGAGGGTGCCACAGAGGGCACTGCCTGCTCACCTGTGGGCAGGGGACATACAGACAGGGTGGGTGGGTGCTAAATCCAGTGGCAATCCGGGGGGGGGGCACTCTAGGTATGGCCCTCATTTCAAGGGGCTGGAAGCCCGTCCTCTCCAGGGTTACTGGTTGGCTTGTTTGTATGGGCCAATGCCTGCTCAGTTGGGAGGGAAGGGCCAAACATCCCAACCCCCACTGCGCAGGAAGTGAAACATAGTCCCCCGGGGCCATGCCACAGCTGCACCGAGCAGCAAAGGCTACCCTCCCAGTGCCCCAGGTAAGCGGTTACTGTCTTATCCATTTTAGTTATTTGGGTGTGGAGCTGCTACCACTTTCACACACTTCAAAATAGGACCTAAACGTCTTGGGCCAGTTTCAGCCAGACTAGTCATTATGTGAAAGTAGCCTTTGCTTTCACCTTCACAGGATTTTAAGAGGTGAAAAACACTTTCATGGTTGGAAATCAGAAAAATTTAAGGTTTTACTTCTACAGGCACTATATGATAGAATCTTGGGGGGTGTTAATGGAAATGGCAGGAATCTTTCTATTAAATTTTATGTCTTGGACACCTTTCAAGTTTTCCAGTAAAAACCTGTGAGCCTTATACTGTGACTCCATGATCTTGAGTCTGCTTGAAGGATATATTGCTTGCTTTGCCTGTTGCAACTTAAAACAAAAAAAACAGGGCAAGACAGAATCTGCATTTTAAACTGGTTGGTTTTTTTAAAAAGTATGGACAAAAATGGTTCGCAAATACTTGCTTTTATCTGTGAGTAATCTAAGAGTTATGCAGGCTCTGTATCTGCAGGCTGATACCCAAGATTCTTGTTTGATTCCCCACCCCACCCTACAAAAGTTCTTCTGTGTGCATTTGAGATCATCTTATATCAGGGGTCAGCAAGCTTACCGAACGATGGGCCGGTCCACGCTCCATCTGTCGGAGAATGGGCCGGAGCGTGTGCACACGCATGCTCCTCTGGGTCCGAGGAGTGCCCATTTGCTTGTGCACATGCTCTTTCTGGAGCTCCTCCAACCAGGATGTGCGCCAGAAATAGCGAGCTCTTCTCCGTCCCACACGTGTATGTGCACACACTATTTCTGGCATACATCCGGGTCGGAGGAGCGCATGTGCACAGATGCCATCAACCCGGAAGTCTGTCCCTGTGCTGCACCATGCCAGTAAGAGCGGGGGGCAGCAGGGGTTACCATGGGCCAGGTAGATGAGCCCCGTGGGCCACTACCGGCCCATGGACCTTAGGTTGCCGACCTCTGTTTTATATCTACATCAGTCCCTCTATGTCTCTCTTAAACATTTCACACTGTAGTGATGCAACAGCACAGGAATAAAGGGCCAGACCACACATTTGCAAGCAGGTGTCAACTTGTCTTCTTTCTTTTCTAAAAAAAGTAGCCACAGTAGTTGCCATTGGCCATAAGATGTATAAAATTATGCCTAGCGGAACGAAAATGAATGTGGAGGTGTTTGCCTCTTGTCTTTCATAATTCTAGAACCTGGGGTCATCCAATGAAACTGGATCTTGGGAGACCCAAAATCAATGTCTTCGGTGGGAACTTAAACTGGTGGGAGCTGAGCTGAGCTCCTGTTCAAAAAAAGCATCCCACTCACCACTGTAAAGCATCCAGGAGCCTGGGAAGCAGGCCAGTGAGTGGCTGCTTGTGCTGGGCCTGTTTCTACATGAGAAATAAGGTTGAGTAGTGTCCCTGCTCCTGATTAAAGAGTCTGTTGCAGGCAGAGACCGCAAAAGCGGCATATGCTGCCCTGCAGTCATTGCAGCATGAATACAAAAGAAAACTCAGACCATTTGGCTTATAAAACCTTCAGCAACCTGCTGGAAGATTAGTTGTTTTCAATTAAAGTATTCCAGCTGAAATGATAATGACTTAAAATGTCCATATTTGTCTCTTTGCAGTTTCTTAGCTGAATCTATGGCTTTCATTTTACAGAGTCCCTGCGTCCGTAGAGCCTGCCTAAACCAAGCATACTTGGTTCCCGGTTTCCAACTGCTGCTTTTCACACCACTGCCAGAAGAGATGCTTAATCTGTCTTCCAGTCCTAGTTCCAACCGCAAGCAGTGCAAATGCCACTGTTGTGCATTTATTTTAACTTGATATTAAGATGCACCTTTGTCTTAAGATTTGTCTTAATTAAATATAGTCTTCATCAGTTTTCAAATAACATGCACCAACAGTGACACAATTTGGACCAGCACAACAATGTGTTCCCATGAGATAAGAAAAAAAAGGTATGGTCATCTCTGACAAGCAAGTCAGAGCCATTTAGGTTTTCTCATGGTGAGCAGGATGTTTTGGGCAAACAGGTTAAGTACATGGGTTTGTCGTCTGGTGTGGATTCCTTCTGTAACACTGAGACTGTGTTTGTGGATGCTAAAGTGACTTAGTTGGAGTCAGCCTTTTCCTTCCTGATCTGTTGGCTGAGGCAAGGAAGCACTTTAAAAGCTGCAAACTGGGCATGTCTCTGAACACAAGCATTGAACAACTTTAGACTAAGGGCTCATCCCCACTTCCACTTTTCCCATGCCCCGAAAGCAGGGGTTCAAGTGGTTTTCCGCTTGTCCCAAGCTTTTCTCAGCAGGGGACTGAGCAATTTCACCTTTGCCCCACTGCTTTCCCCCAGAAAACTTGCTCTTTAGCACTAAATCAGAGCAAACTGTCAATTCCAGAGAAAACCCAATGGACGTTTATGCTGCTTCAGTGCTGAAGATAAGGTTTTCCCAAACAGAAGTGTAGATGAGCCCAAAGATAGTATTAAATCTGAAAAGAATTGAATGTTAGTTTGAGCTTGCTAAAGTTCTGCAGGTCCTTGAGACTCCTTTTATGGATCGAAAGATCAACCTATTTCTGTTCCTTTTTAGTTTTACCTGTGGTCATTCATGAGTCCATTTCATCTTGTTTCATCATTAATCTGTGATTTTTTTTTAAAAAAGGAAACCTGCAAGAATTGGGGGTGGGGAATCACAGAAAGCACGGGTTTGTAAATATTTTTTTCCCCTAAGATGTGTGTTTTTATACACATTGTTTTCCAAGCTGGGAACTGCATTGCAAAAATTCAGAGAAGTCCAAAGGATGGGATCATTCTCATCCCCATATTAGTCCAAGAGGTGCAGATCTGGCCTGTTCACTTCAGAATGAATTCTTCAAGTGCCCTTCCTCTGTCCAAACCAGCCTTTCTCAACCTGTGGGTCCCCAGATGTTGTTGAACTACAACTCCCTTCACCCCTAGCTAGCAAGGCCAGAGCTCAGGGATGATGGGAGTTGTAGTCCAACAACATCTGGGGACCCACAGGTTGAGAACCGCTGGTCTAGACCCAAACAACTTCCACTGAGGCCAGGTGAAGACTGTAGCAGTACTTTTGAGGCTCCATCGGAGCATGTTGCTTTGCTTGGGAGGGGACTGGAACTGATGAGAAAATGAGGCTATCGTGCCACATTTTTTCCCATTGCAATGCCATTTTTTCCCATTGGAAATGATATGACTGGGAGCCCTCGTCCCATGGACTATTGGTGGGGAATAACCTTATCTGAATTTGTTGTGCAAACTCCCCCAGCTGGAAAAAGCCCCCGTCACTAAGCTTCTCCTTCTATACCCACTTGGACTCCCCACACCCCCAGGCCCTAGCCACGTTCTTTCTGTTCTGTCTGTTTCATAAAGTCCTTCCAGGGAAGCTAATGTTCACTTTGTATTGTGAGCTGGTGTGTCATGGAAGCTCTTTATGCTACTTGTGTTTGAATATTTCTACCTTCCTATGCCCGGGATATTGCCTGCTTTATCATAATGCACACGTTTAATTTTTTATTTCCTCTTTTGCAAAATGTGGCAATCGGCTTTTAAAGTGTATCCTGTTGCAATGCTTATTAAAATTAAGCCCCGGGAAGATATGTTTGCATTTGAAGTAGCTCAGATATAGCACCTTGGAGAAAAGGTGTCTGATGCGCTAGGGTAAAAATGAAGTCTTATTAAGCAGAAACGCAGTGCTTCTGTTGAATATTCCAGCAATTAAATTTTATCTTGATTCGTATGCAGGTCAGGATGGTTTCAAAGGAGAACGAGGAAGCAAAGCATCATGGTTTAATGCTATGCAAATTAGTGTTAACATGCTGTTTCATTTCTCGTTAATGCATTGTTACACTGTTACTCATTGAAAAGAAAGTATGTGACACCTATTAAGAGTGATGACCTACTCACTTAGTTTTCCATTTGGCTTGGCAAAGTGTCCCAGAAAAGATTCTGGTGCCAAGGGATTGCATGAAATCGGAAGAAAAGATAAGATTGAGGGCTTTGCTTTCTTTAAAGCCTTGTGTGGGTATTATTTACCATGGTAGCGTATCTTACATTTCTACTAGATCATGTAACATGCTGAAATCCTTTCCTACAGTAGACAAAGGAGTGTGTGTGTGTGCGTGTTAAAAAGAGGAAATACTTAAATGTGCCGCATTTGTACCACTTCCCCATAAAGGGCTCAAAAGGGCAGTCAATAAGTTTTCCTTTTTGCCATTGCAACAACCCTGAAAGGTATGTTAGGCAAAGAGAGAAGGGGGTTCAGATGAATCTCCTGGTGCATTAATGTAATAGGTGAAGGGGGCTGTGGAACAATGTGCACAAACACCCCCCACCAGCTGCAATCTTGAGCACCTCTAGAGCAACCGGCAGAAAGTCTCTCGGTGAATGCATGGCTAAACAGGAATTTGAGCCCCAGTTCCCTGAATGTCCAACACTGTTCACTGACACCATTATTATGTTCACTGCCTCTCTGGGAAGCCTCCAACATATATATATGAAAAAAGATAAAACATCCAACATTAAAAACTTTCCTATGCAGAGCTGCGTTCAGATGGCTTTTAAAAGTCATATACAGTGGTACCTCGGGTTAAGAATTTAATTCGTTCTGGAGGTCCGTTCTTAACCTGAAACTGTTCTTAACCTGAGGTACCACTTTAGCTAATGGGGCCTCCTGCTGCCGCTGTGCTGCCACCACACAATTTCTGTTCTTATCCTGAAGCAGAGTTCTTAACCCGAGGTACTATTTCTGGGTTAGCAGAGTCTGTAACTTGAAGCGTCTGTAACCTGAAGCATCTGTAACCCGAGGTACCACTGTAGTTGTTCAACATCTGATAGGAGGGCATTCCTCAGGACGGGCGCCACTACCATGAAGGCCCTCTGCCCAGTTCCATGTAACTTCACTTCTCACAGTGAGGGAACCACCAGAAGACCCTTGGAGCTGGATCTTAGTGTCCGGCCTGAATGACACAGTTGGAGACACTCCTCTAGGTATACAGGGCTGAGGCCGTTTAGGGCTTTAAAGGTCAGCATCAACACTTTGAATTGTGCTCAGAAATTTACTGGGAACCAGTCTAGACTCTTTAGGATCTAATAAGAAGGCATTAGGCCATGAGACATAGAATGGATTTCCTTCTCCAACTCAGAAGATCACTGTGTTCTAAATTTGGTGCACTGTCTGAGGTTTTGGGTGTCTCTTCGTGTCGCATACCATTGCATGGAGCACATAACTATCAACTCATTTGTGTATCTCTTAGCTATCGGAGGTTGTGTGTGTGCCTTTGAAATTATGTTCCTCTCTGTCCATCTCCTTTTCACAATTTTTCTTCAGAAATATGGAAAGAAAATAGATCAGTGTAAAAGCAATTCCACATGTTATGCTGTGACAGTAGTTTCTCTCAAGTCTTTAGTGAATACTCTTATCTGATAAATATCTCTGGTCCTACGATGCCATCGGTTTCTTTAAAATAAGAATAAAGAATAATTTTCCACTTGCTCTAAAGTGCTTCATGGAACTGAATATCAGTCTGTTATCTTGGCATGCATTCCAGTCTGATTAGGTATAGATGTTATGCATGTTGCATAATCCTGGAACTTCAAAGAGGCCGGTGTCAGATGGAGGGTCACTTTGGCATCCCCTTCTCTCCCATTAATCACAATCCTGTGTGGTGCTCCTAGCTGACTGATTCTTCTTTTTTTAAGCCTCCTAGCTACCGACTCTGCCAATGCTGCTGTAGCTTTAGTAGGCCCAAGATGGATGTGGTTGTTTACTGAAATATTGTGTAGCCAAACATGTATGGTAATTCTCATTGGATTCCAATTCTGAGGAAGACAGAATGTTAATGAGGACGACTCTAGACAAAAACTCAACGAGAATATTCTCCCTTCTTTTTGTGCACTGGCAGCTTCTATCTCTGAAGTAAGAGCTATAATTGCTTGTTGGAAAGGTCCATTTATCTTGCAGTGCCAATTATTGATGATGAATTAGCTTTTAAGAATGCCTAGAGGAATCCCATCTTTATGGAAAGATACCTAGAGAAGCCCTATGGGTCTGTGTTGTGATGAGATCCTGGTCTTGAAGGAAATATTTTATCAATTCCTATAATGAACTTGCAGGCTTGGGCATCTGCAAGCTTTCCTGACTTTCCTCTTGTGCAACTCCTTTGCAATGCCCTCCAGGTGCCACATATTAAGGGGTGGTTTGGTCAAAGAATGGGGATTGCTTTTATGGTGGATAAAATACCTGTGGCCCTTGGGTTAAACCTCAGAACCTAGGACTTGCTGATCAGAAGGTCGGCGGTTCAAATCCCGGTGACAGGGTGAACTTGTGTGTTTTCGTCTAGTTTTTAGTTTTACTGGTTTTATGCTTGAATATTTAAAAAAAAATGGGGGGCTTTGCAGTTTTACAATCTTTTTGTTTTCTTTTCTTTGTCAACTGCTTTGTGGGGTTTTTTTACAATTTAGTGGGGCATAAATGTTATGAAATAAATCAATAAATATTCTGTCTTAAAATATTGCAGTTGCTTTTACCCCACGATGGGGTGAGCTCCCGTTCCTCGGTCCCTGCTCCTGCCAACCTAGCAGTTTGAAAGCACGTCAAAGTGCAAGTAGATAAATAGGTACCGCGCCGGCGGGAAGGTAAACGGCGCTTCCGTGTGCTGCTCTGGTTCTCCAGAAGCAGCTTAGTCATGCTGGCCCCATGACCCAGAAGCTGTACGCCCGGCTCCCTTGGCCAATAAAGTGAGATGAGTGCCGCAACCCCAGAGTTGGTCACGACTGGACCTAATGGTCAGCAGTCCCTTTACCTTAAAATACCTGTGCAGATTAGGTCTATCCTAATTTGAATGGTGCATTCTCAGAATAATGGTTCCCATTTTTGGCATATACGGTAACTCTTTTTGGTGTGTAGTTTTTATATGTTTACTCTAAACAGGAAAATGTGTAAGAGGCCTGACTTTTAAAGATATTGTGTGTTACAATACAATACAATACAATACAATACAAAGAATTTGATCTCTGGTGACTCTGGAAGAAAAATATGTAACCGTAAATTGGTGGTTAGGCTTTAAATGAGTGCTGAATGTAAAGCTGGTTAATGAAAGTCTGAGTAGTGAGCTGCTCTTCTGTAATTGGAAAAATCTTCAAATAAACAAACAATTATATATACACATATATACATACCTTTTCACATTCTAGTACAGGTGACTCCCGAAAGCTGCACTCCAGTCCTGCTTCTGGAGCAAGCATGAATCTAGAGCTTCACCCTGAAGTCCTACACGCGCAAAAGATGGGGCAGATCTGAATGCAGTTGACATAGGCTAACTTCATAAGTGTAAATTCAGAAATAACTTCTCAAAATTATATTTTATTTTTAAATAGAAATACAAGAAATGTCACCCTAACAGACCTGCCCGGTCTGCTACCCAGGTGGTATTTGCTGAAGGGCCTTTGTTCTCCTTCTTACTTATCTTTCTGTTTTAGCTGGTCTTGGACTGGACTGTCATTCAAACAGAACAGAAGTGGGGAACTTGTGGTGCTTGAGATGTTGTGGGACTTCAACTCCCATCAACCCCAGTTAGCATGGCCAGTGGTCAGGGATAATGAGAATTGCAGTCCATCAACATCTGGAGGGCTACAGGTTTCTCATTCACAATGTGCTGTGTTGCTATAACCTCACTCTGGACATTCATTATACAAAAGTTAATTGCAGGGCTAGTTTGAGGTATTCTAGGAAAAAACCATACCTACTATGTTTAATCCAATTACCATGATGGTTCAGGTTTCTTAATGCATATATTGTGTGTGTGTGTGTGTGTGTGTGTGTGTGTGTGTGTGTGTGTGCAAGCAAGATTAAAAAGGGTACACTATTAATACAATCAGCTTCATTGTCATTTTTAACTAATGCATTGTACCTACTCCAAATTAGCAGTTTCCAGCAGAATCATTTTTTCTGAAAAATTTCCAAAGCTCACCCAATGATTTTTCTTGGGAAATGCTATGCAGTGTGTGAAGGGATTCTAATTGCAAACTCAACTCTGTTACTAATTGCATTTATCAAAGACAACTGTGGTGTTTTCCCCTTAATAACAAATTACAGGGTATAATTCTCCTCTGTGTGCTTTGGTTTTTTGATTTTGCTAATTTTAGCTTTCTGCTCAAGGCACTTGAACCCTAAGCAAGTGACTTTGTCCCAAGGTAGAGATGTTACTGTGCATAAATCATAGTGCCATGGTTAATTTCCACTGTCTGTCACAATTGTCTGTTTCATCTTCTTCTTTTTTAATGGGTTTCAGGGTATGACCTAAAAGCATGTGAAGACACTACCTTGCTGAAGTTAAGCAGGTCTGATTCTAGTCAGTCATTGGATGGTGACTGCTTGAGAATTTTATGCATGCTGCCATGATGGAAGAAAGGCATGATATGAATGTTAGAGTAGCCATAAAGATTCATTAGGTCTGGCAAACACTTCACAACCCTCATTTGGAGGCAGGTGTTACTGCATATATGTGGGTTATTCTGTATTTGTATCTCTCCATTATATTGAAATTAAGTATTAAGGCAAATCGCAAAAGAACAGAAGCCTCTGGTGGCATAGCCCAAATCATGTCATGAGCCTCCATGCATGATGATTACCAATATTTGGAGCAATTTAAAGCCATAACCTGCTATTTTTAGGTTATTGTGCGAGAAAGGGAAGTATCCACATCACCATAGAATTATAGAATTGTAGAGTTGCAAGGGATCCCGGGGATCCTCAGGTACAACCTCCTGCATTTCAGGGATCTCAACTAGATCATACATGACAGGTGGTCATCCAACCTCTGCTTAAAAACCTCCAAGCAAGGAACCTGCCACCTTCTGAGGGAGTCAGTTTCACTGTTGAACAGCAACAGCTCTTACTGTCAGACAGTTCTTCCCGATACGTAGTCAGAATCTCCTTTCTTGTAACTTGAATCCATTGGTTCAGGTCTTACCTTCCAGAGCAGGAGAAAACAAGCTTGCTCCATCTTCCTTGTGACAGCCCTTTTGATATTTGAAGATGGCTATCGTGTCTCCTCTCAGTCTTCTCTTTTCTGGACTTAACATACCTAGCTCCTCCAACCATTCCTCATAAGGCTTGGTTCCCAGTAGGTTTATCATCTTGACTGCCCTCCTCTGCACATGTTCCAGCTTGTCAATATCCTTTTTAAATTGTGGTGCCCAGAACTGGACACAGTACTCAGCACGGTTCTTCCATTTCTCCATTTTGTTAAAGAAAGAGACTTCCCATGTCTAATGAAGACAAAAATTTGCACCTCCCATTTGTGGCCATTGTCTTGTACAATCTTTATCACTAGCTTTATTTATTTATTTAAATACATAATACAACATTTCCACTGTTCTACCCATGCTAACTTTCAAAGGGGAAACTTTTCCAGTTATGCAATCAAGCATCTTCATCGCCCCATTTTCAGGGTCTTCTCCCCACACCATTTTATTTTTAGCACACTGCATTGGATTCATTAGCATGAGTTCGGGCATATTGGTGTAGCGTTATAAGAATTCAGTGTTATTAAAAACTCAGGCATGCTGTTCTGAAGCACATCATGAATGGGAAATGCTTGGGCAGTGAGTGTCAAGAATGTTGGGCTGGGTAATCCCTGGGTGTCTGATCTTTAAATAAAGAACTGGCTGGAATGTGCCTTCTTGAACCTCTTCCCCTCAAGCCTATCCTAAAGGAAGACGAAAGGGGCAGTCGGATAGCACAACGTCCAGCCATTTATGATAGACACAAGCAAGCCAAAGTCGAGCAATTTTATGTCACTCTGGTTTCAGTGAGAGATTTTAAGTATATGCTCGGCTCTCTCAAAAAATCAATATGACATAAAAAGTCTTAACTTTGGTCAGATCGTGGCCAATATGTTATGAAGTGTGGAAAGACAGGGTCGTGCAGGGTGGCCTTGTGGGCTTGCCTTGGATCTATGCCTTCCTTTTGCAATATCAACTCTTCTCCAGAATCTGCCTTGCTACTTTTTGTATGTGTAGCAACCTCAAGGTTTGCTTTCCTTAAACTGGGCAGTAAGAGATCATAGAATCATAGGATCATAGAAGTGTAGAGTTGGAAAGGGCCCTGATGTTTATCTAGTCCATCCCCCTGCAATCCCATATGTGGATCGGACCTGCACCCTTGGTGTTATCAGCACTACGCTCTAACCAACTGAGCTATCCAGGTGCCAGATTTCCAAATACACTTGTTGGGCTGAGAGCACTTTTGGTCATTCTGTAGAAGGATCATTGCTGAATAATAAGAGCATCTGCTTTGCATGAAGAAAACAACCCAGATTCAATCCCTGACCTCCCCAGTTCGGACTGGGAGAGGTTCCTGCCTGAAATCCTGGAGAGCTGCTGTGGGTCAGTGTAAGCAATACTTAGCTAGATGGACCAATGGTATAAGGCAGCTAAATATATTTCTACATGGGCATTGACTCCTAGGGGCCAAGGTAGTTTCGGCCCCATGAATGTATTGGGGCCAAATTGGGCCCCCTCAATTTTCAGAAGGCGTTTGGCTCCATCTGCTGGCTCCTTGCGATGGCGCGTCATGCACACCCCCCCCCCCATCCTCTGGAGAAGCCAGTGCCTCTGTATTCCTGTGAGGTTGTGGCAAGCAGTCAGGTAGAAAGTTCATCTTTTCTTCTTCTTTGCATGTCCATGACATTTTAGTACTGAAACCAGTTCAGCAACCCAGTGCAGCGTTTTCTCCATAAAGATTGCAAGCATTTGCAAAGCCATAGACTACGGGCATATGCAGGTGGAGTGGTGCGCAACTGTCCGGCACATTGAATCAGTGCATTGAATATATGTAGCTCAGTCAGTAGAGCTTGAGATTCTTAATCTCAAATTTGTGGGTTCAAGCTTTACGTTAGGGGAAAGATTCCTGCATGACCCTTGTAGTCCCAACTCTTAAGACTAAAATGAATTAGTAGCCTCAGCTTGAGTGACCACCGCCCAAATTTCTTCCTGTGCCAGTTGGTACTTCTAGGGAGAAATACTGCTACTTCCCTAAGGTTCAACACTGCAATCTCTGTTGTCCAGCAAGGTGCAATTGTGTCTGCTCCTTTTCCCTCCTTCATATTAGAGTCCATATTCAGCTTTTTGGTGCTTATTATAAGTAATAGAAGGGGGGAACAGACTCTGCAGAGTGGTATTCAACTATGTTTTACTCAGAGTAGGCCCATTGAAATTAATGAACATAACTACATTAGGTGCATTGATATAAGATGATTTATTCTGAGTAAAACTTAGCTGCCTACCATCCGAAGTCCGCAAAGCAGGCAATGCGAATCTTCACACGGCTGGCCAGTTTGCCCTGCGAAGAAGGGTTAAATTGAGTTATCAGGCGACAGAACTGCTGCTTCATGCTCCTGTGCCCTGGCTCTGTGTTTAGAGAAGGGAGCATAATGCTTTGGCAGCAGCTTGACATTGCCTTGAAAGGTGCTGGAGGCCGTGCAGTTGTCGGTTGACAAAGGGGGTGGAGAGAGAGAGAGAGAGAGAGAGCAAAGAGTGGTGTGGAGCAGTATTGCAGCACTTGCAGTCTTCTCCCTCACTCTGACAATGTTGCTGCCTGCAACTTAGAATATTTTCCTCCTCTTTTACCTTTAAGTCATCGCTGCTGCCTTCCAACTTGCACTTGTGCCGCTGGATTGAGCAAAGGGAGGGAAAGCATTTTGGCTTAGAAACACAAAGGAAGAGGTTTAAATCCAGCCTTCTGGGGACTGCTATGGATTTTCTTTTCCTGGGTGAGAGCAACAAAAGGCTGCCTGAAAGACGAGAGCGCACCACCCATGTGGGCTGATGGCTGCTCTCCCCCAGCGTGCGCTAAGTTGGAATGCAGATGGGAGTGAAGTGCCTGCTTTGCCTTCTCTGCGGAAGCTGGGGAGCCAGTGTTCAGTTTTGTCCATGCTGCTTCACCTTCAACCAGAATTTATTCATTAATGCCTGCGTTTAGAAACTCTTGCCCTGTTCTGCCTCGTGGCCAGCCAGTTTGACAGATCTGTTGCTGGATTTTCTTAAGGGAACATATCAAGATCTGTTCACCTTTTAAAAAATAGTAATAATAATAATCTGCATTCCAAATCTAGAGATTCCAACTGACATCGCTTTTAAATTTTATTTCAGGGGAGTGTACCATTTGTTGGGTGTCAATCTGGTAGAGTCAATAGGACTTTGTTCCGTTTAAGTGGAGGAGTGCGATAGAGCCCTACTCTCTTGTGGGAGACAGCCTGAGAGAGCGAGGCTGCTGTAATGTGATTCCAGTGCCATCCAAGGCGGAGAGAGAGGAGTGCCTCTTGCAATTTAGCTGAATGCTTTGATAGATAAATAGCAGACATGCTTTGCGGGCTGAAAAAGGATTTGCAGTCAGACTTCGGTGAGTGAGACTTAAAATATTACCTTCCATTTCTTTTCATTTGATCTGATCTTCTTTGTGAAAGAAACTTGATCCTTCGAACTTTATTTCATTTCATTATTATTATTTTTTTACAAACGTGATGCCCACCTTTACTAAAAGTCTCTCAAAATCTGTTTTGCTCTTTCGCTGTGGTTTCCATGCTTTTGTTTTAAGCAGCTGTGTTTATGTGTTCACTTGCATGTAATTAATTTGACTTTGTCACCTTGGAAACTGTGGGCTGCTATACTGAACACCTCTTTTAAAAGTCTTTTTGTAGCTTTCATGTCTCCCCCACCCCCACCCCGTGGGGGATTTGTGTGTAGCTCTGTGTAATTCTGTATTTTCCCTTTTACTATAAAGCTGAGCTTGCATAGAAAAGACTAGGGAGCAGCTTTTGTGAGTAGTAAAGGAGCATGCTAAAAATAGGCAGGCTGCTAACTCTGTGCAATGGTCTTCCTAAGATCAAGCAGTCAGTCTAGTGTAATAATATAACACATTAATGATTCTAATTCACTAGAAAATTGCCTTATGACGGAGGGCTGTTCCGCACATTGCAGATTAAGGGTGTGTACACAGGTAGACCCAATGTACACCACCACATTTGAAATTGGCTGAGTGCATCTATTTTACCGCGTGTTCACACTGAAGCCATAAGCTGCGGGGTGGCCCTCAGGAACTGCACTCTATGATAGTTTACTTTTGCAGAAAATGACCACACTTATTTCTCTCTCTGTTTCTTTTCATCTCAGAGAAGAGCGCTAATGAGTATTCATTCCACTGTGGCTTTGCAAGCTGAATAGATTTTACAACAACCTATTGTTAGAGAGAGCTGGCGGTGATAAAATGTGATTCATGCTTAATTATGCTCACTGAGTTCTACTATCACCCTTGGGTTTTTCAGCTGCGGCAGGAAGGTTGTCTTCTTCTGACTTAGGTGGTCTCCTTGTAAAAAAAAGAAAGAAAAGTTCAGCACTTTGAGAAAATGGAGTACCCATGTTAGTTTGTTGTAACAAAGCATGAAAAAATGAATCCATGTGTGTGCTTGGACACACATGTGGGTTCAGGCACATACTTGTAACCAGCCCAAGTAAGTGTGTGTGTAAGTGTGTGCACATCTCCCAACTGAGGATAACACTTCATTCATCTGATGGAGTGAACTCGATCCAATGACAGCTTATGTCACATTAGACTTGGGTACTAAGGTGCCACTAGACTCTTTGTTAATCTTTAAAGTGTAACTTCTTCTTGACCTGCCTCTCTGATCTGATTGAATAAATGAACAAGGAAAGGCAAACTAATAATCCTGTGTTGGCTTCTTCGACAACTGCCCTCTTAACCCTGTTTTATATGATAAAAAGATGCAATTTGGATATATTAACCTAGTTTTGTCTGCTCATGTATTCTTTACGGCAATTAGCCATGCTTTAGGCCAGCTACTTAGTTTCATAAGAGAACTTCACCCTTTGACTAGGAGAGGACACTGAAAACCCAGGATAGTTTGGCAAAAACTGATAATGTAGATCTGTACCTCTTACTGACAGACCTTTTTAAAAGTCCATCCACTTCTGCATTGGTATGTGAAAGTTTAAAGCTGCATAAACCCCACTTCAGGCAAAATGGAAAGTTAAGTTATTTTTAAGCTTGCTTCTCTTCACCTGTATCAACATTCACATGTGAATACTGATAATCCCAGATGCCTGGCCATGCATAACTGAAAATGGATATTTTTAAAGAATTAATAGGCCGCCCTGCCATATAAATACTTCTAAAATGGCTTACAACTTAGTTTCTTCACATTTTGGTCATATACCAGTGAATGTCGACTGAGCATGTTTCTGTTCAACATTCACCAAGGTGCATCTCAGTTTTTAGACATTTGCAAAACTGATCTGGAATTGTAGATATTTAAATGTTAATAATAGCACTAAATTTTAGACATTCACTGTAGGCACATGTATGTTATAGGCAAATATTTATATAAGTGGGAGCTTTCAGCTCAGTAAAGATTTCACTGCCTTTTGTAATTCCCAGGACCAGTATGACAACTTTCTACCAATTTCCCCATTACTGGATCCATAAGTTATTTATTCCCCCCTCCCACTTTTTGTGAATTTTAGTACAACCTATTTTATGTTGGCTGTTTTGTTCCTTATTAAAGTATAGTTACATTAAAATCTTTTATATTTAGATGTATCATGTACATGCATAACTTTTAAAAATAATTAACCCAAGCCTTTTTTTGAATTAAATTCTTAAATATCATCCACTGATCATCTTCTAGTTTTGTACTCTTATTTTAAATTTATCACTTTGGGTGTATATTTACTGCTTATTTTTCCTTTTTTGAACACTGCTCTGATATGTTATAATGTGAGTGGTTTATAAATATTTATAAATAATCACATTTGGATTTGTGTGTGAACCGTTTTTTGAATTTGTGTAAGATAAACAGTGGAATAGCGACAGAAATCATGGTGACAGATGAAAGACAAATTTGTACTGCCTCCTATTCCATTGACTGCTGCTAAGTCCTGTTACCACACACACAACTCCCTCCTTCCAAACTCAATCATCACGTATTGAACTAAGTTGGTACCTCATGTGCTGATCCCTATGTGGAACTAAGTTGGTACTCCAGGTGCTGATCCCTATGTGGAAATGCCTGTGGACATGACCCACCCATCTTTTAAGTCTGAGGATGGGATGTTCCCTATCAGGCAGTGTAGGATTATGTACTATACCTTGGTGCCTTTTTTAGGCATTCCAGCCTGTGCTAACTTGGATGCCTCTGAAGATACCAATGCCCAATTTGGCATGATAAGGGAGGTGAGAAGTGAGGTGGGTCCAGGTCAGGCAGAGTAGCAGCAGCCATTGAATGGGAAGATGTGGTGTCATCTGTGGCTGCAGGGATGGAAGAGAATTCCAGGTAACTGGTACTTGAAGAGATTCTTTGTTGCCTCCATCCCCACCGCCTCATGATAAACACAGTTGTGTGCTTCGCGGAATGTCCCTTCATTCTCTGTTCATCTTCTCAGTAAGTCTTATGCCATTGGCACTCTAGCCATTGTCAGCTTGTTTCATAGCTTCCTGGAATAGCAGGGCATGTTGCAGATTCCGCAGCGTTTTCATAGATTTCTTGAAAAGAAACAATTAGTAAGACCTCAGTATTTCCAATTGACAAATCCTCCTCCACCTCATATTTAAGCACCTCTTGGCTGAACTTTCCTCTTGCCTTCTGATCTTCTTCCCCCATTAGGGGCCACCTGTCTTAAGTAAGGCTCTCTGTACCTAAGGTATTGACCTGATTGCCCCTTGCACCCGTACCCGACCACATATGCGTGAATGTAACCATTTTATACCCCATAGTCTGGAACAGTACCATACTCTACCGTGCAGTGTACACTTCTTGTAGATTTGGTGATAAAGCGGTTTATTTTTCTCTCTCTAAAGAAATAAGATAAACATAGTGTGTCTTGCAAACATAACAAAGGCAGAACATTCGTAATCCTCTATATAGGATTTGCTTACCACAAGGTCTGAAAGCAACCTTGGAGGACAATTACAGGGCCATGGATATAACAGTGGCTGAGGGAGAATGCAGTTGTGCTCATGGCCTCCTTGTGAGCTTCCCAGAGGCATCTGGTTGGGGAAAAGAATGCTTGGCTATAGAAGCCTTTGGTTTGATCTGGCAAGGCTCTTATGACTGAACCAGGAAGTCACTGGTTCAAACTCACAAGAATGCTTTCGGCAAGCTGCTGTTTCCCAACCTCTGCTCCCCTTCTGCAGCAAGTGAGTAATACTATATATACTCTGTGGGTTGCTTTTTTTTAAGGATAAAATTAATGTAGGTGAGGATAAGGTTAACACTGTTTTTTATTTCAACGCTCTTATAAATTTCCACAAAATTGCTTAGGATTAGTATCCAACCAGTATAGTTCCAATCTCTGATGTTCTATGGATTTTATTAGCAGAATTGGAAGTACTGAAAATATGACCTTTATTTTTGCCTGGTTCTGACAAGCCAGATGTATGCTCTCCCCTAAAGTGTATTCAAGGGCTTTTTTCCATTAGACTGCTTTCAAACTCTTGTGTGCTGTTTGACTTAGCAAACATCTGATCTTTGTACAAAGGCCATCACCATTAACCCTATTGACAGTACTTAGCATGGCTAATGGAACTGTTGTCTTGTCAGGGCCAGCAGTTCAGTAATAACAACACAGTCCAATTGCTGTTCCTTTCCCTGCTCCCCCTGCCACCTTTCAGCAGAGGAAAATGTACTTCTCGACTTCCCTCAAACTTACATTTCATAGGCAGTGCAATTTCAGTGATGATAAGCCATTCCTAAGTTTGCCTGTTTTGATATTTAACAAAATGGGAAGGGGTGGGTTTTATCTTGTCACTCTGGTGATAAGATCTATACTGGAAAAAGCCATGAATAATTTTTTGCTCCTGCAGGCACTAATCTTAATGATACTACTGTACTGAGAATCGTGGTCTTGATTGTCAAACGCAAAAGCAAACAGTTCTCTACAAAGCCTAGAGCAGGTATCTTCAACCTTTCCAGACCCAGGACCCATGTTTAACCCAAACATGCATTAGGGGATCCATTCCTTAATCTTTTCCCATATACTTGAATGGTGGTAGTGCTGCTGTTGCGGCCCACATTGGATCAGGCCACAACCCACTAGCTGAGAGAGTGGTGACATAAGAGTATAAAAACACTTCACTGTTGGTGAAATGGAGATAATATTAGAAGGATAATATGAACCAAAGCTGTGATGTCATTTCTTCAAGGCCATCTTCGGGGTATATATACATGAATCTTTACAAGACTCCAATTTTCTCTTTTTGGTCCAAAAACCAAAACACCAAGATGGCCTTGGTTCAGTCACATCTTCCATTTTCTAAATGTGTTTCACTTTCCCACCCCATCTTGATTTTTTACAAAAGAGGAGACCACTGAAGGAAAGTTTGCTCCTACATTGATCTGCCTGTCGGCTGTGGTCATCTGCTGATGCTCGTCTCCAGCAGTCCCTGTCAGTAGTATAACATCTTAAGGGCGGTGGGTGGCAGCCAAGGAAGGCTCCTCGGCTGTGGTGCAGCGGTGGCCTGAGACATGCTTGTTTGCATGAGGCAAAGGTCAAGATGGCAGCGCTGCCATCCGATTCCACGTACACAAACTGACGAGTCTGAGAGTTGACTTTTACTTCACCACTTGGGATAGCGTCTTCCACCACACCTGAGCACAGCGGATTGGATTAGGGGGTGCAGGGCCCAACACTTTACTCCTCTCTTTTGTCACCACCCCTCCCAAGTTTGCTGCCTTGATGAAGCTGCCCATAATCAGGCCAGACCAGCCTGGGACCCTCTCTCACTTGGGGAGCTTGCCTGGTGTTTACCAGCACTGAAAGGATAAGAACATAGTTAAACTGTGGAACTGAAAACTCTCACAAGCCATAGTGATGGCCACCAATGCAGATGGCTTTTAAAAGGGACTAGGCAAATTCACAGAGGAAAAGGCTATCAGTAGCTACTAGCCACAATGGGTACATACTATTTACATTTTTGGCAGCAGCATGCCTCTGAATCCCTGTTGCTGGGACAGCACTGTTGAAGTCAGGCCCTGCTTACTGGCCTCATACATAGGCATCTGGTTGGCCTCTGTGAAAACAGACTGCTGAAGTAAATGGGCCTTTGGTTTGATCTGGCAGGACTTTTCTTGTGACTCCTTTTCCTCCTCCCCAAGTTTTTAAAAAGTCTTTTAATTGACATTTTTATTCTATTTATACATAACAGCTGCTGAGTTTTAGGCTGTCTTGATTCTGTTCTTTGTTATTGTTGTTTTTGCACTGATGTGCTTTTTAATTGTAAGTAACTCTGGAAACTGATGGTGAAGGATGGTATAGAAACTTCTTAATGAGTAAAAAAATAACTTTAAGCGCAATAGGTTCTGGTATATTAGGCCCAACAATGTTGTGAAATTTCCTAATGTCACCTCAGTGTGACTAACCTATGTACTTTAGGCTTCTATAAAACTAAATTGTAGTTCCAGCCACAGTGGTGGTTCCTTAATGTTGCAACAGGAGTGCATCCTCCAGGCCCCCAGTTATGGAGGACATCACGTGTTCTGTCCAGCCAGAGAAGAAGGACCGTGTGCTTTGTATAGCTGCAAAAGAAAGACCCAAAAAGGATGCCTTTCTCTTTGTGCTTGTTCAGGCCTGATAAAAAGAAAGTTAGAAAGTTAGAAAGAGTGGCTGGGGAAACCCAGCCAGATGGGCGGGGTACAAATAATAAATTATTATTATTATAAATTATTATAGAAAGTGTGGATCAGAGATGGGTTGGGTGCTAAATTTAGGTCCTCCATGATGTTGAATGCCAGCGTTATATCTGGCAATATTACTTCACGTTATTGGCACGTCCTGTACTTTTTTTGTTGGGGCAATTCAGATAGCAGTGATACACAAAGTTGCTCTCCTGTGATCTCTACCACAATTGTAGGCTGGAACCTAGAGTCAAGGGGAGCTAGTTTTCAAATCTGCATGTCAGCAGGAGTGAAGTTAGCAACTGCCCATACTACACCATCCTTTTCTTGTTGCTTCTTCGAATTTCCTTTCCTTACCAGTTTTATATTTCAGTGCCACATAATACTGGTACATTTTTTTCCAAAAAAAATTGCTCTGTTTTTTGTAGCCTTGGGTGTTTACCCTTCCAGCAAACCCTTCATCATTTGTTATTCAGATCTTATTTATAGGAAATTGTGGGTGAGGTAATTTCCCAAGGCTATACAATTATAGGGAGCTTGGTCCTAGATCCGTCAGAACAAACCCAATTTTCTATCCTCTGAATTGCACTGGCTTAGTAACTTGTGAGCATCCCTTCTGCCTAAGTGAGCATCTCCCTTCTGTGGAACAGAAGTTGCTGCCTAAAATATGTATAATATAGAGTTCACACAAGTATCTACTGTCAAAACCCATTAAGCTCACCCCCATTTTTATTATATTAATAAGAATAGAACTTTCCCCCCCCCCCCACTGGCTCTCTGTGTGTGATATCTATATAAATAAATTGTTCAAGGCTCTAGTAATTATATGCTCACATATGAAGGCTTTAAAAAAAGTATCTTTTCCCAGCCATTTTCAGCTGTATATGCAGATAAAAATATCTTTCTCCCAGATTTTTTTTTTTTTAAAAGAAACTAGAAGTCTACAATTATGCGCTCAGCCTTCACTCAATTCATCCTGAAGGAAGTTGCTTCATGGGAAATTTATATCCTAGCTTCGGTAGATGCCAACGTACTTGGCAGATGTGGGCTTTTAGGAAGAAAGAAATGAAAATTGCCTTGTAGCAAATTGGGCCCCCACACCTGGGAACCATGAAAGGCTGGTGTGCAATTTTTTTTAATCACTGCTAATTTGCCTTGCATATTTTTGGTTCCTGAAATGGACTCATGAAAGTGATTAGCCTTGTCAAGATGTGAAGAGATGTGCACACTTAATCATGCCTAGCAACTGATGTGGCACTTAACTTGCAAGTTTACGAAAGGGCACACGCAACATGAAAGGATTTGTCTTTCTCCCCTCAACAAGTCATCTGCCCTTTTCACCCAAGACCTCTGGTAACTTACCAACCATGTCTCTGAATGAAACTGAGGGATGAAAAGAAGAGGCGAAGCTTCAAAGCGGTGCTGAAAAATATATTTATCAAATAATAACAGTCCTAATGAAATGAAATGAAACCTATTTTGCCTGATGACATCATCCCTCGGAGGAACAACACAATAGTTTTCTGGTGAAGGCAACAACTCTCTTGTTTTATTAGGACTCTTTTTATTTAACAAAACTATTATCTAGCAGTTGTGAGGCTTTGCTGCCTCTTTTGCTTCCTCTACTTCTAAATGTAGGTTAGAAAAAGGAGAAACCTGTGTTATGCTGGCTCTTTTAACATGAATGAAATTGTAATTCTAAATTTTGACTGCATAGTTTTTATTTTGTGTGTGTGTGTGTTGGCCCTGCCCATTATAGCATTGACTCCACCCCCTTCCACTGTCATGTGACACCCCTCACCTGCAAGGTTAACCTAGGGAATGCAGTCTTCAGGTCCTCCACAACTGCTCTAATACATTTACCTAGCCATAGTAATATTTGAGATTTTCTGAAAGTTCTCACTATAGTTTAAAAATAGGCTGAGAAGCATTGACTAAAAGGATTGTTGCGAGGATTAAAAAAGGAGAGGGAGAACCATGTACAAAAGGTGGGACATCATAAACTTTTTTAAAGCTAGTGGCCATCATCATCACATCTTTGAACAATGGGTCCTTTGTTGATATTTCACCTCCAATCTGGAGGGAGGGTGCTGGCCCCCGGCCCGCAAGAAGCGTTATGCTCTTCTTCAAACTCCTTGTGATTCTACAACTGCTATTCCAACAGAGCCTTGTGAAGCCACAGAATCGCCAAGCCCCCATCAATCTCCCTAGGGACCCACCCGTTTTAATCTCCCACACTTCAAATAATCCAATCCTATGGCATGCTGTGTTCCTTTTACAAATGAAGGCACCTAATTCTCACAAGTGCAACAATTATTGCAGTTGTTAATAGCCCACCTTCTAGGATGCAAATCCTTCCAAGGTGCCTTACAAGCTGCATCCATGCATTTGTTTTATTTTAAAGATTATTAAGCAATATCAAGATACATCAAGTCATCAGGATGCTTCTGGCAGAAGATGTCTCTGTGGGAAAAGATGGTCCAGGTATCACAGGAGCATTCCTGGTATCCTTCCCAGGAGGCCTGTGGCAGCAGGGAAGGCAGTGCAGCTGAGGGAAACTCTGGTGATTTCTCTCTCTGCCCTTCTCACTTGCTTGCTTTCAGTCTGACAGATGCAATGCAAGTATAATTTGCTCTCATCTCTCTTTTTGTTTAACAAGTTGTGTTAAGAGCTTTCCTTGTTCACTCAATTCTATAGTCAAGGGTGTTCACACTCCCTCCCTCCCTCCCTCCCTCTCTCTCTCTCTCTCTCTCTCTCTCTCTGAATGAGGGTAGTAATTAGGATGGAGACCAGGATTACAATGAGAGTCTAGAAAGAAAAATACAGTGGAACCTCGGGTTATGTACCGTCCTCCTTACGAATGCTTCGGGTAACGAGCTCCTCTAACCTGGAAGTAGATGCTTCTGGTTGCGAACTTTGTCCCAGGATGCGAGTGGAAGTCATGCGCCGGTGGCAGCGGGAGGCCCCATTAGCAAAAGTGCGCTTCATGTTAAGAACGGTTTCGGGTTAAGAACGGACCTCTGGAACGAATTAAGTTTGTAACTGGAGGTACCACTGTACTTAGCACTTATTTCAACTGGGTTGTATCAAATAAAAGCCATTTCACCTGCAGAATGACTTACGCTGGCACAGTGGAACATCCCCTTCCATGCCTCCCCCCAATTGGCTCTGGAGAATAAGGAGAATTTCTCTTTCTTATTTCCTTCAACACCTCTACCCTTTCCCCTCAGAAAAGGAAGACTTTCCTTTCTCTATCCACCACCTTGGCACTATTCCTACTGAAATGCCATGCAGCCCATCAAGGAGCCTGGGATCCCTCTCAGTGTGGTGTAGTGGTTATGAGTAGTGGACTCGTAATCTGGGGAACCGGGTTCGCGTCTCCGCTCCTCCACATGCAGCTGCTGGGTGACCTTGGGCCAGTCACACTTCTCTGAAGTCTCTCAGCCCCACTCACCTCACAGAGGGTTTGTTGTGGGGGAGGAAGGGAAAGGAGAATGTTAGCCGCTTTGAGACTCCTTCGGGTAGTGATAAAGCGGGATATCAAATCTAAACTCTTCTTCTTCTTCTCCTCAGGCTGCTTCTAGGCAACAGGGGCTCATGCTAAGCACACATGTGAATTTCTATATTGCTTCTGCTAAACTTGTAACTAACTCAAAATATGTAATTTATTATCAATTCTATTCAAATTCAGCAGGAAACATCCTCAAATCTTCCTCTGCTACACTGCCAGGTTTCAAACCAAGCAGTTGAACTATTTTCTAACTATAAGCCATCTGCTGCCCCCACCAATTTTCTCATGAGGGCAGGATGCGGTTCACCCAACTCACACTTAAGTTGGGGTCATGACTTTGGCTCTGCAATTCATATTTTGCTTTGATCTGCTATTTCCGCTGATAAAAGAGCATTACACTTGCACAAGGAATGTGTTGGAATGGGCAAACCTGCCCAAGACTTCTCTGGAATTCATCCAGAAAATTAATTCAAGGTATAATAGGGATGAATTGAACCTGTCGATTTTAATTTCATTCAGTTCGCCACATTTCTTCATTTTGTAAAGTAGTTTAAACTAAGAAATTTGCTTAGGGAAAAAAGCACAGAAATTAGTCAGCATTTTAGTGTGCAATATAAACTGCCCTGAGATAATGCATCTTTGTATGTTATTTACATTAATATGTCTTTTTACGTATTAATCTGCCTCGTATATGTATTTTTGTATATGGAGAATTGCATTATAAAATTTGAGAATTGTGATTTTCCACCTGCTATTGACTGCCCAGTTTTCAACATCTTTGTGCAAATGTCCTTGTCCCAATGTAGATGAAGCGGTTCCTATCCAAGCCATGTACCATTGGGCAATGGATGGTTTTGCTGCTTAAATCTACAGATGTTTCTATCAGTTCTGAAGTGCTAACATCTGTGCTGCATGTTTTCATTTTCTAATGACTCCTGTTTGCTTGGATGCATAATCCACACTAAAGCTGGTATTTATTTTTTTGAAATACAGCTACTTTGCTGAACGCTGGTGAGAGAATCATATTTTGGGAATTACCGGTAAATCTTCATAAGGTTTAGGATTGATTGAATAAAAAGGTAAAGGTAAAGGACACCTGACAGTTAAGTCCAGTCCCGAATGACTCTGGGGTTGGGGTGTTCATCTCGCTTTACTGGCCGAGGGAGCCAACATTTCTCCGCAGACAGGTTTTCTGGGTCATGTGGCCAGCATGACTAAGCCGCTTCTGGCAATACCAGAGCAGCACACGGAAATGCCAGTTACCTTCCCATCGGAGTGGTACCTATTTATCTACTTGCACTTTTTGGCGTGCTTTCGAACTGCTAGGTTGACAGGAGCTGGGACTGAACAATGGGGGCTCTCCCCGTCGCGGGGATTTGAACTGCTGACCTTCCAATCAGCAAGCCCAAGGCTCAGTGGTTTACACTACAGCACCACGAGCTTTGCAAATTTGAAAGGGGGTATACAGGATTGAAAGGCTGTAAGAACCCTAAAGGCAACCACTGATATACAACTTTTAGACTATGTTGGAACCTCCTCATGTTCTTCATCTCCTATTAATTTAAGCTCATTATCAAATTCTGCCATAATCCTTTCAAAGTATTTTTATGCGGCATCACCTGCTGTAGGTATGGTTCTGTTCACTCACTGCCAGTTTACTTGTGCATAAGGGTGGGGGGAGTTTTGGCAGGCTCACTAATAACCTCAGTCCTTTTTAATACCTCTCAAAAGGCATCGGAGTAGTAGTTTAAACTTGGAAATTGTGCTTTCCAAGTGCGAAGACACTGAGGCATAAGGGAATGTTTGCAAAGATAGGGTTGGGAGAAAGTATGGACTCGATTAAGTCTACTTCCATTGTGAGCCATGAGCAGGTGCTCCTCAGCCCCAGAAGCAGGATAAAGGACAGCCAGACCAATTGTGGGGGAAACAGGCCACATCGAATACAACAAGTGCACAGGGTTTGCTTGGCATAGGGCATGGATCAGTGAATAGACAACTTTTCTGCTTCCCGATGCCTGGCCCAGCCCAGTTTCTGCTCCCCGTCACACTTTCTGGGGGTTGCCAGCTTAATGGTGACCACTGTGGTGCAGGCAAAGCACAGCACATGAGTTTCAGTTTGCAACCTGGGCTGAGAAGTGAAAGGGCTGATCCCCAAGCCAGTGTCACACACTGCCCCCAAGGCCTCATAAGGCCTGCCTTGGATTAAATGATTCTGACTGGTGCCTTGCTCACCAAAGTTGTGCTAGAAATAGAAACGCCTGATGATAGTAACTGCTCTCTCTAGGGGGAAGGTGAAAACCTCACTCAACATGGGGTGAGTAAAAATCCTTTCTGGCCCTGTCAATCAGCAACCAACCATGTTCCCAGCAAAAGCCCTAGCAACAAGGGAACATCATCTGGTGGGCCACCTTTTAGAAAACTTGACAGTACCACCTTCCCTGGTAGATTTGCAAAATGTTGGAGGCTCCTGAGGAAGCCCACAAGACCAGCCAGCCAGGAAATGGTTGTTGCCTCTTAGCCGCTTTCCACGAGAGTTTCACAAGACAGCAGCAAACTGGGAGTTGTCGACTGTGGAACGTGAACAAGAAGCAGAATCATAGGATGGGAGGTTGAAATGTGTAGCCTTGTTCTCATGACATGTCCAGGGTGAGGGAGTGGTGCAAGTTCAGAGCAGCATGCTGCCTGCATGCTTTCACTTGAATTTCTGTATGGCATCTACACATGGAAACGCATGGGGCTTTCTCCCTAGTCCTGTTCACTTGGTCTCCCACACACACACCTCGTGGGTTACAAGCTTGTTGGCCCTGCCCCCAGATTGGTGGTTTTGTTCCTGCAGCTCCCACCCCCAACATGTATCCTCTGAGTTCCCTGCAAATCTATTTTTTGCACCTGGCCTCAGAGAACACGTTCAGAAAGCTACAGAAGTTTGTCTTTTCCATAAATGTGATACCACCTGGGTTGCCCCTGATGAAGGACTTTCCTAATTCCAAAACATGTTGGACATAATAAAACATATTGGCACTCCCTGGGCTTTTGCTGACAAAGGACTGGCACCAACTAGTTTTCTTCACAGCCCTTAAAAGCTTAGCTGGGCAGCTACTTAAGCTTGCCGAAGCCCACTTCCTTTGTTGCTGCCAGTGCCTCCTGGTAGGCACGATTATCTGCTTGTACCTGCGCTTGGTCATATTCAGGGCAAGATTTCCCCCATTTTGACTCCGGCCATTGTCTGGCCTGCTTTATTATCCATAGCTCAGCAGAAAGCCATGAAGCTGCCCAGGTTCCACAGCAATGGAAAAGATGAGTAGGCGTGGGGGAGAAAGTTGTTTCAGTTCACATTTTAAAGGCAAATCTACCTGATTTGCACTTTCTGAAACGATATGTGAACTGAAGCACAGCCACCCTTTGAAATCTGTGCTTATCTGAATTTGGTAGCGCAGTTCTCCAGCGAAGTGTACAAAAATGCATATGCTGAGGTAAACTGTGCATAGAAATGCATATATTAGTGAAGCTAATACACACAAACGCATTACATTAGGGGGAAACGCTTGCAGAAATGTGCATGTTAGAAAAATGTGTGCGTTAGGAGAAATGAGCATTAAAACGCTGACACATTTTCATGAGGATTCTTTTAACAAAAGGATTGTAAAGAGCTGTGGATATGGTGTAGACCTGAATTTAAGACTCAAGAAAAGACCACCTGAGAGAGTGACAGATTTGTTCATCCCTACTTAAGAGAAGCCCTATTAAGGTCCCTGTTCATCTCCCCATTCAGTAGAGTGTGAGTAAGGCTTCAACAGGAGCACTAGATGTCCTCCCTGAAAGAGGGCACATGTTGCAGTGAGACCTGGAGACCGACCTCTTTTGTTGTGGGTGGGTTAGACTGGTCAGCCACAACACCCGATTGGTAGGTCCCTCGATGTTGGGTTTAATCTGGCCAATGGGGCACAGTCCAAATGGATCGAGGGACCTATATATACCCATGCACGTGACCCAGAGCTTCCTCTTTCGGCTTGTGCATTCGGAACACCTGCCCACCTCTCCCTACTCTTTTTTGCGATTGACCTTGCTACGCCGTCATGTGTCGTCTGTCATTGGGACAGGGGCACAGCAGGAATTTCCCCACTTGGCTGATTGGCTGTTGCCATTTGGGTTTCATCTGCCACGTAGCAAAGCCTCACAACTTGTAAGGTTGCGGATAGGCACTGGTTCAGGTGATAGGGATGGAAGAATGGTCTCGCCACCCCTATGTGAAGGGTATTCCATTAAAGGAATCCAGGGACTCAACTGGTTTGGTCAACCCCCGAGAGGGAGTTGTGCCCATGCCTGAGTCCAGGGGAGCATTTGCGGGGTGAACATAGTCTGTTCCCGGCTTTTCAGGTGTTCACCCTTGGCTGACCTATGCTGGTGCTCTGGGTCAGCACTGCCTGCAAGGGCGCAGGGAGCTAGTCGAACCAGAGCCTATGCAACCACTCACTTTATGTAATCAATAAAGTTGTGGCCTAAATTATGCCAAAAACCAAAACTAAAATTTGAGTCAAATGTGTCTTTATTTAGCGGGGAGGTCTCTGGGTCTGAACATGCAACTATGTAGCTAGAAAAGAATTCAGGAATCTCTTGGATTCCAGAAGTATCCATTAATGTTGCTGTCCTATTAATTTAGCCTGTGATTCTGTGCCCCAGGCCTATAGCCTTTGCGGGGGGGGGGGGGGGCATTTTGGGGCAAGGCCCCACTACTGAACCAGACTGGCTCCTGTATGTAGGCCAAGAGTGGTGATGGAAGGTGATGGGAGTCAGGTAGATAGCTGTGCCAGCCTGAAACTGGTTCACCAGCTGGCAGCAGGGCCAACTTGGGGTCCAATAGAGCCCGAACCAGCTCAGCCTCACCCCCTCCCTCCCACCGCAGAAGCGGAGTGCTTCAGGCCCCACTTTGCAGGTGGTGACTGGCAGGAGTTGGTGGAACTGGGAAGGCTTGGTGTGGGTACATTCACCTCCCAGTCTACCACCACGGCCAAGTACAAAGCAGGTTTGGATTGCTTTGCCAGTATTTCGCTTGAAATGTATGGATGTTTTCAGATAGGTGTGGTGGGAGTCCTGGGATAAAGATGGAGAAGAGAATTCACTGCCTAGGTGAAAAGTGGAGGAGGTGGGCTGCTTACCCTATGCTGTCTGCTTCCAGCGGGAACTCCTTTTCTCCCGCTGCTTCTTTAGTGAGTTATTTTGTAAAGACTTGGAATGAGTAAGCTATGTTGAGAGTTTCTTGTCATGTACACTTGAGGGAGAATGGCTTGTTTTTTAAAGTTGGGAATCACTTTGTGTCTCTTAACGTGGAGCAGCTTCTGTGTTTTTAGCAGACTCTCCCCACCCCACCCCAAGTGTTCTTTAGAATTTTGCCTTTTTTCCCTTCCTGTTCTAGAGATCTGTTGTGGAGAAATGAAACACAGTTTATGCTGGAGTGGATTACAGAAGCAATTTAATTTATATGGAAAGTTGAGAGAGAAATGTAATTATAATAAATAATAATAGAAGAAGAAATGAGTAGATTATGGGGTAATTTGAGAGGAGAGGAATTGTTTGGGGGGATTTATTGAGGGGTAATCGTTCCATTAATTAAAAAGAAATTCTCATAAAGCAACAAACTTTCCTCAGCCATCCAGCACTCTATTGTGGCCAGGCAGATATTTCTGAGGACAACAGCCCCCCCCCCCTTTGTCTCTTCAGCATATGGCATTCCGGGCGGGGGGGGGGGGGGGCGAATAGGTGTGTGTTATGACTGAATGTTATGAGCCCTACTTGTGCCAGTACTTGAAAAATTATTTTAAAAAGCAATTAGTTCATAATCATTTCTGTATCTACCTAATATACCTTAGAATGTTGCTTCCATGTTTTGCTTTCTAACTTTCCTTATAGAAGGCCGCCTGAGTTTCCTTTATCTTTTTTTAATGGAAGCAAAGAGTCCCCACCTCTGGGGGTAGGGAGAGAGAATAAATGTGAAAAGGAAGTAGAAATCATACAAAGTTGTACCCCCAAATAAACTTAATTAAGCTTCAGTTTACCCAGCAACTGTGGGAAATACTTTCAGGTGTAGTTTAGAGTCCCTGAGTCGGTTGGATGGTGTATTGTATGCTTCCTTTGGGCAACTCCTGCAGCCAAGTTCTGCTTTGGGCCACATCTACAAGGCCTGGGGAGGGGGTCTTGTCATCTGGGCAGCCCAGGACCTCCATACACACTGTCCACGCTTGTGCCTTGGAGAGGTCACTTCAGTGCCATTAACACAGCAGTTTGACTTCAACACATCTCGAGACAGATGGATGCCAACAACAAAAAGTTTCGATCTTTTCAAACTAGTTCAGTGAACCGAACCAGTTTATCCTAAACACTAGTCTGTGTGTGTTAAAGTAAGCAGGCTCTGTGTGTTGTTATCTCTCGGGTGATGGTATTACATACATATCTCTAAAATGGATGCTTCTTTTTCTATGGAACCTTCTACATAATTCATTCCTCCATCAAATGAATTATATGTGTGTGACAATCTGTAATCTGCTTTGGATCACTTTCTTCAGGTTTCTGCTCGCTATGTATATAAGTGATTTCCTGCTTTCTTATTGTAGCACAGCTGTGGTCTGGTTTATGTTGATCTTTGGAGTCTCATATGTGTGGATGGATTGTATTGTTTTAGTATTGCAGGGGGGTTAATAATGGAGAGGATTTATAAACAGATGCACTGTTTTTCCCAGTTTATAGTCACAGGGGAAAGCCTTACCTGGAATCTGTTTAGGCGGAGTTTTTTTGACAGAAACAAAATGCACAGGTGTGTTGTAGGAGTTCCCACTCAGTTCACAAATTACAGAATGTGAAAAAATGGAGGGTGCAAAATATAATAAACTGGAGGAATTTCTGGAGCCTCATTTAAAAAGAAAATCCCGGAGACGGCCTGGTTGAGAGTCGGCCCTAGTGAAATCAGTGTGACTATTACTTCTGAGCAGACTTGCATAGAATTGTACCTGTATTTTTTAGGTGGCCGAGGAAAGGATTTTGAAGGATGGGAGGGATGTGAATACTTTAGAGGCCACCATCCAGCCTCAAAGGCAAACAGAGGAATAGGTGCATGGTACTCACCTGTGGGCAGAATAATCCAGGGTGCTTCCAAGCCTGTTCTCCCTCAAGAAGAAGATGCTATAAGCCCACACTGGACTGTTTCAAGCAATAAGATGCTACAGTGGTGAGCCTCTGTAAATAGAAAGTTGTAAACAATGGCTATTTTAGTTTAAAGTTTTAGTGCTGGGAGGGAGATAGGCGAAATAAAGAAGGATATAAATATGGTGAAATAAAGAAGTCTATAAATATGCTATCGTAAGACATTGCCAAATAAAGAAGTTCTTTATTTGTTTGGGATTGCCATCCAATTTCTCCTCTTATGCTCCCAACGGAGCCAGTTTTGGACTCTGCCAGACATGCATAAAATAACTCTGCTTGGGAAAATAATATTAATCCTGATAAATCAGAGATGCCAAGTGGTCTTCATGGAACAAAATGGCTTCCACTAGTCGCAGCTGGGTTGCAAGTAGGGATGAGTGAACCTACCAACCTCGGTTTCTAATTTTTCAAGTCCTTAAATTCAGTTCTCCGTATTTCAGCATCAGTTTGTGATTATTATTATTTTTCAAAATCCTCACGAACATTTCACCAGCCTTCCTTCGTTAGGGGAGAAGCAAATTTGTCCACAGCTGTCTCCCTTCCTTCTGCAGCAATATTACAGTTGTAACATCCATTATGTGTAGTATGTTGTTGGCTTTCACTTGGGACTCGCAGGTCTGTCCAAGAGGAACGGGTGGCCTTTGAACGTGGGTTCACATTTGGATACGCTCTGCCTTTCCTGAAAAAAGTGCTTCCATTTAATTCTGCAGCAGGGACCCAAATTTGGCAAGGGGGTGATTTTATATTGTGCTTGAAATAATAGTTAATTCAACTGTGCTTCCCACACAACCTCTGGGTTAGACGGGGCACACTGGACATGCTGAGCTGTGTACTTTGCTACAAATGCCGCAAAAGATTCTGTTTGTAGCAGGGTCAAAGGGCTTGCCGGGTGGCTAAACGATGGGTGCATTAGCCTAGTAGCAACTTCATGGAGAGTTTCGAGCACCTCAGGAGAGGTTAAAAGGAAAAAGTAATGTCGTCTTCTTTTAACTTTCTTACTCAGGGGTGTGTGTGCGTGTGCATGTAAGGGAGAGAGCGTAAGGTGCAGAGCTTAGCAGATAGAAACGATTAGGCACTGAGGCTGTAATAAGCCAAAAATCCAAAGCACTGGAAGGAAAAACCTCTAATTTCAATTACGATGTGCCCTGTTGCAGCAGGTGGAACTTTGTCAGCATGAAGGCTTGATCAATTAGGCAGCCATCTGGTGTTCGGTTAAATGCTCTTAAATCCCATTGATTTTATTTTTTAAAAAAATGGAATTAAGTACGTTGCGACTGCAGTCTCAGAGCATTTTCACACATGACAGGAAAAAGTGGATTTGATCTGCTCTCATGGTATTTGTGCCACATGAATGTCATTACTGGAGGATGGAATGCCAATGAGGACTTCAGCGTGCACTCAAAGTTCTTGATCAGCAACTAGTTTTAACAGGGGCATGTTTTTATATAACCTCCTGATACAGCAGGGAGAGCTTAGCAGCTGCCTTGTATTGAGTTGGACCTTTTGGCCACTCCACCTCTGTATCGTCTATGCCTGCCTTTGCCAACCTGGAGTCCTCTGGATGTTTTGGAATACAATTCCCATCAGCCTTAGCCAACACGCACTAGCTGGGGCTGATGGGAGTTGTAGTCCAAAACTATCTGGAGGGCACCAGGTTGGCAAAAGTTGGTCTACACTGATGGGCAGTAGTGCTTCAGAGTCTCCCAGTGCCACGCAGAGAAGCTGGAGACTGATCCTGAGACCTGCAAAAGTACAAAACATGTTTTCCAATTGAACTATGTTGCTAGTAGCATAGGAAGCTGCCTTCATGCTGAGTAAGCCCAATAGTCCATACTCACTCAGTATTGCCTATACTAGGAGTAGCCAGAGTGGTGCCCGCAGGAAGGTTGTTGTACTGAAATGCCCAACATTCCTGACTATTGGCTATGCTGACAGGGACTGATGGGAGTTGGAGTCTAATACCATCTGGAGAGCTTCACATTGGCTGTCTGGTTTACACTGTCTGGCAGAAACTCTCCAGGGTTTCAGACAGGGAAACTTGCCCAGCCCTACCTGGAGATGCTGCAAATTGAAGCTAAATCTTCTGCATGCTAAGTAAATGCTCTTCCACTGGGCTGTGGCCTTTCCCCTTAAAATTTGATGGGCGTAAATCTAATCAACGATATATATTTGTGGAAAACTTTTTAGAAACTTTAGTAGAGATGCAAGTCCGTGTGCCAGCTGTTGACAGGCGTGGTGTTATGTCTCTCCCCCCCCCCTTTCTTGCTTAATACAACTTTTAAGAGACAAAGAGATGGAAATTGAAAGGAGGGGGCAGTTCCCTTTGATAAATCACCGCAGATTAATTCCTTCTTTCCCTTTACCAAATTTGATAGAATATGTGGCCGGTCCTCTTTTTATAAAGTAATTTCCCCTCCTGTCTGCCTCTTCTTCTTTTTAAACGTATTTTTAAAATCTATTTTGTGTAGAACTTGATAACTTTTAATGAAAAATGTATTATGTATTCTACAAGATAGGTTGATTAGATAAGTGTGGCTGCTCAGGGGGGTGCCTGGACTTCAAGGCGATAACAGACTTCAGTGTATTCTGGAATGGTTATGACATGTAGCATTATTCTGCGTTCCAGGATGTAGTGCTGGCTGTAAAAATTGCTGCAGCAATTCTTGGCGGGGGGGGGGGGCAATGGAGTGCTACAGGATTCTGTCCTGGGCCCATTGTTGTTCAAGGTCTTTATAAATTACTTGGATGAAGAAACTGAGGGGATGCTCATTCAATTTTCAGATGACACCAAACTGGGAGGGGTTTGCTAATGCCACAGAAGACAGAATCAGAATTCAAAATGCCCTCCTCAGATTGGAGAACTGGGCCCAAGCTAACAGGACTCTTCTGAGAGCCAGTGTGGTGTAGTGGTTCGGAGCGGTGGACTCATAATCTGGTGAACCGGGTTCGCGTCCCCGCTCTTCCACATGCAGCTGCTGGGTGACCTTGGGCTAGTCACACTTCTCTGAAGTCTCTCAGCCCCACTCACCTCACAGAGTGTTCATTGTGGGGGAGGAAGGGAAAGGAGATTGTGAGCCGCTTTGAGACTCCTTAGGGTAGTGATAAAGCGGGGTATCAAATCCAAACTCCTCCTCTTCTTCTTCTTCTTCTTCTTCTTCTTCTTCTTCTTCTTCTTCTTCTTCGTCGTCTTCTTCTTCTTCTTCTTCTTCTTCTTCTTCTTCTGTAATGATGGGGTCTGGTGGACTCAAAGTGGTAATGTGTTCCAGAGATGCAGGGTTCAAGCCCCTGGTCTTCTAGAGAATTCACCAAGAACTTGCCGACTTGCATTTCTCAAAACATTAAGCAGTGTCATGCCTCTTATGTCTTTTTATATACTTTCAGAATGTGTGTGTGTGTGTGTGTGTGTGTGTGTGTGTAAGTGGGGGGGGGGGAGAGAGACTTTTGCCCCCTTTGCTTTCTGAACAGTGCTACACCCGTCACTAACCAAGTTCCTCTGATTTCCCCCCCTCCAGAGTTCTTCTATAATTCATTATTACAAATGGCTGCTTATATCAAATCTAAATGCGCCCGGAAGTCAATTTTCTTTTGGAAAATCTCACAAAAGAGATTTCAAGTGCACAAAGAACGGAGCTCTTAGCTGAACAATGAGCGGTCGTGTACCTTACAGATCTCTTTCTCATGAATAAAGCAGCAGGTGGTTATGAAACTTGCATGCCTCGGTAGGGTCCTTGGGAAAATGGATAATGGTGTCAGAATTGATGGGGGGGGGGGAGGAACCTAAATGTGTGCTGCATGTACTGAGAAACAGAGTCTTGAAAAGAAGCGTAATGTGTGACTGAAGTTTGCTGGTCACTGAAGGTGTGGGGTTTTCTGCCTCAGGGGCCCTGGTTAAAGCTTGAGATGGGACTGTGAAGTATCTGAGACAACCCCACCCACCAGTTCCCTGCAAAAATATGAATACCTGAGGACATCAGTGAGGTGTCTGGTGAAGAAGTCCATATACAATTGGCTTGAATGCTTTATTTCTTTTTAAGGGGCAAGATTATGATAAGAGGAGTAGGGCAATGGAATGCAGTGAGGGACATTGCAACACACTGTTGTAACGCTTTGTTTCCTAAGTTGGTCTATGGGCCACCATTGGTCCATGAGCTTCATGCAAGTGGTCAGCAATGTGTTTGTGAAGAATGACAGGCAAAACAGTTGCTCCATCCTTTTGCCTTTTGCTGAAGATGCACCTCTTTAACCTGGCCTTTTGACACCTTTAATGCATGTTTTTAGGACTCAGAACTGTTCATTTGATTTTAAATTGTTTTAACTGGTGTCAATACTGTATTTGACATTGCTGTAACCTGTGACCTTAAAGTGAAGGGCAGGTAAGAAATCCAAGTAATAATAAAAGAAGCAGAAGGAAAAATTGAGATGCCCTTTCAATTTCTGGAAAATCACAGAATCACAGAAGTGTAGTGTTGGAAGAGACCACAAGGCTCAGCTAGTCCAACCAACTCCCTGCAATGTAGTCATTTATTTTTATTTTATTTATATCCCACTTATTCTTCCATGGAGCTCAAGGGGAGCATACGTGGTTCTTCCCCATCTCCATTTTATCCCAACAACCCCACTGTAAGGTAGGTTCACCTGCGAGGCAGTGACTGGCCCAAGGCCACCCAGTGAGCCTCATGGTCAAGTGGGGATTTGAACCCCCATCTTCCAGACCTTAGTCTGACACTCTAACCACTATGCCACACTGACGAGTTCCGACTAGTCTTGCCTGTGCTTCCACCCTTATGTACAAACGGTGAGAGGGGCAAAGAACAAGGAAGCTTATCAGAGACAAATCCTTAGGATATCAGAGAAGCTTGGGGTTGTGCTCGTTCTCCTGCCACTTTCAGTGAGATGATCCCATGCTGTCCTTTTGTGCTTGAGTATGCCATTGTGCTAATATTGTGCAGTGGAGTCTTTTAGAGAGGGTGACTTTTCATGGTTGCTTCATTCATTGATCCACCAGAAGAGCTAGCATTCCTGCTGGTATGCTCATTGAGTTCTGGCCAGTCTCTGTGGCTCAGCAGAGGGGCACAGGTCCCAAGGCTGTATGCAGATGATAAATTCTCAAAGGTTTGACGGTATTGATGGGCTGTAATTGCCTGGAGTCCAAGTGTTGATTTCCTATATCTCACCATGGTTGCTGTTCAAACATCTTTTTACAAGTTTTGTTTTTATTCACTTAGCAAACTTCCATCCCACCTTCGGGGAAGCTCACAAAAAAAGAAAAGAAATAATAATAATACAATACAATATAACACAATAAAAGTGTCAAGATAAAACAGGCTTTCATAGTCTTTAGAGTGGTAATTTGGAAGAGCCAAAGCAAACACCTCCATACACGAACAGTACTGCTGCAAAGAGATATGAACTCCTCAAGTTGTGGTTGCCTATTGGATTAATATACTATCCAATTCTACCTGGCTCAGCAGTCTCAAGGCAGTGATGCCAGGTGATTATTAGTCTAGCCTAATGGGTTTTCCCTGCATGGTCTCACAAGGTAGTTTCTCATTCTTCCTTTGCACATTTTTAAATCATCATCATCATGAAAGTTCATCAGTATTTTATAGAATCCATTTCTCTGGATGTACACATTTTTGCAGACTGCTTTGCACATCAATGACACATTTTCCAATATTGATTTCACCAAAATACGCATTTTTTTGCGAACTTCTACTGATATAAGCATTTTTGTAGAAGAATGCTTAAGGGTTTTCTGGTTGGAGAACTGCGTCAGAAAATCGGGGGAAGTGCAACTTTTAAAAGCTGCATTTCAATTCCTATATACTTTCAAGAAGTATGGCAGAGGTAAGTTCAGTGCCTTTTTCCCCAGAAATAATAATACAATAGTACTCACCAGCAATAGTACTCACCAGCAGCTCCCACCCCATCCTACCCATCATGAGCTCTGCCAGCAAGGTGACCAGAATGCACAAGGCCAGAAGAGCACAGTGCATGGCAGAGGGAGTGTGCCATACACCACACTGTCCACTCTCACACTCCTTGGGGAGCAGGACTTGTGGGCTCTGGCCAGCCCCAAGGGGACAGTGGCAACAGGGCTCTGGAGGGGCTTTGCTTATGCAGTTGAGCGTCTCCGGGTGAGGGAAGAGTACTGCCAGAAAAATCACACTGAGTATGTTCTCTTTAAAATGAAAAACTCCCCTCTTTATCCCTACAGGGAAAGTCCCTTTTCTGTAGTTGTTTTCTGTTTGCTATCTCCATGATTCTCACAGACGTTGGAATGCAGTATCATTTTATGCTGTTGAAAACCAACTCGGTTTGTTTTTTTAAAAATAGTATTGTGAAATTGGCCCAAAATTCAGTTACTGAAAAGCGACTGCCAAAAGGTCTAGATAAAGGTTAACAATTTAGGCTGGATCCTGATAAAACAGAGGAAGTGGTGATTTGGAGTTGGGCCCAAGCAAGCAAAGAAGTATCTCCTGGCCAAAATGAGATAGTGCTTCCCCCAGGTTAGTGTGTTTGCAATCTGATAGTGCTCTTTTGCTTTTGGGGGGTGTAACACCTGACATGATGGCTGGCACTCTTCTTTGCCACCCTGATCCAGGCCTTCATTGACTTGAGTATTGCAATATGTTTTATGAAAAATATCGTTTGAGAACTGCCAAAATCAACTAGTATAAAATGTCAGTGTTTAGCTTCTGATAGGAGGTTAGCTTGACAACAATTGGCAACAGAGGGCACACAACTCCATTACTTGGCAACAGCCTTCTCTTAGCTTCTGGGGACAGTTCAAGGTGCCAGTAATTATTATCTGTAAGGTCCTTCCAGCCTATCATTATTTTGAGGTGGGACTCAATCACATGCTGGCAAAATTCAGGCTACGCAATTAAAGTTGATTTGGCACCCTTGTGAGGTGGAAAAAGGAAAGGGTTGCCATGTCCTCCCCTCACCCTCATATTCAGCCGAGGAGCTTTTCAAGTAGCTGCCTGCTCTATCAGGCAGCAAAATAAACACAGCAGCAAAGAGACAATTCCCATATTTCTTCCTCCTCTACCACCCCCTTTTTCAAAAAGTCCCTCAAGTCACTGCCTGCCACATGGCAGGCAGGCAGCAAAATGAGTGATAGGCGAATCCTACACTTTCCTCCTCCAACACACACATTTTTAGTAGCTGCCTGCTGTTGCACCATGTGACCGGCAGGCAGCAAAACAAAACAGATAGAGCAGCAAACAGATGGATCCTGTGCTTCCTCCTCCACCAATCCATACACACACAAACACCAAAGAAACAAACAACCCTCTGTGGCCAGAGCAGTTGCCTGCCTCGTGCTCCACAAGGCCAGCAGGCAACGAGGAGGCAAATAGGCCCCACACTACTTCTACTCTCCTTTTTCGAAGAAAAGCCCCTCTTTTCTAATGTCCCCACTTTTAAGAAGCCCTTCCATGGGCAGCCAAAGCAGAGGAGGAGCTTTCCCCACCCCCCAACTTTCTCCCAATCCCAAAGGGATGGCAACCTCTCCTTGCTTCTTGTAACCAAATTACGCTGATAATCAGTCTATTTTTTTTTTAGTTCTCATGTATGTGTGTGCACATGCACATTTTCACAAACCAAGCATACATTTTTACTCCTCAGTAGTAGATGTTGTGCGCACACACACACACACACACACACACACACACACACACCCCATTTCCAAAACCTGCATCCTTCTCTTCAATTTTCATACCTGGTTATATCAAGCAGAAGGGAATAGTTGAGAGAATTATCAGTCACAATTTTTCTCCCCTCCTCACACAAAATGTAAATTACTAGTTACAACTCTTCTGTCTCACCCTGCCCCCCTCCAGTAAAAGAAACCTCTGGAAATGGCTATTCATTTTGTCCCAAGCAATTGTAGCTTCTGAAGGCTTTTCTTTGAGGAAGGGGGCGGGGAAATTCTCTTTCAAAACACCAATTGAATCTGGACAGCTTCCAGTGGGAGAATTGAACTGATAAACACCTGCCTGAGCTTTGAGTGTGAAGGCACTTTCTGAATATAATTGTATATATAAGATTTGTGTACAGTGCCTCTTTGGAGATGGCAATAGCCCAGTGACGCTTTTAATTCTCCCGACATTCCGCTAGGGATAAAAATACTCACTTCCCCTCCTAATTTCTTTCAACAAGTTTTCTGATGTCAAGAGCAAAGAATTGGGGAAACAGAATGAAACTGCCCTAGAATAGCTTTGTGATTAAATTCCATATGAAACTTCAGGTAGAATCTAGCATACTCTGTTGGAACAATCAATATACTTTTAAGGTCTCTCTTTTAGTGGTGCTGCAAAACCATCAGTGTGACAGTGATTTTTCTCAAGGATAGAAAAGCGGGTTGCTTCTAGCAACACTAGGAAGCCATACAGAATTATTAATCTGCTGAGAAGAATTGTTTATGGAAACTGATAAAAGCAAATAAATGAATTTGGACTGAAACACAGGGGATGTTTTAATGTGGATGCTCTGGAAGGCATGCCATCCTATATATTCCTCATCTTTACTTAGCATAGGAAGCAAGCCAAGAATACCATTGGACTGCTACTTTGCTTCCTGGTATGTGTCTGCGAAACGAGGTGAGCTCCCATTGCTCTGTCCCAGCTTCAGCCAACTATGCTGTTCAGAAAGCATACTAGCGCAAGTAAATAAATAGGTACCACTGCGGTGGGAAGGTAAACAGCCTTTCCATGTGCTCTGGCACTCATCACAGAAGTGGTTTAGTCATGCTGGCCACATGACCTGGAAAGCTGTCTGTGGACAAATGCCGGCTCTCTTGGCCTGAAAAGCAAGATGAGCACCGCATCCCATAGTCACCTTTGACTGGACTTAACTGTTCAGGGGTCCTTTAGCTTACCTTTACCTTTTATGTCCAGGAAATATTATAACTCCTCCCCTGTATTCTTCCCACTCTTGAATTCTGCACATCTGTGCAGGTTTTACTATCCTGCCCATTTCCAGGAGTGGTGCAAAAAAGATCAGGGCTCCTAGCTACCAGCTAGCTTCAACCAGAAATACAAAAGCAATGGCATTGCAATGCTCATGGCGATTTATCACTGGCTTGAGATAAATGTTATGTCTAAAATATGTGGTGGTGGTAAATTATCAAAGGAAAATTCAAGCCAAGCGTTAGGAGGCAAGCTTTGTGTAGTAACATCCTCAGTGGTTTTGCAGGCATCTCCATTGTTTTGTACTGATTTTAATGGGCTTGTTGTTATATTGCTGTGCTCTGTCGCTGCCCATATATTTTATGAGCGGGTGGTGCATATAAATACTTTTGTAAATACAAATAAATAAAATCCCCGACAACATTTGATGAGCCGATGGCAGATCCGTCTATTTAAACACTGTGGCAACCCAATTGTCTAGAAAGAGAAAGAACAGCAGTTCATTATTGACAGTGAAAATGGCACCGGAGCGCAGACTGTCCTCTCTTCTGCCTGTCCCTCACCATTGTGAGGGTGTGTTTGACCCAGGTGAGCAGTGTTTGGCAAGAGGGCCTGCAGGAAGTTAGCGGTGGGTATCAGGGGGCAGACGGGGAGTTGCATACTTTGCATTTGCAGATCTTTCTTGCTGTTTGGCTTCCTATTGTGTTAAAGATATAATAGTACTGACAGTGGGGAAAGGAATATGATCAATTGTGTTAAGTTGTATGGGGCTTCCAAGAGACACTTTAGTGTTTTCATGAAGTAAACCCCATGTGTATTCATATTCTGGAGAACTTTGCTTGGAAGGGTGGCACACAAATGTAGTTTTGAAAATGTTGTGAATCCAATACAGGAGCAGTCATTGGGGTGCCTTCCAGATGCTGTTGGACTTCAACCCCCATCAGCCCTAGACAGCATGGCCATTAGTCAGAGATGATGGGACTTGTAGTCCGACAATATCTGGAGGGCACTACGTGATTCTGAACTGGTGAAGGTATTGTTTTTCCTGTTGAATGTCAGCAACAGCAGCCGCTTTATCTGGCTGCCTGTTGGAAACGGGGAAAAATTCTTCTTAATAGGCTAAAGTCCTGACAGTGGTTGCTGTTAGCATTTGGAGTTACTTGCACAAGATAGCTTTCTTAATGTTCATCCGCTCTGACAAACCTTTTTTTAAAAAAATAAAGAAAATCTGAGCTTGTGGATTAATAAGACTTTCATGTTACAACTTCAGTCTTCAGTATGGCTCAGATCATGTTCCCTTCCTAACAGTCTTTCTATTTAAGAAAAGAGGTATGTGTTTTATTTTTTTATTTTTTGCAATAAGAATATTGCGCTAAATATACATTCCCATGAAGCAGTCTTGTCTCATGGCCTTGGTGTTTTGTTTTTTTCAAACTGCAGCATGTAATTATTCTGAAAGAAGCATTTTGTAATCAACCTTATTTTATGTGTGTATGTTTTAAGGAGAAACATTTTTACCTCTGCTTTTTCCCTCTCTCCACCTGGATTAATAGATTTACCTGTTTATCTTGCACTGGACTCTACAATAAATCCAGGTTTCATGGGGTGTGTTTTTTTTAATAAAAAAGCCTAGCTAACTGCAGCTCTTTAATGGGAACTTTAGAAGTGACATTTTAATAGTCAGATAAGGAAATGCCAAGTTAGTGTCATCCCTAAATGAGCTTACTCCTTCTCAATTGTTGGTCTGATAAGTAAGCGTGACAGGAGGTTTCTTTCCCCAAAGGCTTAACAGTAAGAATGTTAGGTGGTTCATTTTTCAGCCCTTTCCTGTATTGTGTTAGGAAGCCACTTCCTCCAAGGCATATTCTCAGAGGACAGCTCTTTTGCTTTCAGTAGATTTTTTTCCTTTGCTACATTTCTCAACAGATCCATTTGCATGGGGCTTGGTCCACTGGATAGCGTGGGGCTTCTTGTTGTTGTTGTTGATGATGTTTCATTGCTGTTGTCTCGTTGTTGTAGTTGTTGCTATTTTATTTATACCCCACCAATCTGAGTGGCTTCCAACACACGCAAAAATAATAATAAAACATCAAACGTTAATAATAACAATCAGATCCTTTATAAAAAGTCACAGTAACTTTAAATTAAACAACTTATACCAAATAAAGTTAAAAGCCCCCTTGCTGCTGCTGCTGAGGAAGCAAGGGGAGAGGCAAATGGGAAGGAAGGTGGTCATTTTTTATTATATCTAGGACATTGCTGACAAGGATGTAGCCAATGTCCACAGAAGTAAGTCTGATCTATGTCTGACTTTAGATATTTGTAGATTTGTCTGGCAGGGCAAGAAGCCCAGAATAAAATTTAAGATATTAACTGATGCAAAGGAAAGAGGTGGATTTGCCCTGCCAGACTTTAAACTTTATTATGAATCAGCAGCTTTTTGCTGGTTGAAAGAATGGCTACTTCTTGAAAATACAGACATTTTGGATTTAGAAGGTTTTAACAACGTATTTGGATGGCATGCATATTTATGGTATGATAAGGTCAAAGCACATAAAGCATTTAAAAATCATATTGTCAGGAAAGCACTGTTTAATGTTTGGATAAGATACAAGGATTTATTGGAAAATAAAACCCCAAGGTGGTTGTCACCAATGGAAGCGAAAGCTCTGAAAAGGCTCAATATGGAGGCCAAATGGCCGAAATATTGGGAAATTTTGGAACAAGAAGGAGACAAATTGAAATTGCAGAGTTTCGAGAAACTAAAAAACAAAGTGAGAGATTGGCTTCATTATTATCAGATAATGGAGGCATATAATTTGGCTTCCAGGTGGAAAAATCAAAACTAGAAACAGAACTGTTAGAACCCAAAACTAAGAATTTGTCAAGAATGTATAACTTGCTGTTGAAATGGAATACTCAGGATGAAACGGTGAAATCTGCTATGATTAAATGGGCACAAGATGTTGGACATAATATTATGTTTGCTGACTGGGAACAGTTATGGACCACAGGTATGAAGTTTACGGCATGTAATGCCCTAAGAGAGAATATTATGAAAATGATATATAGGTGGTACATGACCCCAGTCAAGCTTGCAAAAATCTATCATTTGCCCGACAATAAATGCTGGAAATGTAAAGAAACTGAAGGTACATTCTTTCACCTTTGGTGGACGTGCCCAAGGATTAAGGCTTTCTGGGAAATGATATATAATGAACTGAAAAAGGTATTTAAATATACCTTCTTGAAGAAACCAGAGGCCTTTCTTCTGGGCATTGTCGGCCAATTGGTGCCAAAGAAGGACAGAACTTTTTTTATGTATGCTACAACAGCAGCAAGAATACTCATTGCAAAGTATTGGAAGACACAAGATCTACCCACTTTGGAAGAATGGGAGATGAAGGTGATGGACTATATGGAATTGGCAGAAATGACTGGCAGAATCTGAGACCAGGGAGAAGAGTCGGTGGAGGAAGATTGGAAGAAATTTAAAGACTATTTACAGAAATATTGTAAAATTAATGAATGATAGAATGATGTTGGATAGTAATTAAGCGGTGTGCAGCTGTAATGCTCTAAGAGAATATGAAAAAAGGGTTATAAATGGGTTAAAATCTAATGGTAAGGATTTGCTGAACCAATAAATTGAAGTGGAATACAAAAACGGGAGGTACGAGGAGGTCCGGGAAACAAGCTAAAGGAAAATAAGTAATAGAAAATATGTGTGTTTTTAACTGTTGTTATTTTGTATTTTTCTTTCTTCTTTTTCATTTTCACTGTAATATTTCAAAAAACCTTAATAAATATCTTATAAAAAAAAAAAAAAAGACTTTATGGAGCCTTAACCACTCATAACCTGAGAGACACTTGCAACTCCTTGCAAAAAGCCTCCTTTACAACCAACCAAGTGTTGCTGCTTGCTGCTGGGCTCCTCCCTAGCAGCCACCCACAATAATAAAAAAAAATGTCATTGGGATGGAGAGAAATGCCCAGAGCGAAGGGATAAAGTTAACTCTGTCCTACAACTTTAGAAGCTGCGTTGATTTGTAATAAATTCTTTGTTAGGAAGATGTCAGAGCAGCAGGCTGCCCTTTTTATCACACAGTGCAAAAGATGTCAGGTTTACAAAAGGCAGGCAGACTGCTTAATTTGACTCATTACAGAATCAAAGACTATCTGGTTTGCCAATTGCAGCTGGCACACTCACCACAAGGGTCTGTCTTTCAAATGGACTTTGAGAGCAGGATCTGCTCAATGAGGGAAATGAATTGTTATGTGCTTTGGCATTTTTTTCTCTCTCATTGGTCTTTCCTAAATGGTCTCTTGCTGGCTGAGTGATTTGTCCGCTGATTTAACGGCTGTGAGTAAAATTGTTCTTGCTGCCATAAAAAAGGCTAAAGAGACGTGGTGCAACTCTTGTTTGCCGCTGACCATTTATATAGCTCTCCATTTGTTCTGACAACAACCTACTGAAGTGTAGGTCACTGTTCCCCCCTTTTTTAACCTTGTAAGAACTAAGAAAACTTTCCTGAAGCATTCAGTTTTTGGTACATGATAAAAAAGGAGCACTTGAATGCAGGCCTTAAGTCCCCTGGATTCAGTTTTATAACTGCTGGAAGGTTCGGCTGCCCCAGGTCCATTTCCTTGGCTCAGACAATGAACAGATTAATTTTGGTTTATGACAGATGGTGCCCAGAAGTTGCTTTGTTCTGAGTCTTTGTCTTTCCCTGGCCTAGTTCTGGCTGAGGTGGAAACCCTATTTGTTTTATTTCTTTATTTAAGGATTTATAAGCATAGATAGAGTCAGAGTGTATACATAACAATCTAAATAAAAGGTAAAGGACCCCTGACAGTTAAGTCCAGCCGCAGATGACTCGGGGGTTGCGGCGCTCATCTCGCTTTACAGGCCGAGGGATCCGGCGTTTGTCTGCAGGCAGTTTTTCCAGGTCATGTGGCCAGCATGACATAGCCGCTTCTGGCACAAGGGAACACTGAAACCAGAGCAGCGCACGGAAACACTGTTTACCTTCCCGCTGCAGCGGTACCTATTTATCTACTTGCACTGGTGTGCTTTTGACCTGCTAGGTTGGCAGAAGTTGGGACTGAGCAACGGGAGCTCACCCTGTCGCAGGGTTTCAAACCGCTGACCTTCTGATTGGCAAGCCCAAGAGGCTCAGTGGTTTAGATCACAGTGTCACTTGTGTCCCTAACAATCTAAATAGTAGATCCCCAAGGCTTCAAATTATCTATAATATATGTAGTATAAAATGGCTGATAGCTCTCTTCAACATTTAAATTTCCAATAGCTAACTAAAAGCAAAAACGCTAGGGAAGGTGTTCAACATTGCTCTTTTCTTGTCATTCCATCAGCGGAAGCATGTCAGCTTGCCCGACAGAACAGTCCTCCCTCTTCTTCCCCTGGAGGCTGTTCTGAGGGTTCCCTTCACCCGTTAGAGCCCATTTCTGTAGGCACAAGGGGCAGAGGAGGGGGGGAATGACCCGTTGTGTAAGTGGGAGTCCTTGCACAGGGCTTCCACTGACATTAGTTGAATCCCAGACTAGGCATTCATCCAAGTTTGACCGGTAGTCGATTTCACAGAGCAAAATCAAAGGTCTGGTTTCTAGTATGGCAGGAGTACCTATGGGGAATACTCTTTTTAAAAATTATTTTTATTGATTTTCCAAATTATTACAGATCAAACCAAATTGCTTAAATTTAATACAATTTCTTAAAATCAGGTTCCCCGCTCTCATTGCAATCATATGTCAAAGATTTTCTCCCATAGCTCTGGGGAATAATCTTAACCATGGTCCATCAGAGGATCACTGTTCCCAGCTGGGATATGTGGGGCAAGATGGTCCTTCAGGTAAAGTTATGACTGGGCTACACCCATTCAGATGATTGAATGGGGGAGGGGTTCCCTTGACTGCATGGTCCTCCAACCAACTGGGAGGAAGGGTTGATGGGAAAGCATCTGTGTGTGAGGTAAAAATAGAATAATTTCTGGAAGAAAGAGGGGGAGACTTGGAAGGAAGCAGAGCATGAGTGCTAGAAGGCACCTTTGTGGGTTCAAGTAATTCTTTTTCCGAGGTGTTGAAGAGGGCCATCTGTTTTGCAGCTTGTAGGAGTGCTAAGCCACTTATTGCCTCCTGTGTTCTGCTTGTGTATATTTCTAAATGAATGAAATAATACAAAAACAAGTATCCAGTCGTCTCTCCCCCCCTTGAACTTCTTACCACTCAGGGAAGTGGAGGTAAGGCTTGCTCATCACTTAACAGTGAGAAAAGAGACTGGATTTTTAGCAACTTGAGGACTGTCAAGGAAAGTATAGAAGTGTGAATGTGCTGCTACTACAAAGGACAGAGTACAATGGAATTGTAGGATTTATGCTGCCTTCCGTCTTCCTCCTTTAAAAAAAAATATTAAAACATTAAAATGCAAAAACACTTTTGGTACTGCCAGTTTCTGAAACACTTACCTGAATAGTGCAACTGCTCCTCTCTTTTTGAGATTCTTCTGTATGCCCTGTGTTACTAAGTCAGGTTCCACATGAATTTTTACAGATTGGGGAGGGTTTTTTTTTTTGCCAGTGTTTTAACATCAAACTTGCAATTGGATTTCTTGATGTTGCTTATGGCTTCACTCAATGCGGATGCAAAACTTCAGGAGCTTGTCAAATGGAACAAATAAGACCATTTATTGCACAGGGTAGGAATGTTGCTGCTATCTACACAAAGCTGTTATTCTTCCAAACACTTAGCTCTGCATAAGTAGACTGTAAAGCTATTGAAAAATATTCAGATGATTGGCACCTGAGGATGTAGTTGTGGGACAAGAATGCTTTAACAATGGGCAGCTCTTCAGTATGATGAGCATGTCTGCCTCCTGGGTGGATCTTCCTTCCTGAAAGCCAGTTCTGACAATACAGCTGATTTATTCTGTTACCATTTATTTATACACCACCTTTTGGCCCAGAGGCCCTCTAAGTGGAGAACAGTATCATAATACAAAAGAAACATACAATAAAAAAATACAATAAACACAATAAATCCATCAAAACGATATAAAAATCGCAAAATACCTCTCAATCGTGCTGAATATGTGTTGGAACACTCCTTAACCCCCTCAAGCAAGGGAACAGGAAACCTATGGATCATGATACCCCTATCTCTCACCTAGGGTGTACACACTCCCCTCTCATCGCTCTCTTCGAAGTGGGGCAGGTTCTACTCTGGGGCAGGAACTGCTCTCTCCCACTGCTGCCAACATGCTAGCATTGTAATAGCCAGAGCCTGGAGGAAAAAAGAATTCTTACAAACCCTCATGTTCACAAAAACACTTACTTCCTGTCCCCCCCCCACCAGCAAAACCCCCAAACTGCTTAGGTATGCACTCTATTCACACACTGTGATTCTTTACGTCGAAGATGAGCTGCTATCCCATGTGAGTTTGTGCCTCCAACTTTAATTACGCTTGTATAAACATCATATTGTGTAAGGAAGTCAACCAGCCCTTTCATGGGCTGGAAATCACTGAAATGCCTGATGGTATAGTTGCTAAAAATGCCCTGTTCCTTGTGGCTGGTTATCTCAAACAATCAGGCCGGTTCTACCATTAGGTAGAGCAAGGCTCCAGTGATGTGATACAAAGAAGCAGAGCTCTGCGTGCCCTGCAGCGTGCCCCGCATCCCTTAAGCTAGCTTGTTGCCCTTCAGATGCAGTGGAGGATGCTACCCTATTGAAGTAAAATTCAATTGCCATAGAACCAGGGAGGAAAGTTGCCCCCATGCTGTTCACCTCAGGTGGCAAATAGTCTTGGGCTGTTCCTACAAGCAACCAGTGTTCAGAGAGGTTCATACTGGAGAAGACACTCTGTTGTCTCCCCTTGCAACTCTGTTCCACACCGGTGACCATTTTAGAGCTCACCTACTCTTTAAACAAAACAGTTTCAAACCTGTGGATGTCATAGTTTCCCAGCCACGAAACTAAGGGCATTGTTGCTCTGTTGGCATCGGGGAATTTCTTGACAGCCTGCACAAGAATAGTAGCCATGTAGACATATTGTAAGGGATGCGGGTGGCGCTGTCGGTTAAACCACAGAGTCTAGGACTTGCCGATCAGAAGGTCGGTGGTTTGAATCCCTGCGACGGGGTGAGCTCCCGTTGCTCAGTCCTTGCTCCTGCCAACCTAGCAGTTCGAAATCACACCAGTGCAAGTAGATAAATAGGTACCACTCCGGCGGGAAGGTAAACGGCATTTCCGTGCACTGCTCTGCTTCGCCAGAAGTGGCTTAGTCATGCTGGCCACATGACCCGGAAGCTGTACGCCGGCTCCCTTGGCCAATAAAGTGAGATGAGCGCCGCAACCCCAGAGTCGGTCACGACTGGACCTAATGGTCAGGGGTCCCTTTACCTTTACCTAGGCATATTGGAAGCTGCCCATCTAGATCAGCATTGTCTGCAGCAGCTGACTCTCCTGGGTTTATGGGGAGGGATATTTCCTGGGCTGTCTGGAAATGCTGGGGATTGAACTCAGGATCTTCTGCATTCAAAGCAAATGTGCTACCTACCACTGAGCCACAGCTCTTCCTCTGCAGAGATAATATATATCTATGTAGCACATAGTATCTTTTTGTGCAGGATGTCTGATGTGAACGCTCCTTTCTGCACATCTCATGATGTGCTGAAGTTATAACCATCAGAAAAAGAACTTTTCAGTGGTAGACATGAGCACACATGTCCTAATACACAGTGCACTTTTAGTTGGAGGTTAAAATTTGGAGAGGTGTCAGATCTCTCTTTTTTTTATCTCACACTTTCTTTTTCTGGAGGGAAAGCTCTTAAGAGCCTATTGTTCCCATGAAGCTCCTAAGATGACATGCTAAGAATAAGGACAGCATATTAACACACAATATAAGAGACTTAATTGAAGATGGAGTAGAGAAGGGAGGAGGGAAATATATCTAATAAAGTAAACCTGATTGACAAAGCAGGAAGCCAGCCAGATATGAACAAAAGGCGCACAGCAGGGAAATGAATGCAAGCAAATGCCAATTCACACTTCAGCAGGCACCTTCCTTGACTGCTCAAACATTTTCAGTCAGATAATGAGCAAAAACAAACACTTTAGCATCCTCCCCTCTGCTGGGGAGAAGAGCTCAAAAGGGATGGAGGGGAGAGAGGGAAAGTCTTAGTGCTAATTGTTTGCCATCTGAACTGTCAGTGAAATGCCAGAGGTTTTTGTTGACTGGCACCTTTGTTGAATGATGGCTAATTGTGAATGGTGAAAGCAAATTTATTATTGCTGGCTCAGGCCATTTAGCTGTTTTGCAAAAGGCTCTTGATGATGATGAGCTGGTTTACCTTGGGCCACACTCTTGAAATGCTAGCTTAGCTGTCAAGCTTGTTTGTTTGTCTGCACCACTTGCACTTCTGGGGCAGGGTGTTACTGATGCTGAGGGTGTTACATCAGATGTTGCTTTGGGGTTACCAAAAGGAAATCTCAACACTCTCTCTTGGTGTTCGGGAAGGGATTGCTGAGGTGTCTGTAATGAGAAGCAGATGGCTGATGGCATGTCTGGGGCATCCATGTAATTGTGAAGTCTGCTTCCGTGGCTCCCTAGTGCAGTCAGTCTCTGCTTCTGGACTAGGAACTCGCAGTGGCAAAATTGTGTGCCTGCCTCTCCCACAGAAATGCTTTAGGTCATTTCTCACAACAACAACAAAATCCCCCTTATATTGCCACATGCCACCCTAAGCTCACTATGGCACCCCAAAAGATGTTACGTCAATTTTTAGTTTTTATTTTATCTTGGAACTGCTAAGGCAGCACTCTGGCAAGTATCCAAGGCATGGTTTGAAATAGGGATGGGGGAGAAATTTGATTCAGTTCACATTTAAAAGCTAACTTACCTAATTTGTACTTTTCCAAACAACTTGTGATCTGAAACACAGCCATCCTTCGAAATCTGCACTTTTTAAATATTTTGTAATGCTGTTCTCCAGCCAAGATATGTATACAAAAATGCATTATCTTAGGTTTAAATGTGCATGAAAAGAAAGATAGTAGTGAAAATAAAATGCATTCTATTATCGGGAATGGTTTTGCAAACAGTGTGTGTACATTTGGCAAAATAGTGTACAAAATGTGTCTATCAGGGTAAATTTGCTGATGAATCTTCATGGACTTGTAGCGTTGGAAGGTACCACAAGGGTCATCTAGTCCAAATCCCTGCAGTGCAGATATCTTCCACCCAACATTAAGAGTCTCATGCTCTACAAATTGAGCTATTACCTGCGTAATAATTTTTTAAAAAATCAGAAACTGATAAGAAAATGTGGAGAACTGAACTTGTGATCGGGGAAAAATGAGAAACTGAAAGGGACCTAAACTGACAGATTCACACACCTGTAGCTTTAAGTGCTTGGGGAGATGCTTTGGAAGCCATGATCAAGTCCAAAGTTTTGTCAGACTACCTGGATGGTTGAAATGAACGTTATTATTATCATTACTTTATAATCATATTAGGCAGGCTGTTTCCCGACTAAACGATAACATTGTAGACCATTAACCATATGCATCTTTGCAGTTTACTAAATTAATTTGAATATGAATTGAAACAACAATAACTCTGAAGCAAGAAGCATAATTTCTGTATGCTTCCAAATACAGTGGTACCTCGGGTTAAGTACTTAATTCGTTCCGGAGGTCCGTACTTAACCTGAAACTGTTCTTAACCTGAAGCACCACTTTAGCTAATGGGGCCTCCTGATGCTGCTGCGCTGCCGGAGCACGATTTCTGTTCTCATCCTGAAGCAAAGTTCTTAGCCCGAGGTACTATTTCTGGGTTAGCAGAATCTGTAACCTGAAGCGTATGTAACCCGAGGTACCACTGTACCACTTGCTGCGAACTGTAACTGGAGAGGTCCTCAGGTCCTACTTTGCAGGCTTCTGATGGGTTGGCTGCGGAGAAAACAGGATGCTGGCCTCATGGGGCTTTGGCCTAATCTAGCACGGCTCTTTTTTATGTTGTTAGTTGACACATATTGTCAAGCAGGCCCCATTTTAGAGATATTCCAGACTGGGTGCTTTTTAGTTTGGATCGTACTTTTCATTAAAAGACAACATTGCTACCAAATTTCATTGGGGGGCATCTTTTGGTATATGGCATCCATCTCGTCAATGTAAAATGTATTTTTTAAAATCAATTAAACTTCACGGTCCTATTTCTGTCCTATTTATATGCTCCTGTGTTTGGATGGCGAAGTTTTTCCCAGAGCACACTCCATCCTGTTCCTGAACTGTAGCATTTCTTGCACTGAAGTGTTGCTAGCGAGGAAAGCTGCTTTCAGTTGCTGATCCAGTAAAAAACAAACGAACAGCCAGCTGACTTCAGCAGGGTGTGGGGGGGGGTGTATAAATATATATATCAGAAGAGCATTTGCTGATGCCGTTCAGAGCCTTGGGATGCTTCCATATTTCCCCCGCAAAAAAAATAAATTAAAAATGGCACCATCAACTGCTGCACTCCTCAAAATCAATGACAATGGTTCTGCCTTAAAACTCTGCTTGTTTTCCCAGAGAGAGGGCAGAGGTGTACCTCGGGTGTGGCCCATGCCTGGAGTGTGTGTGCAAAAATCACCTATCAGACTATGGTGTGTGTCTCATATGTGTGTGTGTGGCGACACAATGCTGCTGTCTCGACGAGATCAAACAAGGGATAAGTTTCCCGCCCTTCTCGCATTGCAGCAAAAACACATGCACATTTTTTCACCCTTCCTCCTCGCCTCTCCCTCACTCTTGATGCTTCGAGCAGTGGCGTAGCGTGGGGGGTGCCAGGGGGGCCGGCCGCACCGGGCGCAACATCTGGGGGGGCGCGCTCGCTGCCTCCGGAGTCGCCGAAGAGCCTCGGGCGCAGGCTGTAGCAGAGCCCCATGTCTCGTGGAACCGACGAGCTGTGCGCGCGCCCGGGCTGAAGGCGTCCGGCAGGCAGCGGCTCTCAGCCCCGCGCGTCAGGGCTGCGGAGGACGTGCCAGGCAGCCCCTCCTCACAGCCCCGCCTCCGCTGCTGCTGCTGCAGCTGCTGGGCCATGTTGCATTTTCCTCGCCTCTCTGCCCCCCTCCTCCTCCGGGCAAGCGGCGTGGTTTGGGCGGCAGCGCCAGCAGCAACTCGACTCAGATCGGCAGGTTAGGGGTTGGGGGGGGCGCAAATTACTTGCCTTGCCCCGGGTTAGGGGGCGCAAATTACTTGCCTTGCCCCGGGTGCTGACAACTCACGCTACGCCACTGGCTTCGAGCACTTGGGTTGTGTGAAATGTAGTGATTTCTAATGTGGCTATTGCAGCACAGCGGTTTTTTTTATTGGGGGCACCAGTACAGCTCCCAGCCAAGGGCACAAGGAGCCCTGCGTATGCCTTGGGGAATGGGGCATGTATGTGTACAGGGCTCTGGTAGATTAGCATTTTCCCTAAGCCTTCCAAAAGAAATACTATGAATTAGGTTTAACTTTGACGCATGCAGCTGTTCTCCTGTATGGGTTCCACAGTTACGGTATGCAAAGTGACTGAAATTTAATAGTGCTTCCCAAGCATGTTGCATTTAAAACTGGTATTTTTGTACGATTCCACCACTCTCAACTATGCAGCTGATCAGGTTGATTTTTTTATTTTATTTTTTACTTTCCAGTACAAACCGAATATCCAGTGGGTGCTGCAGTGATCAGATACTTGATAAGTACCTATTAGAGACTGAGTGGGTTTGGGACACTGGGAGTTAACTCCTTCTGTGCAGTAAATTATAGGCTGCAGTGAGATGCATTGCAAGTATTGTACCCTTGGGTTCCCTTAAAACTGTTTTCGTTCTATCAGTATTGAAGTTTCTGTGATTTGATACAGTCAGTAAATGCGGGAGGAAAAGAGATTTGAGAGTTCTTATTTCCTGGCAAATAAGTATCTCCTTGGGGGGGAAATGCACATAAGAAGTGAAATCCATATTTAATTATACCATTAGCATTTTAAGCTGATACTCTTTTATATACTGTTTCTGTGCCGCCGCCCCCACCCCCACTTTGAAGTTGCAGCAAGGAGAGGTGACTTTGAAATAAAAGGATGCAAGGGAACAGGTGATTGAATTCAAGTATATTGATTTAGTGCTCTGTTGGTATCCTGATGTATGATTCCATTTCTGGGGACCATGAGTTTCTGCGCAAGTATTATGGCATGCTTAAAGCCATATGAGAATGATGTTCTTTCACCCTTAAAGGGTTATCTCATGAAAAATAAATCAGATTGTCCTTTTATCACTGCTGTCCTGGAAAAGTGCTACTGAAGTAGGGAGGTCCTGTTTAGTCTTAGGTGTAAAGCAATCTTCCACATGCCTCACAGCATTGCCCTGCCACAACATTAAGTGGCCTTTATGCACACTGCACACTCCTGCAATGGAACTTCCCCTTCTTCTCCTCTGTGCACTCCCTGCATCCTTCAAATCTGCCATGACGATTTCCCCAACTCTCCACAGCAGATAGAGGTGTGGAAAAACGTGGCACACAATGACATTGTTGGATTTGACCCATTGTAAGTCGCTTTTGACTCTTCCACCAATTGCCAAAGGGGATGGAGCTGGAGTAAGGCTGCTTGCAAGATGGCGAGGCTAGCCTCCAAAGCACTGTAAGAAGCCTCTAAATGCTATGGTGGGTGGTAGAGAAGTCACCAAGGAATGCCATTTTCCGCACTATCTCTACAGCCACAGTAACATGTACGCTAATTCTAAAGGTTATAAAAGGACTTTGCAAGGAGGTTTACAGAGCCAAAATTCAGATAACCAGAGTTCCAAACATTTATTTGTGAGGGCCCTATTACATGAGGATTCAGTGAGCTGATGATGTTGTTTTGCATGGAGAGACAACTTTGTGTTAGCAGTAACATCACTCAAACTTCTCTGATTCTTTCGCAGAAAAGTAATAGTTAAATGTTGGTATGTATCTGAAGAAGTGTGCATGCACATGAAAACTTATACACAGAACAAACTTAGTTGGTCTCTAAGGTGCTACTGGACAATTTTTCATTCTTTTTATTTAGTTAAATGTTGGGTAAGCAAAAATTGAAATCACCCTTAGCTTAGCACTGAGGGTTGTTCTGGGTGACTATTAAAATTTACCTGTGATGCTCAGGCACTGCCAGCCAGCAACGTGGAGTTCACAAGTGTTAAAATGTGCGAGACTCAAGATTTTCAAATGCTTGGTATCAACACAGCATTATAAAATGTCAATGAAACAAAAAGTTGTAAGAAATATTTGTCATACCAGTTAAGAATCAAAAGCAATGATTATTTTGAGCTTGCTTATAAAGCCCTCAGACCACTCGTGAGTTGTGACCTACAGGTTAGGAAGCACTTGTTTATAATTTGCACATCAGTCTGTTGTGATTTTTGTTTTGGTAGATGATGGCCCTTACTCGAAAGGGAGCAAAGACTCAGGTGGACTGGACACAGCCCTGGTTTCAAGAAGGCAAAGTATACCAGGTAACTGACATTTTCATTTAGCCATGTATACCTTTTTAAGGTCAGTAAGGTTTCATTCTTAGTTTGGTAACCACCAAAAGTGCTTTGCTGGGTGTGGTAGAGCCGCTTTGCTAACTTTCTGGCAGGTGGGTTGCTTATTGGAAGGGACTGGTGCAGTGCTCACGTCCCAGCAGAAATTGGGTGGGTGCTCCTGACCACGGGCTCACCTGGTAGCTGCAGTCGTAGGTTTTAATTTAAATATTTCCCACTGTGTCAACACTACATCAGGGTCATAACGGGAAATTAAAATTGCTGCTGCCAGAAATGCATGTGTCTTGGGGGGGGGGCCAGGGGCATGTTAAGACAGGGATTAATGTAGCTGAGCTCTAATGGGGGCACATGAGCCCTGGAAGCTGCCTGCAGATGCTAGCTCCTGATACAGTAAACCATGGTCTGCACCAATGGCAGTAGAGATGTGTTGCTGCACCAAGGTTAGCTCCAAAAATTAAAAGGAGGGAATTTTCATGTGATGAAAAAGCATGCAAGCCCTGCAGCACTCCTGACCTCATAGCCATAGTTAAGAGATGGGGCAGCATTAGGCTCAGGTAATTCCTGTAATAATAATCATCATCATCATAATTACAAAGCCAAAAAGAGGAAATGGAAGAAAATGTTGAAGGTGGGGAGGAAGAGGAGAAAAAAGCTATTGAGGAGCACATTCCAACTACTACTCATTTTTATTGTTCCTTCAGTTTTGATTGATCAGTCGCATGAGATGCAATACATTCTGTAGCAGCTTGAGCCCGTAATAGTGAAGACTTGTAAAACATGCTCTACTCGTATGCATTACAAGGCTGAAGAGTGATAAATATTTATAGGGGGACCATTATGCAGCACTTATTCGCCTTCATTCATGCATTAATGTCAGATTATCATTTAAATGACACAGGTGTGATATTCTTCGTTCTTCCATTACTGAGTGTCCTTGGGTTTAGGCCCATTTGCAGTCACCTGTGGATACTGTGGCACCTACACCCATTTGCACCATGGAGAAGTTCAGAGTCATCAATGCAATCCAAAGCAGAAAATGCATGGAAGAGAGAGGAGTGGATCCTGAGCACTTAAATTGACACATAACTTTATACAAGAACTAATATACAGCAAGCCTTTTCCTCTTCTGAAACAGACAGCAAGTAATAAGACTTCAAACAAAACAAAAAAACCAGCCTGGCACACTATCGACCTTATTTTTTGAAACGTGTGTGCCCAAAGATCTTGGGCAATCCTTGGGCAACCCTTAGCAGAGACTCGCCTAGCCCCCCAAACATGGGCAGCTTGGGAAAAATAAAGTAGGGAGGATTGGGGAGTTATTAAGCACTTTAAGCATCTCCATTGTCTGCAATGTTTTATATAAATGCTGCAATGTATTTTTCACTGTTTTACTTATGAGATGTGCAGTGTAACAATGTCCAGGGACTTCTTCCTACATTTTCTCCACAGAAGAATTCAGAGGAGTCACAATTGTGGAACTGATTAAAAAAGAAGGAAGCACCCTTGGCTTAACTATATCTGGTGGTACAGATAAAGATGGTAAACCAAGAGTTTCCAACCTGAGACCAGGAGGGCTGGCAGCAAGGTAAACCAATCACATTAACAAGGATAGATTTCATTGTCTTGGGTTCATTCATCACCAGGGACCAGCATTTGTTTAAAGCACTTTTTGCATGTTAGATAGCTAAAGAATAACATCTTTCAGCCTCACCTCCTAACACAACTTTACTCGTTATGATTCAGTGGGTGCATATTATAAACCTTTTCCTCATTTCCCTGAACCTTCCTTATTAAAAAAATAAAGAAAAATGCTTTTGTGCACGGTTATCAAGTAATATCTGCTGTTACTTTCCATATGGCGTTTAAGTTCACATTCCTCATTATGTAGGTAGTTCTTTCTATTTAATAAGCCAGTAAGGATGTAATTGCAGATCATGTGAAAAGGGTGCTGGAAAGATGCAATTGAGATGTTTTGTTGTGTTTATTGCAGGAGCGACCAGCTAAACGTTGGTGACTACATCAAGTCAGTGAATGGGATTAACCTGACGAAACTTCGCCATGATGAAATCATAAGCCTGTTGAAGAACGTGGGGGAAAGGGTGGTGCTAGAGGTAGAATACGAGCTGCCACTAGCGGGTTAGTACTTCCTGGATGCAGTTACTGCTGTAATGTTTCAAGATGTAGGTGGCTTCCCCTCCCCTCCTTGCCTCTTGTACAAAAATTGGTTTGAACCATCAGATCATTCAGCCATCTTGCTCCAGTTAGGCTCTATTGACTGGCGGCGGCAGCAGTTATGTGTAACATTGCAGGCAAGGTCCCTTCCAGCTTTGTTCTAGGAAATGCTTTTTAACTGGAAATGCCAGTGATATGAAACCGGGATAACTTCCAGTCACTAGGTTGGATTCAGAATTCTGGATGCTGTTGCTTGTAAACATTTAGCAAACCTCAAGATTTTACAGGCAGTAGCAGATGGAGAAAACAAACTGTTTCCACCTGCAACTGGTGCCCCAATTCTACTGTCTTTGGATATTTGAGCAGATGACCGATCAGATTCTTATTTACTCACAAACTGAAGCATATGCTCTTGATGGTGATATTATTACCATTCTTTGCATTAATGGTCCATCTTTGCTCCAAGGAGCTCAAGGTGGCATTTGTTTTTTTATTTAGGTAATAAATTTTTTATACTACTTGGTAGTAAAAAAACAACAAAACCCCCTCAAAGCAGTTTTAAGTATGACTAGCATCACATTTGCTTAAGGAGTGTTCAATACAGGCAACCTTCCTGGCCCTGACCCACGCATCAGTGGTCACATGTCAGTTGAATGTGCACAAAATGGTCACTGCCTGTACTTTAACCATGCTTTCTACTTTATAATCAAACTATTCTTTTAGCTGTGAAGATTTGAACATAGTCATCTAGGGTTGCCTGCAGGCCTTTTGCCTAAGATACCTGACAGTCCAGTAACCACTGCCAGCTTCTGAAAGGTGCAATCAGATTTGAAGCCTCCAGGAAAAGGGCAATGGTTTGCTTTAGTACAGTATTATGTATGCATTAAGAGAGCTTGAGGGCAGTCTAGAAGATTGGATCTTGATTTAGCCATATTTTTAATTCTGTTTAATAGCTTCATATACTTAAGGCAAGCATTCTTTTTACCTGCTTCAAAAGCCCCTCATATTGCAAGATTTATGAATGTGATTAGGCAAATTTTCGTATCGGATGAAGAATGTTTTTTTAAAAAGAAGTATGGCAGGTTAAGGATGTCAATTCACCCCTTTTCTTCCCTATCTCTAGCCCCGGATAATAGTGCCGGCATCATTCCAAAGACCATTGATGTCACCCTGTACAAAGAAGGCAACAGTTTTGGATTTGTACTACGAGGTCAGATTCTCTTTGGTTAATGATGATAAAACTACATTGCTGGGACATGTGAAAGTGGGGGAGGGGATAAAGCCAGCTATTCTGTATAAATCAAAATCCTTAGCTAATACAGCACAATCTTCGAAGAATGCTGACAAATACAGTTTTGGGGTTCCGTCTTTATTTCGGAGGTTCTTTGGGTTGCATCCATCAATGTCACATGGCTTACAGAATGACTTCTGCTCAATGCAACAGAATGTCTCCCCTCTGAAAGCCCCTCAGATCTGTTTGCGAGAATTGGGGTAACCCCCAGATCAGATTTGGGGGTGTGCAGTGGGAGGAGAGGGAAGGAAATTTCCATTTCCATTAGCAGATGCCTTTCCATGCTCATAGTGACTCATTGTATTGAAGCCTTTAATAGCTGGGCTGGAGAAGGGTTCATGTCTTCTACTGTGGTACAGATTTTTCCTATCTCAGCATTACAGCATTTATTTGTGTGTGTTTTTTTGCAAATTTGTTACAGGAGGAGCCCACGAAGATTGGCACAAATCCAGGCCATTAGTACTGACATATGTTAGGCCAGGTGGTCCAGCAGACAGGTAATGTTCACATTTAGCAACGGAGCTTAAATAGGTGTTTTGCCAACCAACCTACCTGAAGCTCCTAGTACAGGGATGATGGGAGTTGTAGTCCCAAAACATCTGGAGGGCGGAGTTTGCCTATGCCTGTCCTAGTAGGTCTGCATACCAGCTGTATATCTACGTTTGATATCTGGGCGTACTCTCTACATGTCTCTTTTTCTCGACTTTCCCCCAAATGATCACTAGCTAGTGTTTCAAGAGACTGAAAATAGTTTCAGGCCAAATTCAAATACTGATTTCCATGCTTACCACTAATTTGTGCAACTGATTTTAAAAATAGCTGTTATGTATGCTCTAATTGAGGCTGATGGTGGATAGATTGTTGCAAGATCCCTTGTCTCAGCCTTTACCAATATGGTGCCCTCCAACTGTTTTAGATTACAGGTGATGGAGTAATTACTACTACTACTATTACTACTACTACTACTACTAACAACAACAACAACAACAACAACAACAATTTATTTATATGCCGCCCATCTGACTGGGTTGTCCCAGCTACTCTGGGTGGCTTCCAACAAACACAGGAAGACATCAAACGTTAAAAACTTCCCTAAACAGGGCTGCCTTCGAATGTCTTCTAGAAGTCAGATACTTGTTTATTTCCTTGACATCTGATGGGATGGTGTTCTACCTTGGTCCAAAACAGCTGGAGACCAGTATGGGGATAATTGTTCAAGCAGCCACATCTGTGCCATTAAGTGTACCTGGAAAGGGGGCCAAAGAAATATTTGTCTTGGTAAGCTAGTTATGAACTGACTTCCCCACTTACCACATTTGAACGGCTTCCCAATTACACATGTTCCCGGGGCGACTCATAAGAATGAAATCCAACGTAATACAAAGCACTAAAGGTAGCAAAGAAACATTGTTCTTTCCGGCAGATGTGCAATAAAAGTAAAAACACAAGCTGTTTGAAAAGCTGGTTTTCTGGTCCACATATGCTTCATTTGGGGGGTCTGTCTGTCCTGGTTTTGTATGTGTTAAGAATTGTGTGCAATGTTCCTGCAGGGAAGGGTCTCTGAAAATTGGGGACAGGCTGCTGAGTGTTGACGGGATTCCCCTTCACAGTGTGAGTCACGCTGATGCATTGAACATCCTTCGCCAGTGCAACCAAGAGGCACTTTTCCAGATTGAGTATGATGTCACCATAATGGGTAAGGGCTTTTGGATTCCCTTGGGGGGGGGCACAGGCTTTGGCCATGGGGAGGGAGGAATTCATTTGCATTTTCTCCTCACCCAGTGCAGAATATATTGATCTGTGGGTAGTGAAAATTTAAAAGTTTAAAATTACCACAGCGGCCAAGAGGAATGGGCTAAAACATTGTTTAAAGCAAGCTTAGGATAGATAATTGAGTTTGGAGGTGTGCTCCTGGAGTCATACAGTAAATCTAAACTAGGTATGCTTTCTAAGGGACATTCAGTAACATTCCCAAGTTCTGCTTCCCAAATTTCATGCACCAGTTTTCTTAAGCAACAAGTGCATAGGCTGAGACAAGTTAGCTTGTCAACATCACAAATTAATACAAAATGATGGAGTTGCAGACAAGTATTTAGGTGCAAATGTTACAGTTACTACTGAGAAAGAGCAGCGAAACAATGGATTGTCTTCTCTAGGAAAGCTGTGGGGTGTTTTGAGGAAGACATATACAGTGGTACCTCGGGTTAAGTACTTAATTCGTTCCAGAGGTCCGTACTTAACCTGAAACTGTTCTTAACCTGAAGCACCACTTTAGCTAATGGGGCCTCCTGCTGCCGCTGCACCGCCGGAGCACGATTTCTGTTCTCATGCTGAAGCAAAGTTCTGAACCTGAAGCACTATTTCTGGGTTAGCGGAGTCTGTAACCTGAAGCGTATGTAACCTGAAGCGTATGTAACCTGAGGTACCACTGTAGACATATGAACATGGAAGGATTGGCTCTGATGGAATGAACCATAATGTCATTATGGAACATGGCTTGATGTTTACTGTATAGCAGAGAGTTTAAACCTATTAAGCCTTCCATTGTATGTTAGAGGCAGGTGACTCAGCTGAACAAAGAGAACATAAGCCAAGCTTGCTGGATCAGGGCAATGATTTAATCCAGCATCCTGTTCTCACAGTGGCCAACTAAATACCTGTGGGAAACGCAGTGCCCAATGCATAAAGGTCCCAAATAAAGTAAAAAACGACTTGAAAAATAGAAAATTATGCTCTTTGGCACATGAACATTAAGCTATTGCGGGGTAAAGGAGAGCAGATAACGTGCCAGGTGAATATTCCAGACAGGAAGATCTAGTCTCCTGTCCCCATATCCTTAAATCACCTGAAATGCCAGTAAATGCAATAAAATATTTGTTTCTAGGTTTTAATATATGCCTTCATTCAGATCACATTCTTCCATCTATGTTCAAAGAAGAAGAAAAAGGAAAGTGTTTTGTGTTCTCATGCTTTGTATTCACAGACCGAACAATATAATTGAAACGTTCATTTATAAATCGTTATCTATAGTCATCTGCCGTTTATCTTGTTAGCAAAGGAGAAATATGGGAGTAGAGAATATGCAGAAATTGGCTATAGGAGGGAGCATAAACAAGGGATTTTATGGTGTCTTTAGGAAAGGATGTATTCCCATCTCTCTTGCAAAATTGTTCACAGACAAGAATATAAAATAGTGCCTATTAAAATTGATGGGGTGCTTGAGACTTGCCTGAACTTAAATCTGCTGCTAGCCCCTTGTGGACCCAGTTTCCTACCCTGCACAGCCTGTATGTTTTCTCTTCTCCTGGTTTTCCTAATGCTAGAGCACATACGTTCAAAAGACCCTCAGCGTTCGTGTCTCTGGCTTCAGAGCTGGACGTCAAAAACTATAAATTGAATCTAGCTGTGATGAAGTTACAGTATATTTTAGACTCTGAACTTCATAATCTTACCCTCTTTAGATCTGCATTACTTCAAAATGTGGCAATGTTAGCTGAGAGGGGGTGGCTTCCTCCTCCTGCTCATTCTGCTGGGTTGGGGACTGAACTTGTGCCAGAAAGTCCTGCGCTGACACGACTTCAATGGTTCCTAATCTCTTCCTGGTGTACGTAGTAGCCAGAAAGAGCTAAAGCCCCATGCTGATGCTCGATGAGAGAGGCAGATTTGTCTTATTTGTGGCTGTTCCCTGAGTAGAAGACAGGCAGTGGTGGCCTGGCCTGAGCAGAAGAGGAACCCTGCTTGATTTGTATTGTAGGTCACTGCTTCTGCTGGAGATGCAGGAGCCCAATGCAAAGTGTTTTTTAGGCACAGCATCTATTCAAGCCTTTGAATTTCACGGAATTTGTGTAGGAGGCATGTAGCTGCTGTGTGGCAAATTAGAGCAGTTCATGCCAGAAAATACGGAACAGAATGTGCAGATGATGGGTTTAAGGGTTACTGCTGAGTCCAAAGCTGTGCTGGCTGCAGAAGCGCGGTGAACTGTCGCAGAGTGCAATGCCTCTCGGGGGTGGGGGGAACAGACTGGACTGCCTATTTTTAAAGCCTTTCCCCCTGCACTTCTCATTGTGAACCAAGGAACCACATCACCCTGTTTAAGCTCTGGAGCAGAGAAAGGTGGGCGGAGGGAGGGGAGAGAATGGTACCCGGTTATAGTTTTGTTTTAGTAAATTCTGCATTTCAGAATGCTTCAAGTTGTGCCTAGGGACTGTGGAACTGCTCCCCACCCCCCAAATTGAACACTGTCAATGTGCAGCTAGATTGTGCGTGTGTATATAAAATTATTGGAGAAGCTTTTAGATATTTTGTCATGCAATATTTTCCAAACTTGGAGGAGGGTGGGTCAGAACTAAGCAATTTTCGATCTTTTAATGGAGATAACAGCATTACTCTAACCCAGAGCTTTCCATACTTTTCATGCTGGTGACACACCTTTTAGACACGCATCATTTTGCGACACAGTAATTCAGTTTTACTATCCAGCCGGAGGTTAAACTAACACCTTTCCAGCCCCAAGAGGAGTGTGAGGAGCATTCACACAACACACCTACACACTGCAGCCGACACACTAACGTGTCACGATACACAGTTTGGGAAGCTCTGCTCTAACCAAAAGCAAGGACCAGTTGATAACTCAGATATCTCGGATTACGTGTCCTTGAGTTCATGTGCAGATTTCTGATCATCGGAGAAGGCAGGAGAAAGCAGGCCCGGGCAGAGCTTGTCTGAGGCCCGGGGTGGGAATCTGTTTCTTGGCATGGCAGTGTATGTCTGGCAGGCCCCTGGTGGATCGCCCTCCCCCTCAGACAGCTTTGCCTTCTGAGGCCTGGGGCAAGTGTACCCGGCTGCCCCCGCTCCCTGCACAGGCCTGAAATAAAGGAACTTAACCCTTTCTCCCCTACTACAGTCCTGAGTGGGAAACGCTTTCCTGAAGCTGATATTTGCTTTTGAGAGGCAGGGAATCTCATATCAATTTCAAATTTGGGGTTTTACTCAAGAAATCAGCTGAGGAACAAAGATTTAATTTCCCCATCTGTACCTTTTCTAATCACATTAAGTATTACCTCATAACAGTTTTTTTTAAAAGCCTGCAGGCTTTGGGGGAGGTGTGTACAGTGGTACCTTGGGTTACAAACACTTCAGGTTACAAATTCCACTAACCCAGAAGTAGTCCCTCAGGTTGAGAACGGAAATCGCGCAGCGGCAGCAGTGGGAGGCCCCATTAGCGAAAGCGTGCCTCAGGTTAAGAACAGTTTCAGGTTAAGAACGGACCTCCATAACGAATTAAGTTTGTAACCTGAGGTACCACTGTAATATTATTTTCTTGAGCTTTCATAGCTGGTCACACACAGAAAAAAATACACAGCATCACACCACATGTAGGTCACTGTGTGTTAAACTGGACTGGAGCACATCTTGGTGTAAGCAGGAGAGGACCATGTTTTGCTTGGTTCCTCCTTTGAGGGGGTAGGAAATACTACATATGTAAAACTAGCATGTCACAAAGAAGGCTAGGTGAGACCTCTTCTCCTTGATGTGTGGTGGAGCAGTATTTGATCATGCATTCCCACTTACACATTCTGATGTGCTGCATTCAAGTATTACCCAGATTATAAGTTGTTTGTCTGCGCCTTAGGCCCTGATATAGTGGCCATGTGTCCTAATTTACAGAGCCCAGCTCTCTATTTGAAGGGTTGTCCACTTTAAAAATAAAGAGCCAAAGGAAGGGAGAGCAGGAACCTGGAGTTTGCCCATCGACAGCTGGTTACCCGCATAGCAGACTGAGCAGGCATGCAGGTCACAGCCTTCCTCACTCTGGTGAGATGTATCATGTTTCTATTTTAAATTATAGAAATTGTTTCTAAATTTGCCTCTGTACATGTAAATAAGCACATGCAAATTGGCACCCAGCCTGCATTGTTGTTTGTGGAGCGCATTATTGTCTTTGGGATCTTAACTGCCAATCTGTCCAGCAGACATTCGTCTCGTATCTACAAGGGGGAAACTCCCCAGCCCCACAGTGCAGATCAATAAAGTACAGGTGTAGCAATTCAGCCTGACTTCTGAACTTGGGATTTCTGCTTCTAGAATCTTTGTCTCACATCAAAATGTGGAACATGCATCTCCACCCAAGAGGCCATGATTTAAAGCCGACTTTCCTTCACCTCCCTGGTGCCCTCCGGGCAGTTTTGGACTACAACTCCCATCATTCTCTGCCAACACAGCCGTGCTGACATGGGCAGTTGGGACTTGTAGTCCCAAGCATCTGGAGGGCACCAGGTCATCAAAGGCCAGAGTCGCTGGGCTTGCCAGTTTTCCAACTGAAACTCAGGTGTGATTTGCAGTAGCTCCTCAATGATACCTGGAGTTGGAAAAAGAAAAAAAAAAGTACTACAGAATATAGAGCAAATACGCATTGACAGAAATGAGCAAAAAAATATTTTGCAGATTGCAAACAACTGACATAAGAATAGGCTTTCGAGACATTGGTCTAATTCATGTTTACTGCATATGGTTGGGTGATGCTGATAGGAGCTGGCTTATTGAAGTAAAGCGCATCAGAGTGAATATTTCCTTGCTTTTCTGCCTTGTAGGCACATATATTTCTTTGGGTTTGCTTGCTTCTTTATATCCGCCAACATGTATTCCCTTATTGTGACACTTTTATTCCTGAAGTTTTCTGTCCGGGGTGATGGTGGGGTTAGATGCCTCATGCTTCTAAGCTTTTGTTTGTAACACAAGAGCTCTTGACATATTTTGAACGGGACAGAAAAAGTGCTGGGAAGCTGTTCCCCGTGAAGGAAAACTTTTTCTTCCCTATTAGAAATTCTTGGTTGTACAAATTTCATGGATAATTTGGGGGATTCTGATCTGCAGAGCTGGTGCCATAGCTGGCAAGGCTCTTTGAAGAAGGACCAAAGAAGGCTTACAGCCTTCAAATTTAAAACAGAACTCCTACCCCAGATTCGTTCCAATTGCCTTTTCATTTGACTTTTCCCAGTATATCTGAAGGGTGCATACCTGCTTCTCTCTCCTAGCTCCTATGTGTCCACCCCTCAGTGGACACAAATTAAGTACTTAGTTTTAAACCAGTCACTCAACTGATAGCTCCTAATCCATATGTTAAAAGGTGGAATGAAAAGCTTCCCAGCCGTTACTTTGAGAATTAAAGTGAGAGACGGCTCCTAGTGTGTCTTTGATCTAAGAACACAAATGTTCAGCTAACCAAGTAATCCTTCCTATACTTGAGTGAGAAAGCTACATGTTGATATTTTCCCAAATGGAGAATGCTGCCATTTGTCAAGGATCTCCAAAGTGTTTTGTGGCGGTGGAATAATGGGGCGTGTTCACATTACAGTGGTACCTCGGGTTAAGTACTTAATTCGTTCCGGAGGTCCGTTCTTAACCTGAAACTGTTCTTAACCTGAAGCACCACTTTAGCTAATGGGGCCTCCTGCTGCTGCCACGCCGCCGGAGCACGATTTCTGTTCTCATGCTGAAGCAAAGTTCTTAACCTGAAGCATTATTTCTGGGTTAGCGGAGTCTGTAACCTGAAGCGTATGTAACCTGAAGCGTATGTAACCTGAGGTACCACTGTACTGCCTTAGAGCACAGTGATGTTGTTTCTCCCTCCCCCAGTGCATTTCATAGTTATTCCACATCAGCACAGCTTCATTGGTGTCAGATTCGTTTCTGTTTGTGTACACACCAGGATGCATTGATGGGCAGGGATGTTGTTGCCCCATGAAAAGGTGTGCACGCCGTACTTCACATGCCCTCTGTTATGGAGGGCATTACATGATCCTGTCTAAAGCGCAGAAGGGGCATGGAAATCTGAATCCTCCCACAGAAATCTGAGCCCTCCACCCCCACATCAATGTCAGCTTCAGCTGGATCTCCAAAACAAGAAGTGAGGTGACTGAGAGAAAAGTAGGAAACTTTATGTTTTGGGGTAGCAGACAAATGTCAATAAATATTTATAAGTGTGCAGTGATGAAAGGGCTTTAGGGAAGTAAAGCCAAGGAGGATTTATCTCCTCTCAGCTGGGCGCCCCTACTTTTTCCTTAGGTGGGCTGCGTTCTCTCTTCCTCTCCACCTCACTTCCCACATGATTGCAGTAGGATTTAGCGCTGTCATGTCTACCTTGGCCTTTAGAGAAGCACGGGGAGGAATGGCAGCTTGTTGCCTTAAGTTGTTTGGTGGAGCGACGGAATCAAACATGAAGGATGCCGAAGCTTGTAGTATCCTTTCCAAGGGAACTTCGGTGTCAAATCCAAAGAAGAAGAGTGATGTGTTTGTGAGCAGCAAGAGGAACATTTTGAGTGCATGTATGTGCAATATAGGGATGCGGGTGGCACTGTGGTCTAAACCACAGAGCCTAGGGTTTGCCAATCGGAAGGTCAGTGGTTCGAATCCCCACGATGGGGTGAGCTCCCGTTCCTCGGTCCCTGCTCCTGCCAACCTAGCAGTTCGAAAGCACATCAGAGTGCAAGTAGATAAATAGGTACTGCTCTGGCGGGGAGGTAAATGGCATTTCCATGTGCTGCTCTGGTTTGCCAGAAGCGGCTTAGTTATGCTGGCCATATGACCCGGAAACTGTCTGCAGACAAACACCAGCTTCCTTGGCCTATAGAGCTAGATGAGTGCGCAACCCCAGAGTTGTCTGCGACTGGACCTAACTGTCAGGGGTACCTTTACCTTTACCTAGGTGCAATATATTGCTATGCTACCCCTGCTTCTCTGAAGGATAAGAAGGTCCGGCGAACAATGTTTATCCCAGTGCAGTTTCCTCTGGAGGCAGATTACTAGAGGTTTGTGGCTTTTGCAATATTCCAGTTTATTTTACATAATAAACAAGTTGTGCATAGGAGGCATATCCTCCTATTGTTTGCTTTGATTTGGCGGTAAACTGCAGGTTTTCCTGGGGAAAGTGCCAGAAGAAACAAAAAACAACCAACATTTGGGCATGGAACTCCAAATCCCAAAACTGTGCCTACAGGATGCAGCACAAAGGGAAGTTCAGAGGAGCCCTTTAACACACCAGCAGACAATCAGAGATTCATTGCTTTCACATTAGATCTCCAGAGACTGAATTGGATATATGTGAGGGGTGTCTGAACTGCTTGTCCAGCTAAGGGGGATGCCCTGTCTGTTTTGGGGACCTGCAGAAATAGTCCTGCTGAATGCTACACAGCAGGACACCCCTCCCTCAGCTAACCTTCAAGCTGAGTTGGCAATGAGAATCTCACCTAGGTGACAAGGTTCATGTCAAGTGGTGTTGCCCAAGACCAGAGATAAGGGACCTGGACCGGTGTGCCCTCCATTCTCCATGCCAATTCCAAACATGCACTTGTTTGTTGTGTCTTCCTTCAGATCTTTAAGCATCTTTAATAAGGCACACCAAATACACTTCTCAGAGTCTTTGCTTGGGAGTGGGGTTGTGCGTGTGCAAAACTACATCACAGCAGTCCATCATTAGGCCATGGGGAAATGATTGATATTGGAGAAACATTAAACAGATCTCTTTTCCCAGCTCCCCATTCTTCTTCTTGTTGAAAGCTGGGTGACCTTTAGGGGCAAAGTATATTTCTGTCGGAGTGGTTTGATCTTCCTTTGACCCTCCTTTGCCGCTCCTAGTGTGTTTCTGCTGCAACTGTTCATCTGCTGCTTTTCCTGTTTGTAATTTGCAGGCAGACCCCTACCCTTCCTAATGGTGCTGAGAGGCCAAATTCATTGCTTGTAAAGCATTTTGCAATTCTTACGGTGTAGTCAATACAATCGTGCAAGATATTATTACCCTTTCAGGGCTAGCTTCCTTTTATTGATTATTTCTACATGAATTATAAAAGCTGCTGCTATGGTGGGGTGGACAGTTGGGGGGGGGGTTAGCTGTACATCTCTGCCCTTAGCTCAGCAGTAAGAGATGTCAAGCTCTTGATCGTTCACAGTGCCATATTTAAGCAGACCACTGTGCCTGAAAACAGTTGGCTGAAGCTTTTCAGTAAGAATTGCGTGGACAATATGTTAATATGATGTAGCTTGGCTGTGGCTTCTCCTGCTTCCTTCCAGTGTTCCTGTGTTGGAATGCACTATTTAAGAGTTCATGGGGTCTATTTAGAGTCTGTTACTTCCCACTGGCCTGTCCGCACTGATGGATTTATGCACTGCCAGTAGATCTTGAAGTCCCTGCCCTAAGACCATTGCTCCACCTTCCTCACCCCAAATAAGCAAACTGATACAGACTTAACTCTTAACTCTCCCCTAATACAAGACAGTGTGTGATGCCATTGCCTTGTGCTCGACACTGCCCTGGTGCTGACGGCTGATTATGTGAGGCTGTGCTGGGGGAGCTGGCAGAAAGTAAACAGCATTAATGTAGCCTGAATCTGGCGATTGGTTCCTCTACTCTGACTGTCAATAGCTCTCATAGGTCTCAGGCAGACGTGTTTTCCCGTCCTGAATCAACCAGAAATGCTAAAGATAGAACTCTGGGCCTCCTGCATGGGAAGCATCTGCTCCCTTCTAAGCGATAGACCTTTCCCTAAACTATACTAGACGTTAGCAGGAGAAAAAGACATGGAGAAGAGCAGCAGCTCGATGGCACCTGGTTCTGCCCTCAGTGAGTTCTGCCCCCATTTGGATGGGTGATCTCTGCTCAGCATTGCACATGGGAGTCAGAGCCAGAGGAAGAATAGCCGCCTGTTCACTTTACCTGATGTCAGCAGCATGTGGTGTCTGATACTCCTGGCTCTTGGCAATGTTGCTAACGCAAACGTTGCCAATCAGTCTGGATCTTCTGGCTGGGGGAAATGAAAGCATCTGACGCCTTTAGGTTTGTTGCATATCTTTCTATATTCCTCCTGGAGCTAACACTTCTCTTTTTTTTAGTTCCCTCTTAGCTTTTCAGTGCAAGCTGAAATTTTAAAATGAGACTTGAATTGGTGCTGTTTTTATTTATCCGGCATCTTTTAAACAAGACAGCTTGCAGCATTTTAAGTAAATTTGGGGCCTTTCCAGGCAACCAATAAAAACCCCTCCATCCTTGTTTACAGTCATGCTTTGGGTTGGGTGCTAGTGGTGGAAGATCTTGCAGTGAATTAAGTAGGGTTGCAGTCTGGAAGGAGATTATAGCCCCCCTGCAGGGCTGATATTTGCATTTTTTATTATTATTAAACAGCAGAAGTAAGTGCTGAAACATCAGAGTGGGGAACTACAAAATTCATTCAAAGAATGGTAGGGAGGCCAAAGGAAATTCACAAAACAGTGAACCAATGCAAAAGGGGAGGGAGGTAGCATGAAGAACTTAATTCAAGCCCTCCTGGATCAGTCTAAAGACCTTCCTAATCCCCCAATCTGTTTTCATAATGGCCAACCAGATGCCTATGAAAAGCCTACAAGCAGGACATAAGCACAATGGCACTTTACTGCATTGCAGACCGTAGACAATAGGGGCCCATGGCACACATGTCCCCGTGTCATTCACAACCGTGATTGAAGTGCTGGAGGCAGGGGGAGAATGCCACGTTCTCAACAGCCAAAAATATGCAGGTTTTGGGTGATGAGAAAATGTGGCTTTCCTGCAGTGCCAACGTTGTGGTGGGGAAGTTGCCTGGATCCCCTGAAAACAGCCGAGCACCAGCTGTGCCTTTATTGCTCAAGACAATATTCTGGGAAGGCCCCTAGAAGAGGCAGTAAGGCCTGACCATGCAATGCTTTTCTGATATACGGATGAGGGTTGTTGTTTTTTGCTAATTGTTAAAAAGCTAGCTTAGCTCTGTAGTTGTCATGAATAACACCTTAATTGCATGGCTGCCATTTCCCCTCCCCTCCGCCCCCGTAATAAACTCTGAATCTGTATTGCAGAAGCAACATAGATGCATCTTATTCCTTTTGAACTATATTTGTAAGGTACACAGCAAAATTGTGCCTAATGAGCAGTAGTTACCATGCTCTGAGCTCTGTATATTTTGTATATGTACTCACTGATCCATATGACATGGAACCTGGAACATGAGACAAAGTAAAGGGCGCCTGTTATCATGTAGGACAGGGATGTCCAACAGGTCGATCGCAATCTACTAGTAGATCCCCGGGAGGTTTTGGTAGATCGCGGTCCATCGCTGGGTCCTTTTCCTTAGCGTTGGTAAAATAGAATTCACCCCCACCCCCTCACCCAGCTCTTAATTGTTGCACGATCTGCAGAACGGAAGACGGGGTTTACTTGGCGAGGTTGTTTGTTTCCCCAGCGATCTGTTGGTGAGTGGTTGTTCCCCTTTCTCCCTTGATCTTAGGCTTGAATTCTCAAAAACCGGGGGTTTCCTTCTCCCTAAGAAAAGTTCAACAACTTTCCCCTGCACCCCTAAAAAAATGGGGCTTCCCTTCCTTAAAAAAAGCTCAGAAAAGGAGGTAGATCACTGCCAGTTTTTAATTCTGTGAGTAGATCACAGTCTCTTGGGAGTGGGCCACCCCTGATGTAGGATGTAGTTTTGAGACGCATTAGCCCAGGGATGGAGGACCTCAGGCCTGGGGGCCAAATGCGGCCCTTCAGGCATCTCTAATCTGGCCCTCTGTATTCTCCCCAAGCTGCACCCCTTACTGGTCCTGCTTTGCCCCCTCCTGGAGTTCTATTTTAACCTGACTGGAAAATGTCATTGAACTCTGATAATGCCTCCTGCTCACCTGGATGGAGGATACAGAGCAGGGAGTGCGAGTGTGAGTAGAAACAAGCCTACTGTGCAAAGGTAACGCTTTCCTTCTTTGCTCTGCCCATGTTGTCTCTGGCCCTGCCTACAACTGGCGTGTGCCTAGAAGGAAATGTGGTGGAATGAAGTTCTCCATCCCTGGCTGGGACGTAGGGACCGATGGAGCTCTGAATCTAACAGGTGCAGCACACCCTGCAAATGGGCACAGACTTTTAACACCCTAATTCCAATGTCAAGGATTGCTTTCTGAACTCCTTCATACTCGTTGCTGCGCAGTGGCTGGCGAAAGCTGTGCTGTATCTTCTCCTGTCTCCTGTATTCATTTCCTCTACAATCGCCCGATTGAATAGTTTGCTCTTTCGGTTAAACAATAATAACTTACAAAACATTGTTGGCAGGCAATATGTCGTCGTCAAAGCAGTTCAAACAGAGCTGCAGTGTGGCGAAATGCCAGGCTGTGGGCACTGCATGGTGCCTGAGGTTTCCTATGCATGCATTTACATGGGTATGTGCCCTAACGATAGGAGTCACTCAGGTGAGGTTTAACTCTTATAACCCATGAAGGGAAGCAGCTGGACCCTGAGGAAGGGCAATGCTAGCAACTCCCCCTGCAAGCATTTTCACAAAGCATCTGGGGAGGGGGGTACCAAAAAACAGGGACCGGCTGTCCTTGATGAACAAAGTCTGTATATACCAGCATTTTATCAGAATGGAAAGGAAATAGGCATGGTGGTGTGGGAGTGAAAAGCCTTGCTCTGACTCATCAAGAAGCAAAGAAGGGACTGCAGGATTTCCTTGAATTGATTCCATCAGCTTTTCCTTTGAAGTGACAGAACAGGTTAATATAGCACTTGCTGGCCTCTGTGTATCTGAGGTGCTCTGAACTTCCTGATTGCAGGCTATGTGGTGATTCATTCATTTTTTATCTTTTTAATGAATACTACTGCTTTGTGATGAGTTTCTCCTGCCTTGAGGGGAAGAGGTTTTATGTTTCTAGGCTGATAGGTATTTCCTGTCTTGGGGGTGTTCCTTTATCTGCCCCCTAACTACCTTCATGTTAAAAAAAAAAGCAATTTCCTGTATTATTGAAAGGTATTGGATACTGATGTGTGCCAAGTCATCTGTCCTTTGATTTCTAAACATGCACTTATTGAATAAGTTCCCACCTAAGGTGGTAAAAGGTTGGCAATGACATACAGTTTCAAGCACATAAATTGAACGGTAATAATTTTGCAGAACAAGGGGATCACAGTTTCATTTTTTCTGCTCACAATAGTTTTTTTTAAGATTTGCAAATGTGCCCCTTGGCCCAAAGAGGCTGGAACTTTCTTGAATTCTGAAAGTTTTCCTTTCCTATCTGTTGTCTCATGGAATAGAGTTAATTGCCAAAGAGCTGAGTTGCACTTACTAGGTCAAAGCAACAATCACTTTCTGCAAACTTTGAAGCTCATTTGCATGCCAGTGTAAGCTAACTTTACTAAATTTGAGCAGCTGGAAAGCTCAGATCTAAAGTCTTGCAGAGCTTAGTCTGATGCTATCTTTCTAGCTGTTCAGCTTTAGCTTAAGTAATACTTAATTAGATCATTTGAAACCAATCTAAACAGGAAATGCCAAGATTACAATTTACAAAGAGAAGAGAATTATGTTTGTATATACAGCTTCAGTCTCAATACTTAATCTCATAATGTGAGGCTTTAAAAATATGTTTTCCTATAGCCTTCATTTAGGAATGTGATCTGAATGAATATTAGATGTTCTTGTTTCTACTTGCATAATAGGTGAAGTAGTGAAAAAGAGAAATAAAGAACTATAGGAAAACTTGGAGCTATAAGAGACAGAAAAACATAGAAACAAAGTGACATGAGGCTTTGGGGGGCCATGAACTGATGGGGGGAGATTGACATCACACTTTGACTTGGGGATGTGAGAAAGCACCCCACTTGACCTTGTAATTCGTCCCCCATGCAAAGCTGTTTGCACACCCTAGTGGATGTTATATCTGGCTCCCAGTACACATCTAGATAGCAACATGGAAGAAATGCTGTTGGGAAATCCCTGTAGCCTTGGTGAACCTGCAGTCCAGTCTGTAAGTCTTTCTTACAAAGATGTGTGGACAAGCAGTCCAGACTACTGAGGAACAACCCCACCAACTCTCGAGGGTGCCATGTTCACCTCAGTCCTCCTTGTCTGAGATGCCTGGAAGCAACAGGGTGCCAAAGAAATGCTGGATTCAGGGCCAGAGCATGACTCCCCAAACCTCACGTGTCTTTTTAAAAAAATAATTAAAAAAGAAGCAAAAAATCTACCAAGGAGGGACAAGACTTGGTTCAGACTTCTGAGCAGTACACCAGAATAATAAAGGCTCAGTTTAACTCTAGCAGTTGATCTGTCCTGGAGCTATCCATGGTCCTAGCATCTGGCTAATCCCTTGGCCCTGAACCCTGCTTGCTCCAGCTGTTCTACAGCAGCTCCCCTGCAGTTTGTTCAGCTTCTGGTTTCTGCTCCCTGTTACCTTAAGCCTCTCTGCACTGCTCTATCCCATTCTCAGCAGACATTGTCTTTTCACTGTTGACCTCAAGCCGTCAGGAAAGGACGACGGCAAAGATGGAGGGGTGGAGGGGGACACTGCAAGCACATTTGCCATATCGTGTGAAACAGCACCGGAGGTACCCCTTCCTTTTGAATTTTCAAGGGTGGCATAGATGTATAAAGGTTTGGCAACAGAAACTTCTGAATAAAGTTGGGGATATTGATGTGCCCTGAGTGTCCATATGTGTTTGAGCAAAGCATGAACACAACAGCACGCACTTTGTAGCCTGGCCAGTGTCCTCGTTGGGACGACTTGAGCAGAAGCAACTTTAAATGTTTTTGTTTGTTTGTTTGTTTTATAGATACAGTAGCCAATGCTTCAGGTCCTTTGCTAGTGGAAATTGCAAAGACTCCCGGCTCCGCACTAGGAATCACACTAGCAACAAACACCCATCGGAATAAGCAGGTCATAGTCATTGACAAGATCAAGCCAGCCAGTGTGGTAGACAGGTACGAAGCCAAACTCTGCTGGGTCTTCTCCCATCTCTACTTTGTTTCCCCTTTCATCATACTTTAAATCTTTCCATCTCTTGAAAATAATGGGGCAGCGGAGTGGGGGGGGGGTAGGGTGGTATTTGAAAAATGCATCAATATAAGGAATATGTGCCATGAATAAGGAATATCCAGTATATTCAATGGAGTTGGGGTGCTCAACAGCATAGGGGCAGGGTTTCCAAACTGTGTCCTGGCGAACTGTGGATTTCTGGATGGGATGAATAATGGTAGGCAGGTTTCTCTGAAAGACCAGAGTACCAATTTTCTAACGCTATGTGCAGACACAGGGGTGTGTTTTAGGGCACTAGTTTTCGACCCTTTCAGTTTTGGGACTCACCTTTTAGCCTAAACAAGTCCTTGGGGACCCACCTCATGTTTTTTTAAGCCAGATATTTGTGTGGTGGACAGTGTACCTGAGGTTAGGCTGCAACTTGGTAGTGGCTCCCAACCCATCAGTTGAAGACCAGCTGTCTAGAATGCTTACTCAGGTAACATAGGACAATGGCAAGGCCCAGCAGACCCAGGCGAATATCCTGTGTATATGCCCCTAGTGTATATTGTGTTTCTTAGCAGGCAAGTTATTGTGGAAAATTGTCATTTCAAGACTGAATATTTGCAAACCACTGACAGAAGTCAAAAAGAATAAAGAGTCTTTTGGTACCGTAAAGGCAAACACCCCCTGCCTTTCATTTTCCTCTGACCTCAGTGCTTTTTTTAAAAAAAAGTTTAGATATACTCTCATTTTCCTACTCATATTGAAATACTGCCCCTCAATGAGGCCAAACTTAAGATTCACAAAATGTTTAGGGGTATGCGTGCTCTGGTCCATGGGGTCACGAAGAGTTGGACACGACTAAACGACTAAACAACAATGTGTACCCCTGCGTCGTCCCCCCCAGAAAAAAGCACTGTCTGACCTCATTGTTGACACTCCCACTTGCTCAAAAAAAAAAAAACGCAAACCCATGAGTGTATACACACTTTAACTCAGGATAGCCCTTAATCAGAAGCATGAAGTTGACTTCACTCCATAGAAGCATGGAAGTACTCTTTCTTCTTTCCCCCTTCTATAGCAGTGATTTTCAGCAGTTCCACCTTGAAAGAACACTCTTTCTTTTTTGCTGCAACAGACTGACACAGCTACTGCTCTATAAATTGATATAAGGCCAGCACTGTAAGACACAAGCGCCAACAGAAGCATGTGACAGTGCTGTTGCAAGTGAATTCACCTTACCATCTTGTTAAAGATAACCAAATTCAGTTTGTTGGAGAATGAATTGTTGTTGTTTAGTCGTTTAGTCGTGTCCGACTCTTCATGACCCCATGGACCAGAGCACGCCAGGCACTTATTCCTATTCAGGAGATTGAATAGGCCCCGGTGAATGTGTCTCTATGAGCATAACTTAAAAAAATTAATTTGGGAGTTTCTGTTTGAGATCCCAGTTGATGCATGGAACAGTGGTTTTCCGGCAAAGACTGAGCTCCCATTCAGTATGTCTTCTTGTACACTTTATTTGGCCCTTTACAGGTGTGTTTTTGTTTTGTGTCCCATAAAGAAACTCATCATTTGTTGTTCATGTTTCAGAGGTCTTGTCTCAAAATATTTTAGTGGGGGAATAATTTGTTTCCCCAGTGCTTCACGCTTCTTTACCTTTCCTCCAACTTTTTGGTGAGAAATACCATTTCCCCAGCTACCACCCCTTTTGCTATTTTGAATGCTAATTGAAATGTGGTTGTGTGAGTATACAACCCCCGCAGCCTGGGAGTGCTCCTCTATATCCCTTTTAGGCAACAAAATGTTAAACACTATCTAGTACCAGCGTGTGTCATTTCACAAACATTTTGTTTTCCAAAACCTTCCTTCTGAAAGGCTGTAAAAGTCCCTATCTCCTATGCGGAACTTGTCTGCCCTGATCACTCAAACTCTTTTTTAAAGTGCCAAATGGCAAAGAATAAAAGCAAATGAGGAGAAAGTTTAGGATATTTATTGCCTGGAAAAGACCCTTGGATACTTAAAGATAATTCTCAGACTCTGTTTGACACATGAATGTTTTCGCTTCAGTTCATAGTGAAGGGTAACTTCATTTCGCAGCCAAGCCATCTTGATAGCCTTTTGGATGAAATCTCTGTGCTTTCATGTCTGTCCAACCAGATGGATCCAAGGCTGGACCCCTGGCATTCTAAATTTTGACTTCAGCTAAATCCCAACAGAGAACATTGCAGGAAGCAGGTTTCACGCAATGGTAAACAGGACTTGGGTGAGGCGTGTGTGTTTGTGTGAATCAGTTAGGTTGTGAATTGTTGTAGTGGCAACCACAGGGAACTCCTCTGTTTGTTTTGCTCTGTGTCTTCTCCTGCAGATGTGGGGCCTTGCATGTTGGCGATCACATTCTTTCCATTGATGGCACCAGCACTGAACATTGCTCCTTGCTGGAGGCTACCCAACTGCTAGCTGCAACGTCAGAAAACGTCAAGCTGGAGATACTACCTGCACACCAGAGTAGACTCCCCCTCAAGCCTCCAGACACGGGTGTGTGCCAAGATTGATTGTAAGATATGACACAACACTGCTCCCTCTGGGAACTGGCGTGTAATAGCCAAACTGTGTCCGTCTGGCCTTTGCAGAATATCTGTTAGGTTGTGAGAGTTCCTTGGTTGGCATTGTGATCCCATAGAAACATAATAGACTATATTGTGCATTTTTATGGATTTAACTGTTTTATAGGCAGTTTTATTTGTACACTACCTAGGGATTTTCTTTCTTAAGCACTTTATACATCTTCTAAATAAAAAAATTGGATAAGGATGCTAAAAGCAGGTGAGAGGTGATTGAAACCTGACCTTTCATTGGATCGTGGATCTTCCAAAAAATATTCATACCCAATCAGCTGGATCCAGATTTAATCTGTCTACAAGCATGAATGACTCTGGATCCAACACAATAGTTGTTATTTACAGACAGTTTTCACAAACTCATATTCATTTAGTCAAACAGGCAGGTAAATATATATCTGGCAGATGTAAAATGAGAGATGTGCTAATATTGACCTTTCAGTAGAGAAACACAGTTCTAGCCAAGGCTGATGGCTAAACCAAAGACAGGTTTAGGTCTTGTGTGTTCTTATACAGTGAAATATTTATTTATATAACACACTGTATCATAAAGATAAATCACAGTGGTTTAAAAACATAAAGCCAAACAATACAGTCATAAAAAATTTAAAAACAAGTTAAAAGCTAAAATAAATTAAAAACAAATATTAATAAACCATTGTAGGGGCTGTACTCTTAACTGCCTGCCTCTTTTCAGCAAACATTTAAAGATGGCACAGAAGGTACCTGCTGAATGTCATTACCATCATGGGTGAAGCTGCATCATGAATTAAACCAGGGCTACAACTTTAAATGATAAATCACTTAATTCATATATCTTTTTAAAAAGTTTCCCTGAAAAGATGCTTAGATTAATTCAGCAGGCAACTTGTTGAAAATTACTTAAAGAAAGTGTGGGTGGCAACCATCATTTTAGAAGGAGGATTGCCCACCCACCCCATTTCACATACAGGAGATCATGTTTTCTCTAAGATGCTCCTACCCCATGTTTCCTGTGCAACATCTAAAAACAAATAATTTATGCCTTTTGCTTCAGAACTATTGTGTTTATTCACATGCAAATTTAGTTAACTAAAATGTACCATATTTTTCACCCTATAGGGCGCACCGGCCCATAGGGCGCACCTAGTTTTCGGGGGGGGGGAAATCAAGGAAAAAATATGATTCCCCACCCACCCACGGCTCTGGGAGCAGCACACAGGCTGTACGCAGACCTTCTTCCTGCTTTTGCGGGAGGTGGCAGAATTCCCCCACCTCCTAGAAAAGCCAGCAGAAGCCGCGCACCCTTTAAAGAGCGCACGGCTTCTGCGGGCTTCTGCGGGAGGTGATGGAATCCCCCCACCTCCCAGAAAAGCCAGGAGAAGCCGTGCAGCCCTTTTAAAGAGCGCACTGCTTCTGCCGGTTTTGCGGGAGGTGGGGGAAATTCCCCCATCTCCCGCAAAAGCCCACAGGAGGGAGAAGGGACGGCCTCGGCCAGTCAGTCCCTTCTCCCTCCTTGGGGAAAATCCCCCAAGAGCGGCGCGCTCTTTAAAGGCTGTGCGGCTCCTGCGGGCTTTTCTATGAGGTGAGGGAATTCCCCCACCTCATAGAAAAGCCCGCAGAAGCTGCACACCCTTTAATGAGTGTGCGGCTCCTGCGGGCTTTTCAACCCAGCTTGTGGGGCTGGCGATGGGGGGAAGCGCTGCTTTCCCCCACCGCCAGCCTCAAAGCCGGGTCGGAGAGTAGCGGGAAGGCGTCACGCGCCTTCCCGCTGCCCCCTGATCCTCTGGGGCTGGTGATGGGGGGAAGCGCTGCTTTCCCCCACCGCCAGCCTCAAAGAGCAGACTCTTCTGGCTTCAGCGAAAGCAATGCGAAGCCTCCAGAGTGCAGGCTTCCTAGGCTTCGCGTTGCTATCGCTGAAGCCAAGAAGCCTGCATTCACCCCATAGGACGCACACACATTTCCCCTTCATTTTTGGAGGGGGAAAAAGTGCATCCTATAGGGCGAAAAATACGGTATGTAAATCTAGATTTATATTTATTTAAGTGAGAGCTAGGCCCTTGGTCAAAGTGTGTGCCCCCTGCATGCTAAAAAGGACTTTGGAATCAGGACCAAAAAATCCTTGACAGGACTAACACTAATAAAAACAACACCCAAAAGCATAAGGCACCAAAAATAGAGTGAAACCTAGTTGTTTATGTATTATTATTATTATTATTATTATTATTATTATTAAACAAATGCTTTTCGAGATGAGAGGGCGTGTCTCAGTTCAGTTCTATGTGCATAAAAACAATTTCTATGTGCATAAAAACAATTTGCGGGGAAAATAACAAAATGCCAAGTGTCCAAAATTGAACCCCATTTGAGTTGGAGACCCTGGGCTAAATGGCCCCTCCTGCCTGCCCCACCCTCTCTGATTGGCCTATCCACTGGCTTCTGGTTGGCCACTGTAAGAGCAGGATGCCATTGGCTCTTCTTATGTTCTTAACTTTCATCATCCCACACCATTGGCCATTATGGCTGGGTCTGATGGAAGTTGGAAGGCCAGAAACATCTGGAAGGCCACAGGTTCCCTATCCCTGACCTATGGAAATCCTGGCATTTGGGTGTTGTGTCCAAGGTGAAAGTTCACACTTTCCCATTCCTCTTGACAATACCACTTCTTTGTGTGCTAGTGGCATACTTCAGAAGTATTGGTTTGTCAGTTTATATGTGCAGGTGCTTGCAGTCAGCTGGGAACATTATTACAGAAGTTATTTAGAAGTATGGCTTAGTAAAAATGACTATAGTTTCTCTGGCAAAATTCTCAGCGATTTAGGAATAAATTTCCACAAGTCCTGCTTTTCAGCTGATATTGCAGTGAGCAATCTCTCTTAGCTATGGTTAAACTCCAGTTCTTATAACCTTGCACAGTCTGATAACCATCCTTCACGGATGAGATACTCGGCTCTACAAATTGAACTTTCAGAGGCAGCTTAAATGCTGGCAGCGCATGGAGGGCATGGAGTATTTTGGAGGAATAGCACCCCCACGACAAGTGACTCCGCTACATGCCTCTGACCTAAAAAGCCATTTCCCTGCATGGACTCTAAACATCAGCAGTCTATTTTCCCTTCGTCCACTCTCCAGTGGATGCTAAGCTTCTGTGGCCAATTTATAGAAATATAATTGCCTTGAGTCAGGTGTTTGCAAATGTCTTTAAGCTCTTGTTTCTGGTTACACCAAGACACACAGGCAGCTGCATTCACTATGAAATCAGCAAAAAGAGAATAACCTGAAGGATTTTTATTTTTCAGTGAAATGATGTTGAAGAACACTCTGTTCCATGTGTGTGTTGAGAGAGCATTCACGTGCTCTTCTTTGCTAGTTTTAAAAGTAATGGGGCGGGGATCTTTAACATGGGCAAATAATGTCTGTTGCCATGAATGATATCTTTTAAATTCAGGCATGGTAAAGATTTCTTCAATGGCCAACGAGCCAGAGTTGCTGTTTCAGGCCTTAGCTGATAAGCAAGAGAACGGTATTCAGCACCTTGTGTGGCTCAGGGGTGGAGCACATGTCCTAAATGCAGAAGATCTTATTCCTAGCTCCCTCACTTAAAAGGAACATAGGAAGCTACCCTATACGTAGTCAGATCATTGGTCTGTTTTGTCCCCACTGACTGGTAGCATCTCTCCAAGGTTTCAGAAAGAAGTGCTTCCCAGCTGCACCTAGAGATGCCAGGAGCTGAACCTGGGCCTTCCGGTCAGGTAGCAGAATTAGAAAGGACCCCTCCCTAGAAATATATTGATGAGTTGGGCTACAACTCCCATCATCCCTAGCTAGCAGGACCCATGGTCAAGGATGATGGGAATTGTAGTCCAAAAATAGCTGGAGACCCAAGTTTGGAAAACTCTGGGTTAGATGATACTGATAGTACAGTAGATACTATGAGAGCCAAGGGTCTAATGCAGTAAAGGCAGCATCATGAGTCATGCATGCATGTGACCTTGTGATTTCCATTTTGAGTCAGCAGTGACTTCTTGCTTCTTGGTTTGCAGAGGATCTCTTAACTGTATAACCTCCTGATAATTAAAGCAATGATTCTCCCACAAATGCTATCCCCAGCGACAAGTTCACATGCCCACAGATGAGCAGCAGAAATATAGCAGAGGGGATGGTTAAGTCTTTCCCTGAGGAAAGAAAGTCATGTGGACTGGTAAATCTATGCTGAATCTGGTTAGCCCTGCAAGGGGCCCTGTGCTCTAGGCTGAAAGTCACAAACAGAACTTGTGCAGTCTGTAGACTGCTGTAACCTCTACCAGGATCTTTGAAGCTGTGTGGCTGGGGGGGGGGGGGAGTGAGGCTTTTAATAGCATGTACTTTAGTCCCCCAAACAGACAAAGACTCTGTCCTGATAGAACCACCTGTCCATAGTCTTCTTGACTTTTTTTTTCAATAGTGGGATAACCACTGTCAGGGAACTGCAAGCAGCGAGGGAGGAAAGAATTAGAGGATACAGGGAACGATCTCCACTGCTCAGTACTGAGTCCTCCTCAGAAGACAGAGAAGAAGATAGTGAGTCTCGGGAGGAAGGGGTGCTTCAGAGAGAGGGGGATCCACGTCACAGGGGAAAACTGTTGGTCTCGAGGGAGAGGGAAAAGAGAAAGTAGTTAGAGCAACGCGTCATGAGAGACGGGTCGCTTTGTTTATTCTGCATGTAATCTTGTCAGAAGAAAATAAAGAAAGGAATTTATGGCTGGCTGCCGGGAGTGTTTTTCTGCTAAGTGCAGCAATGCATGCAGCTGGCAAGCTGACAACCACAAATTCGCTTTGCATGCCATGTATAATTACACTGTCCTTTTTCCTTTTTTTGTCATATTTCCTGCATCATGCTGGACAAAGTCAAAGTGCAGAAGAGCGACCACCACCATTGCTGGGATCCCTGCGTCAGCTATTGCCACACTCACCATCCAGGGCATTGCAAGACACCCACCTGGAACCAGACATCAAGCCAGGATTACTGCAAATGTAACACTCTCTTGATTTTCTCTTCTCTGTTGATCTGCCCAGCCACAATTTTGCATTCTCTGCAAGCAGCACTGAATCTGCCACATTTCTTGCTCCTGTGGACAAGCCTTGCCCCCTCTCCATTTGTCAAGACATCTCATACTTCTCCTGTTCCATCCAGTAGACCCATGTCTTCAAACAAAGCTATTATGGAAGTTGCCTAGTCTTCCGTCAACTTCTCCTGACTCTACCCTAGCACACGCTTGGTATTCATGGTCATCTGTCTCTCTTCTACTTTTACCTGTCTTGTCCACTGAAAGGAGATTAGGTCTTCAGCCAGGACCCCTTCTGTGCTCCGTATGAAAGCACAGTGAACCATGTGGTGTAGAGATGCAATCTTCCACTTAATTCTTTCTAAAAGAATGTGAGTGAGGAGTGGGGGAGTCCCTACATTGAAAGCTCCAGAGAAACTCCTTCAGCAATGTGGAATTTGGCAGGTTTAGCAGTTTTGTAGGCCGGCAAAATACGCTGGCATCCTGCGGAGGGGTGGGGTGAAGTTTTAACATAACTATTTTTTTAATGTGTTTTGGGGAGGGGAAAATAATTACTAGTAAGCTACACATTTTTGGTATATGTTCAGGCATGTGCGTTGTACACAAATAGGCACGTGTAAGATAAAGGTTGGGGCCAACAATGATGGCAAGAAAAGCTGATTTCTGACACTAAGCCTGTGTTTCTATCCAGCTCTTGTAGCTGCCAGCTTTGCATCTCCCACGATGAACACGTCGGCGTTTGCCTGCCAGAATTCTAATACTCTACCTCGAAGCAACCATCCCATGAGCCCACGGGCCACCATGTTGAGGAGAAGACAAAGGAAGAAGGAGCACAAAAGCTCATGTAAGGGTCACAGGCAGTTGACTAATGGGGGGTGGGTAGGTAGGTAGGCCTGCTCTGCTCGGGGTTACTTGGAATTAAAGTATTCATTACTTAAACTACTGTTGCAGTTCTCTGCTCTCTCTTTTTTAAAAAGTAAATAACAAAAGGCGAATGCATGTCCTTTCAATTCCTCCAATTTTTCTGTTGGGGGTCCCTTGAGTTCCCTGTGGAGCTTTCAAATCCCCCTCAGAAATTGCTAGAAACTTGAAGTTCCCGCCCCTTGCCTCAGTGGTTCCCAGAAGCCATGTGTGGGAGAGTTAGAGACATATTTTTTAATGACTGGAAGGTGCTCAGAGTTAGTATTGAGATCTTTTTTGTCCTTTCACCTTTTAAAGAGGGTGTATCTGGATTTTGGTGTTTCCAAATTGTTGAGCACTATTTCCTCCTCCATCACGGGGCATGCATATCAAGCCCAGGCCTACTGACTGCGTTACTTAGTTCACACACTCCATTACATGCGCAGTAGAGCTGAACATGTGTTTCTGTCGGCCCTCCTCAACCACAGTCTTCAGCCTAGTGAATGTGCAGTTGGGAACGATCCCAAAGCCATTCATCAGTTCATCGGTATGGTAAACAGTTTATCTGATGTTAGTTTTCCTCTCTTCAGGTTTCCCTTCCCTCTTTGAGCTGATCTTTCCTACTGCAGCTAGTCGAGGAGGATGTTGTAACCACAGCACTTCTTATATGTTCTGTGTGCATCTCTCTTTGAGCTCAAAACCTGCCTTAGCTGCATATTTCGTCTCTCTGGGCCACATGGTAATATGATGTTGCCCTCTACAGACTTTCTCTGCACCCCAGACTAGGATTGAAAGGGGTTTGACCAAACAGTTAAGAAACTGGGTTCCGGTGGCAAATTTCCAATGGGTGCAAGCTTCTGGGTTGTTCAGTGAGGAATAGTTTTTGTCATGATAGATATAAAACCTAGGTCCATCATTTGGGGACTGCAGAAGCCTAGTGCTCCGGTAGCAAATAATGTACAGTGGTACCTCTGGTTACGTACTTAATTCGTTCTGGAGGTCCGTTCTCAACCTGAAACTGTTCTTAACCTGAAGCACCACTTTAGCTAATGGGGCCTCCTGCTGCCACCGTTCCACTGCTGCGAGATTTCTATTCTCATTCTGAAGCAAAGTTCTTAACCCGAGGTACTATTTCTGGGTTAGTGGAGTCTGTAACCGGAAGTGTATGTAACCTGAAGCGTATGTAACCCGAGGTACCACTGTACTTCAAAATGGAGGAGGGGAGGTGTTGTTTGTAGTAAAAACAGAGCACAAATTGCAGATGTTCCGAAAAGAGCGTATTGCTACCTTGATCCTGTCTCTCTCCTTTCAGTGTCATTGGCCTCTAGCACTGTGGGACCTGGAGGGCAGATTGTTCATACGGAAACAACAGAGGTGATTCTAAGAGGAGACCCCTTGAATGGCTTTGGACTGCAGCTGCAGGGAGGGATCTTTGCTACTGAAACTCTCTCTTCTCCACCTCTCATCCGATTTATTGAGCCTGACAGCCCAGCAGAGAGGTTAGAGACCTTGCTCTTGGGTTTCAAATGATAATGATAGCGTTCCCCTTTGTTAATAGAGGTGTCTCCCCACACGCAGAGGTCACATCTTTATTACCTTCCTCAGAATTCTAATTGTTTGTGACTTTGGGCTGGCACATCCGTCAAGGGAGTAGTAATAGGAAGCCCGTGCCTGCCACAAATTATCTATCAGAGAGACTACCTATTTGTGCTCCGTTTCGACACAGCTTGCTCTATTTCCTCCTCAAGACGAAACATCATCATTCTAGAGGTTTGATGATTTCTTGCTGTGTTATTCAACCTTCTAACAATCAAAAGCACCCTACCATGAAATGGTTACAATCCATTAAAATTGCACTGTAATCATCTTGGTGAGCCTGCAGCTTGATTAACCCAAAGGGCGCACTCTGCTTTATGGTCTAAATTTGACCACCCCTCATATAGCGCCAGAAGGAATAGATTCCGTTGATGTTGCATCTGCCGTCTGAGGAGCAGCAAAGAGCTTGCATCTTCTCTGGAATAACAATTCATTTCATTCTTCTCAGAAAAGGGACCTGTCCTCATATTGGGTGCAGTTCCAAGAGGCATTAGCCTGCAGGTGAGGAACCTCAGCCCTAGGGTGGAGGGGGAAATGTGGCCCTCCAGATATCTCTGCCTGGCCCTCAGAGCCACATTCCTTACCAGCCCTGCTTGTGCCCTCCGAGAGTGATATTTGCCTGGCTGGAATGTGTCCTTGGACTCTGGTAATGCTTCTTGATTGCTTCTTGGGTGGAGGATAGAGAAAGGTGTGTAGAGGAAGCAGCCTACTGCTCAAAGGTACCAATTCTCATTCATTGTTCCACCTGCCTTTGCCTCTAGCCTTGCTCACCACTGGCACGTGGCCCCCAAAAGGTTGCCTGAAAGCGAATGCGGCCGTAGGGCTGGAAAAAGTTCCTCCTCCCTGCATTATCTGAACCATGCAGAAATATATTTTTGCTTTGTATTAGATTGATATGGGTACATGAACAAATAGTGACATGCTGAATAAACGTAGGCTGAAAATGAGAAAGGTAGCAGCATACAGGCAGCGACAGATTTAGGCGCATTTGATATGTCTGTGACCATGCATGCGCGCATCATGTCAAACCCGGAAGTGACCTGAAAACATCACAAAAAGGGGGGAAACAGGGTGTTTGCAGGCTTTCTCAATGGGTGTTCTGATTATATGCGATTTCACATAAGTGTGCAGTGCCTCAGAACACAAGCCCCACACAAATCGGTCGCTGCCTGTACCTAAGTAGTAACCAACATGATGCCCCTCTCCAGATGTTGTTGGATTAGAACTCTGATCAGCCCCAACTTTGATCAGCCCCTGCCACCCTTGTCAGTGGTGAAGGCTGTTGAGAGTCAAAATATGGAGAGTCACAGATTTCCCCACCCTTGCTTTAGGAAATCAGTTTGTATGTGTGTTCCTTTTGTTATCCATAGCTCCCATTTTGCCCAAGTAGCCAACTTGGCACAGGATATCGTTATCAAAGTCACCCACCCACAGTGCTAGCGAAAGTGTAGTGTAGACTGTAATTGCGGTATAGAATGTGGTTGCATTGTGTCACCTGTAGTTGTTGGGTGAAAGGAATGAAATCTGAGCTGGTTGGTTTTTGCTTGTGAGTTACCGTATTTTTCGCTCTATAAGACGCACCAGACCACAAGACGCACCTAGTTTTTGGAGGAGGAAAACAGGAAAAAAAATATTCTGAATCTCAGAAGCCAGAACAGCAAGAGGGATTGCTGCGCAGTGAAAGCAGCAATCCCTCTTGCTGTTCTGGCTTCTGGGATAGCTGCGCAGCCTGCATTCGCTCCATAAGACGCACACACATTTTCCCTTAATTTTTAGGAGGGAAAAAGTGAGTCTTATAGAGCAAAAAATACGGTAATTTACGCCGAAGTCAGCCATTGAACCCCAACTGCATTTTTATCACACCTTTCCTTGAAAGAGCTAAGACCAGCAATAAGATCTGAAAGAAAAGAATGGATCCAGGTATTGCTGCTTTTACTCCCGGCTGTTTGGGTGGACTTCATGGTTATGAAATCACCAGTTTGTTTGCTTTAAAACAACACACAAATAAATAAACAGATCAGGCTTCAACAAAGCTTGCAGTTTCAGGGGGCTTGGAATCAGCCCAGGTTTTTTTATGCTATTGCGAAAGCTCCAACCAAAAAAAGCAATGTGTTGCTGTATGGACTTGCCTGAATTGAATGAGTCATGCATTTAGCTTTTTCCTTCCACGCCTGCCCAGCAGGATTCGCTTTGTTAGTTGTTTGTTCCCTCCATTCATGTGGAGATTGACAATATCTGCCCAGCTAAGCTGGGTACAGTTTTACCTGGGGTCTGGAACATCACTGGTAACCCCAAAGGGTAGCTTCTGTAAGTTACACTGCACCACCTGTTCAATCAATGCAACATCATCCTTTGGAATTGTTCATTTGGGACATATTGTGTAAGACTCCTGAGTTTTTAATTGAGGTTATGCCTTGTGGCCAGCTATATTTGGCAGCGCACAGAAGGCCCAATCAATTTCTAGGTTTTGTTACTTGTCCAATAGATTGTTAAGCACAAAACCCATAAATGGAGGGCCATGCTCTGCGTTGTGAGTCACACATTTGCACAGGAGTGGTTAATATTCATGCCAGGTGACTTCAGACCCCAGACTCATCAGCAGGAATCAGACTGGAGGTTGGGATGATTAGATTCATTGCAGAGGGCCAAGGAAACATTGCCACAGAAGTGTGAGGTGGGCGGATTTTGCTTTATGCTTTTGGGGTCTGGCTGCCATGTTTGTTTGTTTGTTTGTTTGTTTGTTTCATTTATATTTCACTATTTCTCCAAGGAGCTCAAGGTGGCAAACATGGTTCTTCCCCTCCTTATTTAATCCCTGTGAGGTATAGGTTAGGCTGAGAGGCTGTAACTGGCCCAAAGTCACCCATTGAGTTTCATGGCTGAGTGGAGATTTGAACTCCAGTCTCTCAGTTCCTAGTCTGGCACTAACCACTACACCCCATAGTGACCAGGTTTCTAGTGACCCTGGATGGCTTTGCTCATTTTCTTGCTCTACCCACACTCCTATTTCTTCTACTTTCTGGATAGTTTTGTTGAACAATACAAAACAAAAAAACAAAACAAAACCCCCTAACCATTAGTGATATTTGCGGTTTGGTAAACCTTTCCTTCATTCTTCCCCTAGGTTAGCCCATATAAAATCCTTTAAAATCCAGATTGCAGCAGACACCTTGAATATTCTTTTTTTATAGGAAGGCAGGATAGAAATATTGAAAATCAATTAATAAGTACTTTTATCTCTAAAAGACACATTCTGCAAATACTGACCTTTCAGATCCTGCGAATGATTTTTTTTCCCCTTGAGAAGGATTCAAACAAGATAGAGTAGCTGGTTTGCATCAACAAATGCTGGTTAAACACAGAGATAAAAACAGGGCAGTATCAGAGATGAAACAGATTTACTCACAATTTCCCCATCTCCCCATTCCCCTTTGCAACTTTTGATATTAGCACTCTCCAGAGAAGTTAGTAGGTAACTTTTTTTTCCTTCTTCTGTTGAACAGTTAATATATCTTTTGCAGACACTGTGTTTAGTATTTTGGTAGTCCAGACTGTTTTACTCTGGGGTCTCCCAGACTGTGTCTTCTTCTCTGCCCCTTTTGAGGGTGGAGAGTGTTGTAATTTTGTCATAAAAAATCAGTGCATTTAACAGAAACTCATTCTGGCTTTCCACTCATGCTCCCTGATGCATAAGCAAGGGAAGGAGCTCCATATTAAAAGTCACATGCGTGCATGCTATTTAAAACCCTATTTTGATGCCTCCAGCTTTGCTGTTGAACTCATCCCACGTCCAGGAGGTCAGTTTTCTTCTTCACCTTCAATGCTAGCATCCCTTGACTGTGGCCTCCAATTCAGTACGGATGCCATTATGTGTACGAGCATTGCACACATTTCTGCCTATGGAAACAAATCTGTTGACCCAATTTTATGCACAGTGCAGAGAGCTTGTTCTGGCAGTCACTATTCATGCGTGGTGGTCAGCGTGAAGACAGCAAATGTTTGAATTTAAAAGGCTGTCATTTTGAGAAGGGGGAGGTAAACAGGCCCATTTCTCAGCTTATGCTAGCTGAATGAGAAAACTGAATATTTCCTTTCAAGATACTTCAGTGAGTCTCCACTTCAAATTCTCCCCTCCTAGTCAGAATATGAACACTTATTCTACCTCCTCTTCTTCTTTTTAATAATTTTAATAATGTCATATTGTTTATAATTTGTAGCCAAAAAGCAGTAGCAGACGCAAGCATTGTCAAATCACAGAGAGGAAAAATAAAATCAAACTGTAATAGAATCAAAGTGTAGATATAAGAGGAGTTCTGAGAATTTCTGGATCACACAACCGAGGCTCCCCTAAGTCTTTGTGCACCTCGGGAGTCAACACTAGACATTTCTGATTTGTACATCAGCAGGAAGTATGGGGAACCCATGGCCCTTTGCATCTTTGTTGGACTCCAACTCCCATCTGCATGGCCAGTGGTCAGGAATGATGGGAATTGGAGTCCAGCAAGAACTGGAGTGTCATCAGTTCCCCATCCCGTTCTATAGTGGTAGTAGATAAGCTTTATTGTACTAGCCAAAGGCCGTGACGAAACCATACAGACACTATCAAAGAAATAAATATCTATAAATCTATTTATCAAAACAGAACCTCTGCCTAAACCATCAGAATCATAAAATGTAGGAGCACACATAAATTAGGGGTCTCAACACACCTCCATTCTATAGCAAGATGCTAACCCTTATTTCTCTCCCAGAGTCAGATGCAGTTTCTGCTCACCAGTTTTGATGGGGACTTATGAAGCTGCCATTCATCCAGATGTTTTCCAGTTTTGGTTGTCCAATATAGGGGAGGGGGTATTGTTTTACACAATGCCTCATTGAGCTTCAGAGGTGATCATATCACTTCCAACTTGCAGCATGAGGCTCGCGGTGGCTCAGGAGGAAGACTGGAACTCATCTGTTTCACATGGTGCTCCTGAGGTGCTTGGAGTCTCTCCAAAGCAGAGCGCAAGGCAGATGAGTCCTACTGCCCTTTCCTGAGCATGGAGTTATCTCCACAGTCATGTGGTCCCACTAAAGCATTTGGATCACCTCCAAAGCGGTGCAGGCAACCCCTCGGCTCCTTCCCCAGCTCTGAGCATTAATCACGCTCACTACAGCAAGGACGAAAGCTTGCCGGGGCAAGTCAATGGAGCTCTTGCTCCATGTAACCTAGTGCTATCTATTTAACTGGAAGTGGCTTCAAAGCACGTCTTTTGCTGCCGAGTGACAGCCTCTCACCAAAAGCATGTAGAGCCTCTGATAACGCAGGGTGTGCTTTCAAAACACAGTTTACGTTACGTGGAACTATGCCCTAATCTTGGTAAAGAGGCTAATATGTTTTGCCTGGAGGTGATTTTTTACCTCAGCCCACCACACATATGGCTCCCATTTTGTTTCAGTTGTGCTATAGTAATAGGCCCTTAATTCTTTTGCCGCCACGTCCTCTCCCCTTGACTTCGCTTACATGTAACAGGCCAGAATGTATATTATGTGAGGTAATTCAGAGATGACCACAGAGCAAGAAATGCTGCTGCCGCTGGGTAACCACTGAGAGCCCAAACAGAGGCCATTTGATTCCTTTCTCCTCAAGGGTACCTTTGTTTCAGGTCATTGCTTGCAATGATGAGGCTGTGGTTAGAACTAATTTAGTGTGCCTTCCAGTTAGTAAAGAGAGGAGGCTCACCATCTTATATTTCCTGCTATCTTTAGAAATTAATTTGTGTCCCATCTGTTGTCCAGTTGGAAGGACTGTGTGGCTGCCCTTTTTGAAGAAGAAAAGGCCTACCCCCGGCCCCTTTCCCAGCCAGAAGCACCTTAAAAGTGCAATTATTTCTTGCTGCAAGCTTGCAAGCAAGGGCCAAACTAGATACCCTTTGCCCTAACAGCTTGCGTTTTTAAATAAAAACAAGAGCTTTCCCTGCCATTCTGGATTTCATTTCCTCACTTGAAATCCCCTTCCCACCTTCTTTCCAATCCATGGTAGAAGAGAACCAGCATGACCAGTGGTCAGGGATGATGGGAGTTGTAGTCCAACAACATCTGGGGACCCACAGGTTGAGAACCGCTGCTCTGTACCATTAGCCAGCAGAAATAAAAATTGCCTTTTGCTATTTATTTATTTATTTTTAATGTACATGGCTTGTAGAGTTTCAGGTGCCACTTATGCAATTGGCTCATCAAGTAGCTCTTCATTAATAGAATCATAGAACTGTAGAGTTGGAAGAGACCTCAAAGATCATCTGGTCCAACCCCCTGCAATGCAGGAATCTCAGCTAAAGCGCTAGTACGTTTCCCCCATCGCATCTCCACAGCAGGACCCTGACTTTGCATGAACTATTATTTTAATTTTATTTTATTGAATGTTGCCTTTCTTTAAGAAATAAAAAAGGCTGCAATTTATCCACCCATCACACAAGTGCAACTTCCCACTGTTACATGTGGAATGCATGTTGAGCCACTGTCGCGAGCCTAAGGCTCCTATGAATATAGTCCTTAAAAGTCTCAGTTTGTGTGTGTTCTTTTAATTTTATGGATTCCACAAAAGCATTAGTGAAAGAACTGGAAACAACAAAGGAAGAGGAAGCCAAATGCTTGATTAAAAAACTAACCAAAGCATTTTTTCACAAGAGCTGGTCACATTTTCAGACTGTCCCTGTAACAATGACAAGTGCTTCATGCACATTCGTTCCCATGAACTTTGCACTTGAGAACCTCTGGGTATACAAGCCATTATTATTATGAAATTGAAAGGGAGTGGTAGGTCTCAAATTCCCCGGGATCACAGAAAAGTAGGACTTGGTTGGGCTCATGTTTTCCATGAGTCTAGTACAGCAAAGGGAGGCAAAGCCGGGGGCAGAGGGGAATTCATTGATTTGAATTCTGAATTTACTTTTGAAGAAGTTAACTGTGGCATCTCATGCCAGTGCCTTTGTTAGGCGATCATGGTTTCATGTCACAAAATTTTATAAACCTGCAAGATTTGAGTGTGAAACATCCTGTTAACTCTGTTCAGTCTACTAATAAGAGAGATAAAAAGCTTTTGACTCGGCTTATTAAAACTATCTAATGCATAGAGCAAAAGGATGTTAATATATATATATATAACCGACTTTCTCCTACTTATCCGTACTCCACAAGATGGTTTGACGATATTGCCTAGAAGCACGGTGCAGTGGTTATAAAAATAGCAGTTAAAGTAATGGATCCTTCGCAGTCCTGGATGGATACTTTAGAAACATCTCAAATTGATAAAAAGAGCAGCTTCTGCAATTCCTCAAATACTTCTCCAGCCATTCATAATAACTACTGGACAGAAGGGAGTTTACGAAAAGGGAGGAGTGTGACTGTTGTCTCTTTAACCAGAAAATAAGAACCTCTGGATTTAAGCCAACTAAGTGACTGCATGAGTGGAACAACCTTTGCTCACACAACTGAACTTCCTTTCCCTCACCTGCACTGCACCCACACCACCCACAAATCTGCTCCAGAGGGTTGGGGAAAGCCTCAGAGCTCATTCATTAAATTTGTTGTATGCCACCATGCTGTCAGTACATAAATGACAATTAACAGATTGATGTCTTGTTTCATAACCAGATCCTTTTTGCTCAACAGTTTTTATTTTCTCTTCATTTCTTGCTGTGCTCTGCCTGTTGCTTGACTCCTCCTTGCTCTCCTATAACATCAGAGTTAGTTGTTGCAAAACACCAAGCAGCAGCTGCCTTATGCCAAGTGCATGCCAAGGCAATCCTGGAATTGTGTCTTATAATAATATTGGCTTTTCAGCACTGTTAAGCAGCACCCATGTGTATTTGGCTTCAAGAGAGGAAATTACAAGGGATAAATGATTACCCAATTTGTTGAGACATGGAGGTGAACCCACAGACTTGTAGCTTGTGCTATTACCCACATATTAATCAGAGCAGTGTGTAATGTTCAGTGCCATTAGTCTGGGCGCCAGTGGGCTCCGGCATGCTTAATGTGACTTTTGTAGCATTAGACATGGTTTCAGAGCAAGGGCACCTCTCAGTTTTTCTGTCTTCAATACAGCTTTGATCTTAGTTGTAGTGAGATACATAATATGTACACACACACACACACACACACACACACACACACACACACACTATATATATAACAATTTCAGCAGGAGCTGGCTTTAATTTGCAGAACACATCTTAAAATTCTCCAAAACATGTCAGGCTCCATCATCCATGTGCAAAGATGATTCTGTGTTCTGTTGGGGCATCTCAGAACTTCACACCAGGAGTGGGGGACCTCTTCAGCCAAAGGGGCACATTCCCTTATCGACATTCTTCGGGGGTGGGCACCTGCTAGTAGTGGGTGTGGCCAGAAGCAACAGTGGGTGGAGTGATGAATGTGATTCATAGCTTTGTACAAGAAGCTGCATTCAAGCCACACAGAAGTCAGGGGTTTTGCATACACACAGGCACGTCCCTCCCTCCAGGCGAGCAAGAGACATCATTATCACTTTCCAGCCAGGCAAAAGTACTTCAAGGTGTGGAGCCAGCTTGCGAGTAGCATGGCCTAAGAGAAGAGGTGTGGCTTGGGGAGAGTCCCAGTGACTAAACTTAGAGAGGCCTGTGGAGGCCAGGCCTCACACTCATACTCTCGTTGCCCATCTTTATTGCTGCTCTGACTGGCTTCTTTGACATAGGAGCCTGAGAGTCTCTGTGAGTCTCTCGCCTTTCCTGATCTCTCCCATGTTTTTCCTCCACTCTGGACTGCAGGTGTGGCCTCCTGCAAGTTGGAGATAGGGTGCTTTCCATCAACAGCATTGCAACAGAAGATGGGACAATGGAAGAAGCCAACCAGCTCTTGCGGGATGCAGCACTTACTAACAAGGTTGTGCTGGAGATTGAATTTGATGTAGCAGGTATGGAAACAATTGTTTGATACAGCCCCAAACTCCCTTTTAATGGTGCTTCTTTGTCTTCAGACAATATCTTAAAACTGCATATTTAATGGATTTTGGAGGCAGCACCAGCTTGTTTTCAGCAATTGAGAAATTAGATCAGGCTCATGAACTCAGTTGTTTCTTAGCAAGTACTCCTTCTTGAAGCTAGAAACAGAGGGTTTTCCCCAAGCTTCTAGCATCGCTTCAGTATACTTTTGGAACAGCCTTTGGGAAAACCTCAGACATACCATAAGTGGTATTGCAACTTTAGTGGAACTTAACTAGGAGAGGGACTGTGGCCCAATGGCAGAGAACGTACTTTCCATAGACACACACACAAAATACCTGGTAGATGTTTTTAGATGTTTTAATTGTTTTACCATTTATGTGTTGGCTACCCAGGGCTCCTTTGGCAGGAAGTCTGGGATGGAAATAAATGAATGAATACTATGATCTCCACTTCAAATACCATCTTTGTGTTAGGGATGGGATGTTTGAAATAGCTCTTAGCTGTGTGCTCCCATCCCACAATTTATCTTCACAAGTTGTGAGTGACGCAGCACAGCTCAGCAAAGCAATGTGGAACTGCATTATCCTTTCTTGTCTAATCTTCTTGGTTCTGCAGAATCGGTCATTCCCAGCAGTGGCACCTTTCACGTGAAGCTACCCAAGAAAAGAGGTGTGGAGCTTGGGATTACTATCAGCTGTAAGTATGGCTCAGGTTACAACTGCTTACTTAAAAGTTGTATTCATGTCAGGTTTTCTCCAGCTCCACCATATGTTTCAAGCTGCAACTGCTGCAAAATGCTGTGGGTGTCACTGCTTTTTATTTATAAACTCAGTATTCCAAAAGATATGGGACGCAGGTGGCGCTGTGGGTTAAACCACAGAGCCTAGGACTTGCCAATCAGAAGGCTGGCGGTTCAAATCCCCAGGACGGGGTGAGCTACTGTTGCTCGGTCCCAGCTCCTGCCAACCTAGCAGTTCAAAAGCACGTCAAAGTGCAAGTAGATAAACAGGTGCCGCTCCGGCGGGAAGGTAAACGGTGTTTCCGTGTGCTGCTTTGGTTCGCCAGAAGCAGCTTAGTCATGCTGGCCACATGACCCGGAAGCTGTACGCCGGCTCCCTCAGTCAATAAAGCGAGATGAGCGTCGCAACCCCAGAGTTAGCCGTGATTGGACCTAATGGTCAGGGGTCCCTTTACCTTTTTATTCCAAAAATTAGTAATTTCAATAAATCCTAATAGTTTCACATTTTGATATTTATCCAAAGTTCACACTTAAATCAGTCAAGGCATCTTAGTAGAATTACATCAGATTAGTTCCTGGCTGCATCTAGTGTTGTGACCATTATATTTAATATTCAAATTCCAGATGAGTGCATACTTAAAAATAAAACTAAATAGCCATAGCTACATCACCACCTCTTGACTATAAAATGGAACCAATAGTGGCTGGCATCATAGGGCTTTTGTGAATATGAACATAATTATGAAACAATTAAGAAACAATAATGTAACTGATGATGGTATGTCAAGTGCAGGTGATCAAAGCATGTGATACTTGCTGCAAAACAGATACTTGCTGAGTTTTGCAGTAAGTGGAGAAAACAACTGGTCCTTTTAAAATAAGTTGTGTAATATGTAATGTGCCTCTTCTGGCCTCAGCTGGAATACTTTAATTCAAATACTTTAATTAAAGTCTTAGTTAAAATAGCTTCTCCGAGGATTGCTTGAGAGGGTTACATCTTGCAAGACATCATTTTGTCTAATCATCATTAAAACTCTTCCTGTACTGTATGAGTTTCACAAAATATTTTGAACTTGTAAGCAGGTCAAGATCAATTCATATGTTTCCTTTCAATGTGATGAAAACTTTTTTCATTTGGGTCTACGTTTTACCATGTGGTAGAATCTACCTCAGGAGTTGGCACAAGTTTGAAAAGGATCTGTGATCTCACCAAATGATTTGTGGTTGACACCAAACAGTTTAGTAATAGCAATGTCAGTAAGTCCTTTTCCTCCTTCGTAAATTAAAGTGCAGTCCTATGCATATCGACTCAGAAGTAAGCTCCATTGAGTTCAGTGGGATTTATTCCTAGGTCAGTGTGTTTAAGATTACAGTCTGAGGCAGCTGAAACCAACAAAACTTGGAGGGGAGGAACACCAGGAGTAGATTTTTATGTGAAAAACTGTGGTTTTAAGACTAGCACTGAAAACCATGTTAGAAGCCCTGATCTTACTACCGCAGACAGGGGAGACTTTCAACACATGTACATTGGTAGTATGTGAAGCGGAATTTAACCCTCCTCAGAAATAGCTTTGTGAATTGTTCTGTTCTGTATTCAGGATTTGGAGGAGAGCTTGAAAGGAATATCCTGCTAGAACAATGTTTAATTTATAAACCCTGTCTTAAGTTAATGGATTCTACAGAAGTATTCTAGTAGTAGTAGATTTTTATGCTGACTGCTCCTCTTTTGTAATTCAGACCTGAAATGTATTTTGTCCTGTGTATATTTGTGTTCCTCAGCTATCCTTGAGTTCTCACGGCTTTTTTAAATCATCTCTCTCCCCCCGCAAACCCTTATGAACACTTTGTTTCTGAGATGTGGCTTTATAGCTGTATTAGACTTTGTTTAATTACACATTTCCCAAATGCTGCTTTGTCTCAATCAATAGTGGAAGGTGTTTTATAACTGGCAGAGTCACTGGTGCATGTGAGTTATGTGCTCAAGCTCCTCTGAGGGGAATAATTTCCCAGTCCAAGTCATTATGCATCCTATTAAAAACACAAAATGGACATGTGTTTTGAGACACTTCATCTATCATACCATAAAGCAGAAGTAGACAGGCTCCCTGCAGATATTGTGGGAGCATGCCTACGAATCAGGAAAAGTAAATAAGAATGCCGAACATCCTTCCTCTTTTGTTGTGCTGAGACATGAGCTGGTACCCTCAAAACGTAGAATCACCCTTAAATGCCCCTTAGTGTGAATACTGTGATCCATACAAAGGCGGCCAGCTGGCTGAGTTGTGGGCTCAATTGGTGCAGTTACTAGCAAGACTGAGATCTCTTTACTTGCCAGCTGCAACAACGAAGGCGAACAGGGCGCAGGAGGGGTAGCTTGTGATATAGTATCAAGTTGGTTTGAGAACAGTTTGCATTTCTGTTGTCAAAATGCCTGGTTATTGATCTGCAGAAATGTCACAAAGCTAAGCGTGTTTAATGTAGTAATACCTAAGAAAGAGAGTGTTTGATTGAGGTTTGGTGCGTTCTCCAGATTTCTTCTGCAGAGAATATTTTAACTTCTAAGCCTCAGACTACAGTGAAACTTTGGATCAGAAGCCATACATATGCAGGCATACATACACATGAGTCTTCTGGTGCAATGGAGCATTATATAAGGAAGTTTTTTTTAAAAAAAGAAATTATAATTCCAAACAGGTGATTAGCCTGTAGTTAGCAATTGGTGGGATGGTGAGCCTCAATCATATAGACTGCGTTCAGACATCACACTGAATTTTGGTTTAGCAAGATGTGAACAAAGCTAGCCTTCTTCCAGGCTGACTCCCTTCTCTTTCCTTCTGTGTGACCAAAAGTCTGCAAGCTTTAGCTTCTACTCTTGGATAGCCGCAGTTTGTTATGTTGAATAACTTCAGTTTGTCAGTCTGGGCAACCTGACAAGCCATGGGGTGCTCAGTGGTACAGCTGATCCCTGCAGAAGACAGCTTTGCTAGTACTACGCTTTGCACTTGGGAAAGTCATAGAACCATAGAGTTGGAAGGGACCACAAGGGCCAATCTAGTCCAACCCCCTGCAATGCAGGAATCTTTTCCCCCAATGTGGGGCTCAAACTCATGACTCTTGAGGTTAAGAGTCTCATTCTCTACTGACAGAGCTATGCCAAGTTCCAAGCAGAAAGCCTGCAAAGTCCCTTACACTGTGGTTCTCAAGCACTGCGCAAGGGACTTTTACAAGAGGTCGAGACAACCCACCTATCAATCATCTGATGTCATAACAACACCTAGTGATTGACAGGCAGGTTGCCCCACCCACCTGTAAAAATTGACCTGTGGGAGTGGGATCTGCCTGTCAGGCCAAAATGGTTTCCCACCCCTGCTCTAGTAAATAGCACCATAGGAAACAAGGACAATGTCGTTTTCATTCACAACTCAAGAAGGCATGGTGGAGTTCTGGTAGAATAGAATGGAGATATACATGAAGCCTTTAATATGAATTGCCAGATAACAAGCCTGAGCTGCATATAATGGCTCCATGAATTAAAAACAAAGCAAACCCATTCTAATTTCAGCATTGGATTAAAAGGCCAGCTGAAAGAAAACCTGAGTGGTGAACAGGAAGAGGTGGCACTTGCCCATGAGAATTTAATTTGGCTAATAAGATCTAGTAGGGTTAATTGAATACTAATTGACTGCTGATCAGTAGTCCCCTAAATTCGTTTGTATGATTTGCATATTGGGAGGAGCATCACAGAACAATCAGTATGATACTGAATTACTTTTAAGAGGAGAGTTTGCCTTGTTTAATATTATTAAGCGTTGTTGTTTTTTGTAAAGTGTTCTAATTATATGTGACTATTTAAAGCAAATTGAATTGTTACCAGTTCTGCTGAATTCTGGGCTGGAAATTCTTTTAATTACCGGTATGCAGCGCAGCTTCCTAGACCTATGTTGCTACATCCAAATTAAATATCATTAAGCCTGTTTTGAAAAGCGTAATTCAAATTTTGCCATTGACAAACCAGCTCCAGAGACTGAATTATTTCTTCTCTGATGGTATCTTCTTTTGTGCTTATTAGTGAGTGGGTTGCTGCATTCAGCAATAATGTGTGTTGTACCAGGATAAATGTAGGCCTAGCGTGCATATCTAACTTTGATGAGAGAAGTGTAGTTTGGGGCAATTACAAGGCCAATTCATGGAGAGTTGGATTATTTTATGCCTCTGCTATCTGTAAGAGCCCTTCAACAAGTTAACCTTAATAAATGCTGGGAAATGGCTGGGAGTAAGATCCATTGGACTTGGCCAGCTATGCTTCTGAGTACATGTGTAGAGAATTGCAGTGCTAGACCTTTCTGCCTACTTCTACCATTGCTGAGATGATCTAATAATGGTTGATTGGACTATGCATAAAGGTAAAGGGACCCCTGACCATTAGGTCCCGTCATGGCCGACTCTAGGGTTGTGGCTCTCATCTCATTTTATTGGCTGAGGGAGCCGGCGTACAGCTTCCGGGTCATGACTAAGCCACTTCTGGCGAACCAGAGCAGCGCACGGAAACACCGTTTACCTTCCCACCGGAGCGATACCTATTTATCTACTTGCACTTTGATGTGCTTTCAAACTGCTAGGTGGGCAGGAGCTGGGACCGAGCAACGGGAGCTCACCCCGCCGCAGGGATTCGAACCGCCGACCTTCTGATCGGCAAGTCCTAGGCTCTGTGGTTTAAACCCACAGCGCCACCCGCGTCCCTCTAGGACTATGCATAGGTACTGACTAATTGCATTTTTATATTATTCAATAGAGGCGAATTTGTTCAACTAGGAAGGGGGAAAAACAGGAGAAAGATCTGAACAGCTTTGGAACTGATTCTTGTTATCTCCCTCTATACTATTTCTGTGGTAAAAATGCCCTCAGTTTTAAACAGGTATCGGATGTCCTGGTCTGCCCACAATCAGATGTGGCTGAGAAAAAGATAATGAAGTGAAATGCTTCCTGGCAAGAAGCCGTACTCTTGGATTCCCTCTACAGTCCTATGTGACAGGGCTGGGGGAACTTCAGGCCAATGGATTGAATGTGGCCCTCAGGCCTGCTTGGGATCTGTCCGTGAGCTGCGATAGTGCCTGCTGCTTGCCTGGAGGGAGGACGCAATGGGTGGACATGTGTGTTGGAACCTCTGGATTTTGTGTGACTGGAACGCAGCCTGCTGTGCAAAGATAATAGTCGCATGTGTTGCTCCATTCACTTTTATCTCTGGCCTTCCCCACAACTAGCATGCAGCCTCTGAAAGGTTGCTCACAAGGGAATGTTGCACTGGAAAATGTTCCCCGTCCCTACTCTATGGGTACATCATCTTGTTGTATGTGGAATCTCTAGGACACCTGCTCCGCCCCCCCCTTTACTCTTAGCTATCTTTGTGGATCTGTCTGCTGTGATACTCCTGCCACAGGAGAAGGAAAAGGTTGCACCATCAAAGATAGCTGAAGGGTGGTGGGTGTTCCACAGTATTTCCTCTTACCCCCATTCACCACCTCTCCAGCTTTTGGTCACTTGGATTTCTTTATTGCTCTCCTAATAATGGTTCTTGCCACCTCTTTGCTTCCCAAGCCTAGTTTTTCTGGAGCCATCTGCGCTCACCCTTTGTTAGGGATGTTGGAGGATTCTGACGGGAATGGAAATTGCTTCTTTTTGCTTATTCGTCCCACGTCTCGAGCAGAAATCAGTCCAGCAAATATGATCAATATTTGCTTCTCTTGTTCTTTTCAGTCCGCAAATGATGCATAATCGATAACTTCCCCTCCCCCGAGCTGCATTGCATTTCCTTTGCATTGAAATGAATGGTATTTGTGTTTAAATAAATGGTGTGGAGTAACGTGATGATAAATTAACCATGTAATGAATTATGTAAGATTCTACTGTATCAGACAATTCATGAGAGGAATTGTATAGCTTCTGTTGGCAGTCAAACTGCAGTGGAGCAGAAACAGTGCTGCATGAGACGAAACAAGGGTCTGAACAGAAATCGATGCCTTCTTACTCTTCTCTTGTCCAGGTCATTGGTCTCTGTGAATACGACTCAGTTGTTTGGATCATCAGATAAATCAAGTTGTGGTAGTTCTCCCCCCTCCTACTCTCCACAGCTGATTGGGGATTCAAGCCTGGGTGTCCTCCAGTCTAACCATTGCCCCACACGGGCTTATATTGTTGCCTTCATCATGACGCCATGAAAGGCCAGAAAGATATCTCCTGTTTGGGGATAAGTGTGTAGAAATGTGTTGTTCTTAAAGTGCCTGTCAATGCCAATGCTTAATAAACTTTAGGCCAAGTGTTAGGCTTTCTCAGCATGAATCTTCCATTCAGTTTTGAATTCCAAAGACTTGTATAATGCCTACTTTGTGAAGTTAGTGTAATGCTAAAGATTATCCTAGAGGTACAGATTGAGTTTTGACTCTGTGGTATCTCTCTCACAACAGCAAGCAGAAAGTCTGGGGAGCCTTTAATTATCTCTGATATCAAGAAGGGAAGTGTAGCACACAGGTAAGTGAAGAATCTAATTTTCCACTTACAAGTCTCAGGCACTAAATCAGCTGAACCCAGTTAAGACATATGAAGACCCTTATATTGGTTCAGACTTCCAAGCCACCTGTACCCATATTGTCTGCTCT